>NC_081412.1:70209001-70539001 GCF_030272615.1 Cryptomeria japonica | reverse complement strand
CATGCACCATCTGTCAATCACACCAGGAGTAAAACCAGTTAAGCAAAAACTCTGTAAGATGCACCTACATGTAGCACTATTAGTCAAGGCTAAACTAGAAAAACTGCTCAAAGTTGGATTCATTAGAGTTATAGATTATGCCAAATGGATTTCAAACATAGTGCCTGTGTCAAAGGAAGAAAAATCTATTAGATTTTGCATAGACTTCAGAGATCTTAACAAAGCGTGTCTGAAGGATGACTTTCCATTACCAAACATTGACATGATAGTCGACATGATTGTCGGATATGAGATGTACTCACTAATGGATGGATTATCTGGCTACAACCAAATCAAAATAGCTCTTGGAGATTAAGAAAAGATAGCTTTCACCTGTGCATGGGGAACCTTTTGCTAGAATGTCATGCCATTTGGGCTAAAGAATGCAAGAACGACCTATCAGAGAGTAGTTACAACTATTTTTCAAGACATGATGCATAAGAATATGGAATTTTATGTTTATGACATATTAGTGAAGACTATGAAGAGATCAACGCATATTCAAGAGTTAGGTCCTATACTAGACATAATGGAAAAGTTCAAACTCTGATTAAATCCAAAGAAGTGTGCATTTGGAGTGACATCTGGTAAACTACTTGGGTACATTATTTCAAAGAAGGGAATCAAGGTTGATCTTGAGAAGGTCCAAGCCATAATGGAAATGTCGCCTCCAAAGAACATTAGTCAAATGAGAAGTCTACAGGGACATCTCCAATCCATTAGAAGATTCATTTCTCAGCTAGCAAACAAAGCTCAACCTTTCATAAAGGTATTGAGAAAAGGAGTAATATACAACTGGGATCAGTAGTGTGAATAACATCTTTAGAAAATCAAAGAGTACCTATCAAATCCATTGATATCAATACCACTGATTCAGGGTAAACCACTAATCTTATATATATCAGCAACTGATTCATCATTGGGGGCACTTCTAGCACAACAGGATGACAACAAAATGGAACGATCTATTTATTAAATTAGTATGACATTGGTGTCTTATGAATTGAACTACACTATAATATAAAAAGCATACTTGGTGTTAGTCTTTGCATCACAAAAACTGAGACACTACATATTAGCACATTTAGTCAAGCTGGTGGCCAAAATTGATCCACTCAAATATCTTCTCAATAAAGAAACACTTACAGGAAGATTGGCCAAATGGGTCATGATCCTTATAGAGTTTGACATTGAATATGTGGAACGCAAAGCCATAAAAGGATGGGTAATTGTTGATCAACTTGTTGAATCTCTGCTTGAGGAAACTCAACCGCTACATATAGAGTTTCCAAATGAATCAATAATGCACCTTACTCAACAACCGTAGATGATGTTCTTTGATGGGTTCTTTATCAAAAATGGTTCTGGTGCAGGAATATTGTTTATTACTCCTTAGAAGTATTCAATCCCAAAGTCTTATAAGATTCTATTCCCCTACACAAACAACATTGCAGAATATGAAGCTTTGGTAAATGGAATGAAGCTAGTTGTTGAATGGAAGGTTGTTGAATTGTATATCTATGGAGATTCTCAACTGGTAGTTAACTAAATCAATGATACATATCAGACTCGAGATGAGAAACTAATGCCTTACAAGAGGATGGTGGACGATCTCAATAAGTACATTGCTTTTGTATCATTCGAGCAGATTCCTAGATCCACAAACAGAGCAGCCGATGCTATGGCCACCTTGGCGTCTATACCTGAGTTACAAAAGTCCAATTTTTGCTTTGAATTCTTGGTGGAAGGGTTACATTATCCGGCCTATGATTCTCCTGAGACCCAAATAGTTTGTGCTATTATTGGACATGACTCATCTCGATACAGCCACATTTACTCTTATCTACGAGACCAAATTATCCCTGAAAACCTTACTTGTAATGAGAAAAGAAACCTAACTCGAAACACTTCATGGTATGTTATCAGTTCTAATGATTTATTTAGACGAGGTTTGGATGGTACATTGCTTAGATGTCTAGAAACTAAAGAATCTAAACGTGCATTATCGGAAGTCCATGAAGGTATTTGTGGATCTCATTCGAATGGTCTTACTTTAGCTCAAAAACTACTAAGAGTTGGCTACTACTGGACAGACATGGAAAAAGACGCCATCAAATTTGCTAAGACTTGTGAGAAATGTCAGCTTCATGTTGTAGACACCTAAAAATGGTCAACGCTTGCGGAATCGTACTTTAACATTTACGCATTGCCTTATTTTAGAGTTTTTGTGTCGCATTAACATTTCTCCTATGTCACACACTTGGTCTTTATCATTTGCGAACATCAAGTCCTTCTTCTGCGTTCTTCATTTATCTCGCTCTCGAATTTGGTCTTGTCGACAACAATCTTCAGTCATGATTTTGGTCAATCTTATCCTATCGCATCAATGTGCGTGCTAATTTGTCATCATTTTGGACATCGTCAATCCTAATTAGGGTTTTTTCCTCTTGTCAATCTTGTCTTATTGTGATCGATTTGTCATCAATCATTATCATTTTCAATCTTGTCGTTTTGCGTTATCATTTTCAATCTTGTCATTTTGTGATCAATTTGTCATCGATTGTCGTCCTTCTCAATCATGTTAATTTGGATCAATTTGTCATTATTCCTCATAAATTGGCACATTTATCAATCAAATCATTTATCAATTCAAAATCATGATCGAATCAACATCAAATCAATATTTTATCAAGACCTAATTCTTGTCCTTGCATTTTTAATTTATCTTCTAGGGTTCTATGATTTATTCATTTAACCTTGTTTGTCATTTTCTCTCCATTTTCCCTCTAGGTTAAATAATTGATTTATTTATCCTAAGTCTTCTTGTCACAATTAGATGTTTATTTAATTGGCTAATTAATTCCTAATTTTCTAATTTCATCATTTCTAATTTTCTAATTTCCTAATTTTCTAATTTTCCTAATTCCTAATTTCCTAATTTTCTAATTTTCCTAATTCCTAATTTCCTCATTTTCTAATTTCCTAATTTCAATTTCCACCTAATTAATGTCTCTCTAGTTTCTCCCTATTTTCGTGCTTCGGTGGAAGCATGAATTTCTCATGCGTCATACATTTGGCATAGCAAGATGTCATAAGCCTCTAGTCTTCTAACCTTTGCATTGGCAATATGTCATAATTCATGACATAGAAGGTGTCATAACCTTCTTTCTTCAACTCAATTTTGCCATTTTTTAAATCAAATGCCTCTAATATAAATTTCATGCTAATCATGTCCTCTCTCCAATTTGTCTATAAATTGGATGAATTTCTTCAATCAAGACTAATCACATTATCGAACGAATCACTTTTTTCGAATCACTTTGTCGAATCAATCACGCTTCGAGTATTCTTGCGCTACTATCTTGTCTACTTGCTTTCATCTCATGTGTATGCACTTGTAGGTGAGATCCACAACAAAGCTATTTGAAGTGAAAGAAGGACAATGGAGCCACATGAAGGAGACATTCAGATCTGCATTTGGTTTGCTTAGTTTTTAATATTGAATGTTTTGCTTTCATGTCTCTATGGGGGCATGCATATGTCATTGTCATTGTCTGGGGCATTTTCATTATTGTTCTTTGAAACAACGCTTAAAATCGCATTGTCTCAAAGAGGGGCAAAATGTAGACACCTAAAAATGGTCAACGCTTGCAGAATCATACTTTAACATTTACGCATTGCCTTATTTTAGGGTTTTTGTGTCGCATTAACATTTCTCCTATATCACGCACTTGGTCTTTATCATTTGCGAACATCGAATCCTTCTTCTGCATTCTTCATTTATCTCGCTCTCGAATTTGGTCTTGTCGACAACAATCTTTAGTCATGATTTTGGTTAATCTTATCCTGTCGCATCAATGTGCGTGCTAATTTGTCATCATTTTGGACATCGTCAATCCTAATTAGGGTTTTGTCCTCTTGTCAATCTTGTCATTTTGCGATTGATTTGTCATCAATCGTTATTATTTTCAATCTTGTCGTTTTGCGTTATCATTTTCAATCTTGTCATTTTGCAATCAATTTGTCATCGATCGTCGTCCTTCTCAATCATGTTAATTTCGATCAATTTGTCATTATTCCTCGTAAATTGGTGTATTTATCAACCAAGTCATTTATCAATTCAAAATCATGATCAAATCAACATCAAATCAATCTTTTATCAAGACCTAATTCTTGTCCTTGCATTTTTAATTTATCTTCAAGGGTTTTATGATTTATTCATTTAACCTTGTTTGTCATTTTCTCTCCATTTTCCCTCTAGGTTAAATAATTGATTTATTTATCCTAAGTCTTCTTGTCACAATTAAATGTTTATTTAATTGGCTAATTAATTCCTAATTTTCTAATTTCATCATTTCTAATTTTCTAATTTCCTAATTTTCTAATTTTCCTAATTCCTAATTTCCTAATTTTCTAATTTTTCTAATTCCTAATTTCCTCATTTTCTAATTTCCTAATTTCAATTTCCACCTAATTAATGTCTCTCTAGTTTCTCCCTATTTTTGTGCTTCAGTGGAAGCATGAATTTCTCATGCGTCATACTTTTGGCATAGGAAGATGTCATAAGCCTCTAGTCTTCTAACCTTTGCATTGGCAATATGTCATTATTCATGACATAGAAGGTGTCATAACCTTCTTTCTTCAACTCAATTTTGCCAATTTTTAAATCAATTGCCTCTAATATCAATTTCATGCTAATCTTGTCCTCTCTCCAATTTGTCTATAAATTGGATGAATTTCTTCAATCAAAACTAATCACATTATCGAATGAATCACTTGTCTCGAATCACTTTGACGAATCAATCACGCTTTGAGTATTCTTGCACTACTATCTTGTCTACTTGCTTTCATCTCATGTGTATGCACTTGTAGGTGAGATCCACAAACAAAGCTATTTGAAGAAGAAAGAAGGACAATGGAGCCACATGAAGGAGACATTTAGATCTGCATTTGGTTTGCTTAGTTTTTAATCTTGAATGTTTTTCTTTCATGTCTCTATGGGGGCATGCATATGTCATTGTCATTGTCTGGGGCATTTTCATTATTGTTCTTTGAAACAATGCTTAAAATCACATTGTCTCAAAGAGGGGCAAAATGTAGACACCTAAAAATGGTCAACGCTTGCGGAATCATACTTTAACATTTACGCATTGCCTTATTTTAGGGTTTTTGCGTCGCATTAACATTTCTCCTATGTCATGCACTTGGTCTTTATCATTTGTGAACATCGAGTCCTTCTTCTGCATTCTTCATTTATCTCACTCTTGAATTCGGTCTTGTCAACAACAATCTTCAGTCATGATTTTGGTCAATCTTATCCTGTCGCATCAATATGCGTGCTAATTTGTCATCATTTTGGACATCGTCGATCCTAATTAGGGTTTTGTCCTCTTGTCAATCTTGTCATTTTGCGATCGATTTGTCATCAATCGTTATCATTTTCAATCTTGTCGTTTTGCGTTATCATTTTCAATCTTGTCGTTTTGCGTTATCAATTTGTCATCGATCACCGTCCTTCTCAATCATGTTAATTTGGATCAATTTGTCATTATTCCTTGTAAATTGGCGCATTTATCAATCAAATCATTTATCAATTCAAAATCATGATTGAATCAACATCAAATCAATCTTTTATCAAGACCTAATTCTTGTCCTTGCATTTTGAATTTATGTTCTAGGGTTTTATGATTTATTCATTTAACCTTGTTTGTCATTTTCTCTCCATTTTCCCTCTAGGTTAAATAATTGATTTATTTATCCTAAGTCTTCTTGTCACAATTAAATGTTTATTTAATTGGCTAATTAATTCCTAATTTTCTAATTTCATCATTTCTAATTTTCTAATTTCCTAATTTTCTAATTTTCCTAATTCCTAATTTCCTAATTTTCTAATTTTTCTAATTCCTAATTTCCTCATTTTCTAATTTCCTAATTTCAATTTCCACCTAATTAATGTCTCTCTAGTTTCTCCCTATTTTTTTGCTTCGGTGGAAGCATGAATTTCTCATGCGTCATACTTTTGGCATAGCAAGATGTCATAAGCCTCTAGTCTTCTAACCTTTGCATTGGCAATATGTCATAATTCATGACATAGAAGGTGTCATAACCTTCTTTCTTCAACTCAATTTTGCCATTTTTTAAATCAATTGCCTCTAATATCAATTTCATGCTAATCTTGTCCTCTCTCCAATTTGTCTATAAATTGGATGAATTTCTTCAATCAAGACTAATCACATTATCGAACGAATCACTTTTCTCGAATCACTTTGACGAATCAATCACGCTTTGAGTATTCTTGCACTACTATCTTGTCTACTTGCTTTCATCTCATGTGTATGCACTTGTAGGTGAGATCCACAAACAAAGCTATTTGAAGAAGAAAGAAGGACAATGGAGCCACATGAAGGAGATATTCAGATCTGCATTTGGTTTGCTTAGTTTTTAATCTTGAATGTTTTGCTTTCATGTCTCTATTGGATGTAATTAGGATTGATCATTGCATTTGTGCTTTTGTGATTGAGCTATGACTAATGTTTATACTATTGGCTTGTGATGATTTCCGATTTCCTAGCTACATTAATTGGTGAACCCGATGTGAACTAACCACTTAACCCTACTTTTGAGTGCCTTTGAGTTGATTTGCAGGTGAAAAACCCAAGAAACGGGGTAATGCAGGGCTTTCTGGGAACTTATGCGCCTATGTTAAGCATTCGGCACCTATGTTAAGCATTATGTGGCTATGTCAAGGACATTTTGTGCCTGTGTCAAGCATTTTGTGCCTGTGTCAAACATTCTGCGCCTATGTAGGGCCAGAAACAGAGGTAAAAAACAGTTTTTTCACTTGCAAATTGTTTTCTTTTGCATTCTGTTTCTGCTTTTTTTGGTTTTTTGGTACTGATTCTCTATGCAGAACTTTGGCATATGCATGGCAAAGACAAAAATGAAACTACTAACAAGTTTTATGCAGGTTCGATAGTCAAAGATCAAACATATCAAACTTCTAACTTGGTGGTTTTGCAGGTTGCCTTAGATTACAACTAAACTTTGTGTTTGAAATTCATATTTAGGCACCTAGTATGATTTCTCAATAGGTTGGAATGAATGTATGTTTGCTTTGATTATTGAGTTTGACATTGGAGTAGGAGAGTATGCTCTCATCCTTCTTAGGGTGATCAGAAATCCAGATCTTCAATACCATTCTCATGTCTTGATTGTGTGTTACCTTTAGAGGGCCTGCCTTCCCGACCATTTGCTTTTGCAAGAAAGTGACAATCATGAGAAGGGAATGACACAAAGTGAGTACAGCTAGAATACCTTGGCATTCTAACTCACTATAAATAAATACCTGATGAGCAAAAGCTTTGAAGGAAGGGTTACATGGGAATTGTAGTTACTTGGGAAGTGATGACCCTTGAACTCTTTCTCATATCAACATCTAAGTAGGACCTCACGGTCTAAATCGTGCTTGTGGGACTACATTTGTTTGGTATCTTGGTGGGCTTAATGTCTCAATCACACTTGCGTGACGCCAAGGAGTAACGCTTAACAGAAATCTTGACTAAACACCTTGTATTTAGAGGCCAAAAATCCTTCTAGTTGCTTGAGAAGGACAAGTTCGGATACTTGGAAGAGATACTAAGTTCGCCATGGGGAGATTTCCATCGGGACTGATGCTTGGCTGCCCTTAGAAGTGAGTGTCATGGAGGGGAGCCCGTGGGGTCAAGCATCTATGTATTCTCCTTGAATCCCATAATGAGTCTACCTCTCAAGTACCTAATGTCCTTTCCTACCATAAGAAATGTGTGAATGAGCATGATTGTCTTGAGTCTAAGTTGAAATATCTTGTCTTCTTTGTTTGTCAAAAGTTGAATTGCATATCATTTCAAAAACAAGACAAATTGATTCAAAACAAGGTTAAAACATAAGAACATTTCATTTAATAAAGTTCAAAGCACCTTCAAACATGGTTGTTAAAAATTGTTCAAAATCTTGTCTCAACATTCATGTAACTTAGATTTAGGTTCATCCTAGGTTTGGATTTTTTGCAAGTTATTGTCAACTACCAAGGTTAGGTTTCACCTAGGTCATACTCCTTTTGCATATCAATAAAAGTCATCCATTTACATGTGTCCTCTTGCATTAGAGTAATACCATTTTCATACATTTGCATTTGCATACCCTAGGTCTCTTCATCAAGCTCAGGTCATTATCATATCATATTAGGGTCATTTGCATAGTAATTGTCCCTTTGCATATAGTGTTAAAACTAGGTTTTGTCATACTTGAGTAATCCAAATCTTTGATAAACCCTAAGTCATTTTTAGGAGGTCTAGACCTTATCAAACCTTTTCTCTTTATATCATTATTGTCATTTGGTCAAACCTAGCTTAGTATCCAAGCATATAGGGGAGACATTGTCATTTTGTCCTTTCGTCACTTGGTCCTTTTGTCCTTTGAGGTCTAGACATCATTTCAATTTCCTAAGGGTCTCTTTCTTAGATTTGCATTCCAAAAAGTTTGTCAAAATTTTGAAAAACAACCAAAAACATAGATTGCACTCTTGCCATAGATTGCATTTTCATCTATTTAGTTTGCATTTAGTTGCATATCATACATTATCCTTGAAAAATTCCAAAAATATTGCATTTGCATAGTGACATGTCTATTGACACAAGGTTCCAAGCACCAATGATGAAACAAAGTTTGACATATCAACCGACAAGGCAATCACAATTATATCCAACCCAACAACAAGGCAATATCGATCAAATTTATCATGATGATGTAAATGTCCAAATACAAAAACTAGAGGAGAAACTAGTTCAAGAAGAGGAGATATTGGAACAAAGAGTGAAAAACATTGAGAAGAATAGATCACAAATGTCCAAAATGTTTCAAAAATTTCTAGGTCGAAATCCAAAGATTGAGCCAACTGATGTAAGATCTCTTCTTAAATGATCAGACATACCAGCTCTCCTCTCCCAAATAGAGATGATGAAACAATTTCAAGAAAGGAGGCAACATCAATTTCAACATTATGTGCCTCCACAACAAGAACAAGAAGGTGTTTACTATCAATCAGATTTTCAACCATCACAACCAATTGTTCAACAGTTCGAACATTGCCAATAGACACAACCAATGGTCCAACATATACAACCAACACAACCAATGGTCCAATTTCAACAATATGTCTAACCAACTATACAATGTCCACAAATAGTTCAACCAATGGTGGAATATTAACAAGTTCAATCAACATATCAATGTCAACAACCACAACCAAACATTCAAAAACAAAGGTTGCAGCACACACCAACCCAAGTTTCAAACATGTCAGAACAATTGAACCAAGTCCAATATCAAAACATGACATTAGATCATAACCAACTCCTTGCCAAACAAGTTCAAATTCCAGATACAACTATGTCAAAACCTCGAAAGAAAGGTGGCTTTATTGCAATGATTTTAAGGAAACTACCAAGTGAGTTCTTTGAGGAAGATCCAGATAATACAATTATGTCTAGCAATGCCTCATCCCCCCGCAAACAAATTGACTCTCTAGTGGCATCTATCCCTACACCTTTAGAAGTTTCCCAAGAACCTTCCATGTTGTCCTCATCAAACAATACACCCAAGGATGCAATTATCCAAGAGCTATCCATAATTGATTGCCAAGATAATCCAATTCATAATGCACATCCTTGTCATGTTTCAGAAATACAAGACCCAATGCCACCATGCACTTTATTGCCATTACCTATTTTAGAGGACCCCATTCGAAGTCCCTCTTCCTCATGTTCAAGCATTGATTCCTTGCCAGAATCCATCACAAATGTTCAAAATGCATTTCCTTCATGCCAAAACATTGATTCATTGTCCGAATCCCCCGTGCATATCCAAAGTCCAACCTCATGTCAAGAGGATAATTTAGAGTATGAAGAAATGTGTCTTAAAATAGATCAAGATCAAGATCCCAAAACCTTATCATCCCATCCAATTGTTGACCAAGATCCCATGTTCCTAGAAACTCACGATAATTCCCCTATTCTTGTCCATCCTATCCAAAGTCCTATTGACACTCCATTTCCCAAGCAAGCTCAAGATATCCCAGTCCATCCAATCCCAAATGATCCCCTTCCATTTCATGAACACAATGTCCTTTCAAATCCCATTGACATTCCACTTCCTAAGAAAGATCAAGATATCCCTTCCATCCTTTCTGATGATCCCATTAAAAGTCAAGAGCAAAACACCTTTAAAGAGGATTCCAATGATCTTCCTCCTTGTCAAGATCAAATTATTCCTTTAAATCCTTCACAAGATCCTTTTGTTCCTCCATCTCCTTGTCCTAATGCTCCATATACACTCCAAGATCGCATTTCTTTTGATGATCCCATTATTCCTCCCATTCCATCTCTTGAAGAGCCTATCATTGAACCATGTCCACAACACAATCCTAGTCCCTCTCATGATCCTAATCCCCCTCATGATTCTAACATGTCAGTGCAAGATGTTCATGAACCCTCGACATGCATAATGGGTTCTTCCACTTTGGTGCAATCCAATCCACTTCAAGATCTCATTATTTCTCTCATCTCATATCCACCTCATAATGGACTCGCATCTTCTTGCCAAAGAAAAGAGTATCCTACAAGTCAAGATATTCATAAAGGCAAAGGAGTAGATCTCCATAAGCAAGAATCCCTTCATGTTAAAGAAGATCTTTAGGGTCATGTCTACACAACTCACTCTCAAGACGTTGGTATCCCTCCATCAAAATCAAAACATATCCCTTCCCCATCATACCTTCCATTCATCTTAGGTCCTTATATCCCTTTGTCCTCTATGCAAGGTCAGCAAAGGCACACATCCTTGAGTAAATTCCATCCATCCAAAAGAACTCCATTTCATTCATATCCATCCATGCATTCCTTTCCCCCTCCAAGCAATTTGGATGCCAAGTATAAAAGTCATAAGTCTAGAAATCCACATGTATTCAAGGATCAACATGTCCAATATAATCGACATGTCAAAACAAAGAACAATATGATCTATAAAGAAAAATATATATCCAAAAGGCCACAAAGGCCCACTGAGCAAAATAAAGAAAAGTCAAAATATATATGGGTTCCTAAATCCCTTGTGCAAGCAATGCACTCCAAGGAACCACAAAAGCATGAAAAATCAAAAACCATGTGGATCCCTAAGCGGCTCCTTCAAGCACAAAAGCCTAAAGAAACATCAAAATTGGAATCTAAAATTTCTATTCCTCCATCCAAACCTCTCAAATCTATTCCTCCATCACCTTCATCATCTATTTTGGGCTCTTATGTCCCAAAATCCCAAGCTATTCCTCCATCCAAATCTCACAATCTGAGATCCATTTTTCCTCCATCAATCCATCACCCCTCAAGGTGTGTGCCAATGTCGATCTTGCCAACATTTACATCCACTAAAACCCAATTTTTCTAATACCCTATCCATTATCCAATGCATATTTTCCATCCTTGAATCCCTTTGATCCCATCCTTTGCATAAATCCTTGCCTTAGTTTCATCTCTTTTTCCATGTCCTTATCCTACCAACGTCTTTGAGCATACTTTTAAAGGTCATGGTCCATTTTTTTCAAGGCTACTATCCAAAAAAAAAGATGTTTGAGTCCTTCTTCCATCCCCTATCATGTGTCCATTTTTTACTAAAAAGCTCAAAAATACAAAAAAAAAGTCAGAAAAAGAAAAAAAAAAGAAAAAAAAGTAAAGCAAAAATAATTCGTCCACTGGTGAAAACCTGGCAAACAGGCGCCTTGGGCAAGTACCGTGATGAAAACCTAGCAAACAAGCGTCATGCATAATCTATGAACTTCTTGCACACCACACTTGGGGGCAGGTTTCCTCCTTCATATCCTATTGCCCTTCCATTATCCTATCGAACCCCTGTCATTACCCTCCATTATCCTATTGTCCCTCATGTCTAGTTTCCCTTTCCACCTTTGATCTTGACAAGGCTGAGGATCTTCATGAGCATCACGCATCTTGTTTGCAGCTTTTAGTCCATCATAGCTTTTGGTCATTTATCCATTTGCTTATTATACCCTTTCATCCATATTCCCTAGCTTATTGCAACTTTCTGCCACTATCCCTTAGCCTACCCCGACCTTCAGTCCATGTCCCTTATCCATTCTTGGTCTTGCTTATCCTATCCATATCTTATCACTATCCATACACTCTGTTTCATTCCTTGATCTTGATCTGACATAAGGATGCAAAATGTAAACATGGTTTCAAAAACCTCTTGGCATGTCCCTCATGCCATGTCATTGCTTTACATTGTCATATCCAGTCTCTTGTCCCATCACGCCATAGCCCTTGAAAATTGCATCCGTATTGTCTCCATATTAAAAGGCATTTGTCTTCCCTCTATCCACCATCATTTCAGAAAGCCTATTTATTCACCTGTCATATTCCTTGCCTTGCTAGACATTGGGGGCAAAATCATGAAATAAAAACAAAATTGAAAAATGTCCTGAAAAAATCTCTTAAAAATTGAAAAATGTCCTTAAAAAAATCATAAAAATCAAAAAATGTCCTTAAAAAAATCCCTAAAAAGTCAAATAATGTCCTGAAAAAAATGAACACAAAAAAATTGTAAAATCTCGAAAAGCAAAAACAAGCATTTTGCAAAAAATATCCCCTTTGTGCATAGATAGATCACTAAGTATGCATCCAACAACAATTAATCACAACGCTGCGCTTTAATGCAATCATGCATTAATAGATGAACTATTCAATCAACCCAAACATTCAAACTGATCAAAATTGTCATATCAATCAACCTCAAAATCATTTGTCCTTGTCTCTACTATCATGGGTCTTATACAGGGTGTGGTATACTCGAAACCAGACTGTGTCCTGTCTTAGATGGGGTACCGCATGTCCTGAAACCAGACAACATGATCATCCTATCAGCACTTTCCACTTTTGACAAAGAAGATCAAGATGTTTGTTTGATTTGTTGGAATGTGTGCATCTAATCTTTTTACTAATTTATTTTTGGCTTCGATCATGTTCCTATGTTGCTCGATGATGTCATTGAGTGATTTAGAGTGACCGGGATGGTTCATGGTCCTTTTCTTTTTGGTTGTGATTGTTGTTTGTCTGTGATGTGTCTGTCTTTTGCAAAAAGGGTTGCATTTCAGCTCTGGCCTTCAATGCCATGATGCTACGCATCCATTTTGCTACATTAAATAAAGGTTCTCACCTACAAAGTGCATTACTGAAAGAAAGTTTTTTTCTTTGTCTCTAACTATCCTTTGTCTAATTTCTTCTCACTAACATTTCTTCTGTTAGTCTTGGTAGTCCATTTGAACCTATTATCTTTTGTCATTCTTATCGATCAATTGGCCTCTTTTCTGAATTTTTTCTGGCCAATTCCTCGAGGGGGCATGCATATGTCATTGTCATTGTCTAGGGTATTTTCATTATTGTTCTTTGAAACAATGCTTAAAATCGCATTGCCTCAAAGAGGGGCACAATGTAGACACCTAAAATGGTCAACGCTTGCGGAATCGTACTTTAACATTTACACATTGCCTTATTTTAGGGTTTTTGCGTCGCATTAATATTTCTCCTATGTCACGCACTTGGTCTTTATCATTTGTGAACATCGAGTCCTTCTGCGTTCTTCATTTATCTCACTCTCAAATTTGGTCTTGTCGACAACAATCTTCAGTCATGATTTTGGTCAATCTTATCCTGTCGCATCAATGTGCGTTCTAATTTGTCATCATTTTGGACATCATCAATCCTAATTAGGGTTTTGTCCTCTTGCCAATCTTGTCATTTTGTGATCGATTTGTCATCAATTGTTATCATTTTCAATCTTGTTGTTTTGCGTTATCATTTTCAATCTTGTCATTTTGCAATCAATTTGTCATCGATCGTCGTCCTTCTCAATCATGTTAATTTCGATCAATTTGTCATTATTCCTCATAAATTGGCGCATTTATCAATAAAATCATTTATCAATTCAAAATCATGATCGAATCAACATCAAATCAATCTTTTATCAAGACCTAAATGTTGTCCTTGCATTTTTAATTTATCTTCTAGGGTTTTATGATTTATTCATTTAACCTTGTTTGTCATTTTCTCTCCATTTTCCCTCTAGGTTAAATAATTTATTTATTTATCCTAAGTCTTCTTGTCACAATTAAATGTTTATTTAATTGGCTAATTAATTCCTAATTTTCTAATTTCATCATTTCTAATTTTCTAATTTCCTAATTTTCTAATTTTCCTAATTCCTAATTTCCTAATTTTCTAATTTTCCTAATTCCTAATTTCCTCATTTTCTAATTTCCTAATTTCAATTTCCACCTAATTAATGTCTCTCTAGTTTCTCCCTATTTTTGTGCTTCGGTGGAAGCATGAATTTCTCATGCGTCATACTTTTGGCATAGCAAGATGTCATAAGCCTCTAGTCTTCTAACCTTTGCATTGGCAATATGTCATAATTCATGACATAGAAGGTGTCATAACCTTCTTTCTTCAACTCAATTTTGCCATTTTTGAAATCAATTGTCTCTAATATCAATTTCATGCTAATCTTGTCCTCTCTCCAATTTGTCTATAAATTGGATGAATTTCTTCAATCAAGACTAATCACATTATCGAACAAATCACTTTTTTTGAATCACTTTGTCGAATCAATCACGCTTCGAGTATTCTTGCGCTACTATCTTGTCTACTTGCTTTCATCTCATGTGTATGCACTTGTAGGTGAGATCCACAAACAAATCTATTTGAAGAAGAAAGAAGGAAAATGGAGCCACATGAAGGAGATATTCAGATCTGCATTTGGTTTGCTTATTTTTTAATCTTGAATGTTTTGCTTTCATGTCTCTATTGGATGTAATGAGGATTGATCATTGCATTTGTGCTTTTGTGATTGAGCTAATACTAATGTTTGTACTATTTTCTTGTGATGATTTCCGATTTCCTAGCTACACATGGAAATCTCATACATGCCCCAGCAAGGGATCTCATACCATTCATTACACACTGGCCTTTTTAGCAATGGGCCTTTGACCTCATTGGTCAGATATATCCTGCATCATCCAACAAACATGAATTCACCATAATGGCCACGGAGTATTTCACCAAGTGGGTAGAGGTGGTTCCTCTCATCAAAACAACTGGAAAACAAGTCGCCTTGTTCATCCTAAACTATATCATTTGCAAGTATGGGATACCTTCGTCCATTGTGAGTGATAATGGAGGACAGTTTAAGAATAAAGATTTGGATGAGCTTTATGAGAAATTCAAAATAAAACAACAGTGGTCATCAGTATATTACCCTCAAGGTAATGGACAAGCTGAGGCATCTAACAAAAACCTATTGACTATCTTGCACAGAACAGTGAAAAAATCTGGGAAGGATTGGCATCTGTAGCTCAATCCTGCGTTATGGGCTTACAAGACAAGTATCAGAACACCTAATGGGGCTTCACCTTTCTCTTTGGTGTATGGATCCGAAGCAGTATTACCTATTGAATTAGAAATACCATCTCTAAGAGTTTCTCTGCAAGGTCTTGTTACTGATGAAGATCATAGAATATCTAGATTGCAAGAGCTCGGATTGTTGGATGAGCGTCAGCAAGTGGCGTTTGATCATCTTAGAGTATATCAGAAGAGAATGTCCAAAGGATATAATAAGAAAGTTAGATAAAGAGAATTTCAAGTTGGTGACCTAGTTCTAAGAGAAAATCCAAAAAATCAACATATTCGAGACAATAAAGGGAAGTTTGAACCCAACTGGTTGGGTCCCTACATCATTACTGCAATATTCGGCTTTGGTGCCTATCAACTCTCAAACTTGAAAGGAGAATAGCTTCGTGAACCAATTAACACCATCCAATTGAATAAATTATTCTCTTAGCATTCTCTGTGCTATCAACATGTACAGTAGGAAAAAGTCTTGGAAAAAAAAAATCAAAAAAATCATAAAATACAAAAAAAAAAAAAAAGGAAAAAAAAAAAAGAAAAAAAAATAATAAAGAGAGAAAATGCCATGGTGAAAACTTGGTAAACAGGCACCTTGGTAAAAAAAATGAATCTTTGCCAAGCAGGTGAAAACCTGGCAAACATGCACCTCTTGTACTCAAGTGCTCCATCTATCAATGCAATGTTGGCATTTCCGCTTTCATGCATCATTTTGTACTCTTAGACTTATATATATAGGCTACAAAAAAATGGGTGTGTCAACAAAAAATATCCGAGCAACAAAAACAATATCTAGCTCTCAGCCTCTCCCTCGTCGCCTAGTGGAGGAGGAGGAGCCTGATGACCGAGATTCTATCGAGGTGCCCGAGCTCCCTCTGAACGTGCCATATACTGTGAATACGAGATCACCTGCTGGGCTACTGGAACTGCCACGCTATATGCTACAACATAGTAGGCCGCCCTATTGTTCTAATGCAAAACCTCTTGTTGGAGGGTGTCTCGCTCTACTCTCATTGTCGAGACTTGATGATCATGCTCTGCTCTCACTATCATGTACAATAATCTAACTGTCGCCACCAAAAATCTGTCTTGCCCAGATGGGACTGCGTAACATAACTGACATACCTATATATAATCAGCTTCCCAAGCTCTCTACTATCATCTACAATAGGCTGACAAACGGGAAGATGCTCCCAAGCCCAAACCTATAAAATAAATACACTTGCGGCCATGCTCCTGCCATCTCTATATACAATCTCATGCATCTCGCGATACATGTGGGCCAATAAGCAAGAACCCCAGCTAAGCCTCTAAGGGGTCTCCATCAATCTCATCAGCATTCTGCCCCAACCACACTAGAAACCCTGTTGTCCTCTATCTGCCATCAGAAGACAGTTGATAAATCCTGCTAAAACACATGCCAAAGGAAAATCCTCGTTGTATTTGCTCATCATAATGTCCCAACTAATGGAATGGGTCAAAATTTCAGGATCCCTGAAGACATGCCTCACTGCCTGTAATCCTGGAAGGTGTCCTGAATCGTAATCCACCTTATCCCCAGCAAAAGGGATACAGAGGATCCTATATACATCCTCAGGAGTGATAGTCAACTCCCCCATTCGCAAATGAAACGTGTTATGCTCTGAATGGAATCTCTCTACCAACGATGTGAGCATACCATGATTCACATGGATATCTGGTAAACCAAGAAGATGAGTCAAACCGCACAAATCAATATGAGCCTGATCAACCTTTGATAACAGTCATACTAATGTCATGGTGGGAGGATAAACGCATCTGAAAAGCACAGGAGGTAATCGAACCTGCAAAAACCCAACAATGAAGCATCAGAAAATATTCCAAATGAGCCTACAAGAGAAGTAAAACATCACACAAATCCAACTAAGTCAAGTGCAAAATCAAAATTTCACGTTTAGACCTTCAAAAGTGCTCACTGTTTCCCAAACGATAAAATACAGAAGGGCAGCATCTCGTACAAGTCAGGAATGGCTCTCGTACAATAAACCATTCCCATATGACAAAATATCATACCCCGCACGACAAAATGGTCTTTTTTACAGACATGTACAATACGAGGGTAGGGTCCGAATGATAATTCTAAGGGCTTTAAATGGCAAACTAAAATTTAACAGTTACTCGTACAAGACAGAATCTTGTCTCGCACAATATAACATAAAACCCAACCCCAAACATGCCAAAATCTTGAAAAATGAACAAAAAAATTCAAAATTGAAAACATAAAGAGGCTTAAGATTGATCACTTACCGTTGGCTCATAGTTTCAGAGTCGATTATGACATCTCTAGCGCTCAAATCAATTCGTACGAGTAGGGACCACCATTTTCTTCGTAGAAGGCTTTTTGAATTTTCAAACTTAGAGGGTTAAAATGATTTGAAAATGACACTTTCACCCATATATAGCCAAAACCCTAATTTTTCAACTTGCTCCAATGGACATGAAAATTGTACCCTTAGCTAATTTGACCATTCTGATTCCATTTTCGACATTGAAATCGAAATTCAAGATCATTTTGCTAGTCAATTTCACATTTTGGACCACTTAGCACTCTTTTCATCAAATGCTCATTCTTTCTTCAAATTGCCCTCAATTTCAACGCTGAATCTCAATTTTTATTCTACACATCAACTTTACAATCAACTATGTGCTTAATCTCATCAATTAATGCCAAATTTTCAAAAAAATCCTCAGAATAAATTTGTGCTCAAATAACTTATTTTCACCACACAATTGCCTATAATGTACCCTCATTATCTTTTGATTTCGTTCCCAAGGGGGCATACTCACGACCTTATGACCTCACATCTTCAATGTCAAGAAATTTTTCAAATCTTCATCAAAAGTCGAGCAAAAAAATCTTTTCAACTAAAGAAAATCAATCATTATTGCTAAGGGGCATCTCATCTTCATCACTTCACATCAAGTTGAGATCTCTCGATCATCTAAATTGAATTAATCGCTAGGGGTATATTAGTTTTATTGCTTCAAATCAAGTTGATATTTATCTTTCATCTGAATCAATCTCTTAACGTTAATCGGTTTCATCTCTTTTCATCAGGTTGATTATTCGTTTAAACTAAATCAAGGGTTTAAAGAGTATCTTTGATCACACTCAATCTAAGCAGGTGTTCAGTATTCGTCCCTTTGGATCAAGATGGACAGTTTATTCTTCGCTCATCGTATCTTGATCAATCAAGTTCAAGATTGATTTTTATCTTCGCTTGCTGTGTCTAGATCAATCAAGTTCTAGATCAGTAAGATCTGCTTCTTGATGAATCAAGTTCAAGTTCGGTATCTTTTATTTTCTATCATTCCTCAATTCAATCAAGTTCAGGAATGGTACCGCTTTAATCAGACTTCATTCAGCTTCGTCACTTCGAATCAAGCTAAACATCTCGCTCTTCATCTGGTTCATGATCAATCAAGTTCAGAACTAGCATCTCCTAGACATCACATATTCTTTGAACTAACGCGCTGCTCACACATTAATTCAAAGAGGGGCAAATGTAATACCCTAAAAATGGTCATCTAAACCATGGGCCCCTAATCTTGACAACATCACCAAGGTCCTAACCAAAGGCAATTAAATCAATCTTGAGCACATTATTAATTCTTTAATCATCAAATATCACATGGCAAATCAATTACTTAATATTAATTAAATATTCATTTAATTAATTGAATCATTTCCAAGAATATCATTTTGATCAATTATCCTATTTTAATTTATTAAATATCCTTGCATATTTAATTAATTAATAAATTTGCCATTTAATCATGCAAAATGAATTAATTTATTACAAAAGAGGAATTAATTACAAAGCAAGAGTTGAATTGAAAATAAACAAAAAGAATTATCTATTTAGTTTGTGTATATGTTATTTATATGAAATAGTAAAAAATTAAATAAATGTCTAGATGTTCTAAATACTTAAAGAAAATGTTTAAGTAGAAAGAAAATGTTATTTTTTTGATTCAGCTATAGTAAAAGTTAAAATGGTATATACTGGACTTTCACAATTAAAACCAAGAGAATTTTCTAAATGAATGCATGTTAATTGTATGTTTGACTCAAATAGAAAATCTTGAGCTCTGCTATTTGGCGAATATGCGAAATTATTACACAGCGAATTTGCCAAGTTTTTCATCGGGGGGGTGCAGACAGGTGTTTGCCACATGCCCGAGGAGTATCTCTGTTTTCAGCCCGCCATGCAAGAAAAACCCTGCAAGAGACAATGCGATTTTAAACGCAAGGCAGGATTCGGATTACGGAGTGGGCATTTTTGGGAAAAATGAAGAAATTAGGGCAGAAAAAGCCGAAGCTAAGTCGCAACCCTCTGACGAAAAATGGCAAGTCTATCACTCGAAAAAAGACAAGAAGAAGATGGGCAAACGAAGAGATGTTTCTTTAAACTTCGATAGGCTCAAATGCATAGCCACAAAACAATCTCCGGCATCTGGGGCTAATCTGGTGCTGCTCGGGAAAATTAGAGTTTTTGATCCAAAACCTAAAATAAGGCAAAGGCGAATATGTAATATCCTGGCAAATCTGATGGAACCCCAATTCAATCTATATAGCCAGTGTGGGGTTTTTGCAAAATGGACAGGATTTGGAGAGGATATAAAAAAGATTATCGATTGGTGGTTTGCCCTTTATCCGGGACAGGTAAGTATTACTCTCCTGGAAAATAATTTTCTCTCAATTTTGTGTGATAATCAAAATACAAGGAATGACATTCTCTATGGTAAGGTAAAATTATATAAAGGCTATGGTTTTTTTCGCTGTGAATGGATGCCGAATTTTGACCCACACTCACAGATTTTAAATAAATGCCCAAGATGGATTAATCTGGGCGCATTACCAGTCGAATATTTAGATTTCAAAATCTTAGAATACATAGGGGAACATTTTGGGTCTTTTTTGGGCTGTGAAGGATTAGACAGAGAGGTTTTAAATAAGAACATCAAAATCTTAGTAGAATCTGCCATTAATTCCCCGGACTTAGAACCCACCATGTTAGTATCAAACAGGGGGGAGTGGAGCATTCATCCCACCTTCTATAATGGGGACATAAATGAAACTGATTTATGGTTGAAATCATGCCCAGAACTGGTTAAAAGTGTCGATCGAAAGGAAAACCCTCTTTCAGCACATAATGAAAAAATCATATTGTATTCTTCCCCTATACAAGCTAATTGCCCTCTAGTGGCTAACGTAGATGAAAATAAACACAATAATACCAGTAATATCAGAGATCTTGATAAAATAATAGATGAGACAAATTCTATAAAAGAAGAAGCCTTTGTGGAGATGTCAAAAAGAATCTCTGATTCGGTGGATTCATTGAGAATACCATCTGAAACAAAGTCAGTCGAAAACATGGGACAAGAAAATGAGGTAGATCAAGAAGAAATGTCTTCTAGAATGGCTGCAGCGTTAGAGGTATTCAATAATAAAGTAGTTGAAAATCTTTCTCCGGAAGAGGAAGCCGAGAAGAGGTTTCTAATTCAGGAGCTCTTGGCTTCTATGGATGAGGAAGATAATAATGAGAATAGGGTAGGAGATATCATACCTCTCCCTGATAATGACTACACAATAGCTCGGTCCCAGTTGGGAGAGGATGATCGAGAGAGAATGAAAGTTTCCCAGCAAACCTTAGGGATAAAAAACATCTATGATGGGAAAAATTTACCTGACTGCGCTAAAGAAGCTAAAAGTAGAGGCAGAAAATCATTGAGCGAATTAAGATTGTAGGATGGAAATGCAAGGGACCAAGGCAAATTAACAGCCTTCTTTGATGCTGGGAAGGGGAAGGGCCTTCCCACAGTCCAATGAAAATCTCATCATGGAATGTTAAGGGCATGAATGCCCCTAACAAACAACGTCTAATTAGACGCAACATTATAAAATGGAAACATGACATCATTCTCATACAAGAAACTAAACTTGCCCAGGTAGAAGCTGAGGCTTTTAAAAGGAAATTAGGTCTTCTTAGCTGTGAATTTGTGGAAGCCAGGGGTGCTTCTGGTGGTTTAGGAATCATTTGGAACCCGCGTAGCACATTATTTTGTCCAATAGCAGGAAACAGAAACTGGCTATTGGTAAAGGTAACTAGCAAACACAGCAATCTCACATTTACTCTAATAAACATTTATGGCCCGATCCCAGATGCAGGAAAGCGTAGAGTTTGGTCTGAAATCTCATTTATGATGGGGCTAGACACCTCTTCCCCTATTATTCTAGGAGGGGACTTCAATGCTATCCTAAATTTATCAAAAAAAAAGGGTGGTATTCGTAGGGAACCGCAGTCCTTAAAAGATTTTAGAGAGTGGGCTGCTCATGACAATCTGATAGATATAGAAACTAGTAATGGAGTGTATACCTGGTACAATAGAAGATCAGGCTTTACACAAATCGCAGAGAGATTAGATAGATTCCTTTTTAGGGGGAACTTGAACGATCTAGCTGTTAACCTTTCAGCTTCGTTACTCCCATCTTCAGGATCTGACCATTATCCTATCATCCTCAACATTGAGGGTGAGGCTACACCAAGGTGTTACCCTTTTAAGTTTGAAAAAATGTGGATGCAAAATCCGGATTTCTATGATCTCGTCTCCAGGTGGTGGTCAGAGGCAAATTTTCAGGGATCAAAGATGTTTTGCCTAGTAAATAAACTAAAACATCTCAAGAGCAAGCTATTGAAATGGAATAGTGAAGTATTCGGTAACATTTTTGAAACCAAAATTTCATTAGAAAAAGAAATCGCAGACCTAAATGAAAAAGTGTTTAGACTAGGAATGGATCAGGATAGCTTCCTCAAAGAAAAGGAGCTTCTCGGGAAATATGAGGATACGTTAACAAAGGAAGAAATATTTTGGAAACAGAAGTCAAGAGAGAATTGGCTACAAAATGGGGACAGGAATACTAAGTTCTTTCACAACAGTACAAAAAACAGGAGGAACACTAATAGTATTCACAAGATCATGAGTAATAATGGTATACTATTGGAAGATCAAAAGGACATTGCTACAGAAGCAGTGAACCATTTTAAAACCCTGTTCAGTTCAGAATCTTCCCTTATAGACGCCAATTTAACTTTGCTTAGGAATATTCCTAAGATCATATCTGAAAACCAAAACAAAGTGCTCAGCAACAAATTTACGGAATTATAAGTAAAATTAGCATTGGGGCAACTTAACCCTGATAAAGCCCTCGGCCCCGATGGTTTTCCTGCTTGCTTTTTTCAAAAATGCTGGCACATTATTGGTAAGGAGGTAGTGGAAGCATTGGAAGCAGTAAGAAATTCTGGAAGTATTTTAAGGGAGATCAACAATACTTTCATCACTTTGATTCCAAAGAAGGAGGAATCAAGAAATTTTGAAGACTTCCGACCTATTTCCTTATGTAACACAATTTACAAACTTTTTACTAAAATTTTAGCTAATAGATTAAAAGGCATCCTCCCTTGCATTATTTCAGAAGAACAGACCGGATTCGTACCAGGTAGATCTATCTTTGATGGCATTATTATTGCTCAAGAAGTCATGCACTCGTTACAATAGAATCGATCAACTGCTATGATGATCAAATTAGACATTAAGAAGGCATATGATAAAGTTGATTGGAGATTTCTATGTAAATGTTTAGAATCCTTTGGTTTTTCTAAACAATGGATTAACTTAATATTCGAATGCATCTCATCCCACAAGGTATCATTACTTATAAATGGTTCCCCAGTAGGCTTCTTCCAGATATCTAGAGGGATTAGACAAGGAGATCCTTTATCCCCTTTCTTATTTATCATAATGGCAGAGGGCCTTGGGAGAATCATTACTAGTGCTCGAATGAATCAGATTATTAAAGGCATTAAAATTACTAAAGGGATGGAGGCCATCACCCACCAGCAGTTTGCTGATGACACAATGCTAATGGGAAGTGCGAATAGGACTAAAGCCATGGCTTTCAAAAGGATACTTGACATTTATGCATTAGCTTCTGGTCAGGAAGTAAACAAGAGTAAATCTGAAATCTTCTTCTTCAACACATCGCAAAGCATAGAGACAAATATTTGTAATATCTTAGGGTTTGATAAAGGGAAACTTCCTTGTAAATATCTAGGGATTCCAATGGATAAGGGAAACAATATTAATTCATTATGGAAAGGCATCTTAGAAAAGATGGATCTCAGGTTGAATTCTTGGAAGAACAAATGCCTCTCTTCGGCTAGGAGGATTACATTATTAAAAGTTGTAATGGCGGCTATACCGATATATCAAATGTCGTGCCAGCAATTACCTAAAGGAGCTAGACTAGAAATGGTAAAAAAGATGAGGAAGTTCTTTTGGAATATGACTTCAGACAAAAAGAAATTTGCTTTAATTTATTGGGATAAAATTAGCCAACCTATCAGTATAGGGGGAGTTGGC
Organism: Cryptomeria japonica; assembly: GCF_030272615.1. NCBI lineage: Eukaryota > Viridiplantae > Streptophyta > Pinopsida > Cupressales > Cupressaceae > Cryptomeria > Cryptomeria japonica. The sequence goes on along the minus strand of NC_081412.1, from coordinate 70,514,993 downwards.
ATCAAAGATTTGGGGGTACAAAACATGGCTCTGGGGGCTAAGTTAGTCTGGAAAATGTACTCAGAACCTAATCTTAAATGGGTAAGGATCCTCAGAGCAAAATATCTCACTAACTCCAACCCTGATAGTATACTGAGGACGGAAATACTACCCAAGGGATCCAAAGTCTGGAATTTTATGCTAGAATGTAGAGAGGTGATCAGTAATTATCTAACATGGGATATTGCGGAAGGATCTGAGGCACTGTTCTGGGAAGACTCTTGGGGGGGCTATATAGCCTTAGACAAAATAGGTATAAGCGAAGATGTTATAGAACATTGCAAATCAATCAGGGGTAGGTTTGTTAAGGATTATATCAAGCTAATCTCCAATGATCTCGCTTTGGGTTGGGAGTGGAAACCCCTTGATGAGCTGAACTTGACAAATGCAGACAAGGAAATCCTCTGGAATAATTTGAGGCATAGGCATTTATCATTACATAGTGGGAAAGACAGGATAATATGGGCGGGTAGTTCATCGGGCATTTATAAAGCCAAAGAAGGATATTCACTTTTAAAACTCAGACGAGCTGTAACCAATCCTAATATTCCGATTAGCCTATGCTGGAATAACATTGGTCTCCCCAAAGCAGGAATCTTCTCATGGGCAGCTTTCCAAAAAAGGATTCTTACCTCAGATTGGTTCTCAAAATTAGGATTCTCGAGACCATCGAGATGCCCTCTATGCGAATCAGAGGAAGAAAATGTGGATCATCTACTTCTCAATTGTAGTTTCAGCCAAAGATGTTGGGACTGGCTTTGCTCAAGCCTAGGTTGGCAGACTCCGAGACCTAGGGACATTTCAGAATGGATGCTTAGTTGGCAACCTCCTCACACAAAGGATATTTATCACTTAGTGTGGACAATAGCCCCGGCAATCCTCATATGGGAAATATGGAAGGAGAGAAATAGGCGAATCTTTAAAGAATCAAAATTGAGGGTAGAATCCCTTCTAAATAAGATCGAGGTAACAATTATGGAAAAAGTCAATAATAGACTAAGACATACACAGGAAAAGTCTATTAATTTAACCAGATGGGATGAGGTACTTCGTTCTAAATGGATGGGTTTGATAATTCCCCCGTTTATTGGGATTGGAGGTAGACAGGCTGAGATAGATAGGAAGCTAACAAAATGGGCTCCCCCCCGAAAGGGCTAGGCTAAGCTAAACTTTGATGGTGCTTCCCATGGGAACCCTGGTGTAGCAGGTATAGGGTGTGCTATTCACCAAGATAACGGAGTACTAATAGCTAGCATTAATAAGCCCACTGGTGAGGCTACAAACAACATGGCTGAGTTTACAGCGTTGAGGGAGGGATTGATTATAGCTAAATCACTCAAGATTAAAAATCTGGAAATTGAAGGTGATTCGACCTTAACTATAAATGTAGTCAGGACTAGGGAAGTGTCAAACTGGAAACTGAAAGTAGAATTAAAAAGAATCCTGGATTTGATCAAATACTTTGAGGAAACTTCAGTTAAACATATTTATAGGGAAGGTAATACTATAGCAGACAAGTTAGCCAATTTAGGGGCAGATGGCAATTCGTATGTCTATAGGAAGGGAATTCCTTCGGATTAATTTTAGGTGATGGCCGTGTCACTCCTCCATATTACTCCTCTCCAAGCCCCTCATTTATAAGTTCTAGGAGGTGCGGTCACCATTTCCTTATATCAGCATTTTGGTATATTAAGCTTCAGATATATATATATATATATATATATATATATATATATATATATATATATATATATATATATATATATATATATATATATACATATATATATAAATACTCACATATATATATATATATGTATATATTTATATATAATCACGTATGTATTTATCTTCGGGTATTTAAGGATTGATTCATGTTATATAATGTATTCATATATATATAAATATATACATACATATATTCATATATATATATATATATATGTATATATATACATTCATATATATATATATACTCATATATATATATATGTGTGTGTGTGTGTGTGTGTGTGTGTGTGTGTGTGTGGGTGTAAATAGAAACATACACAATTACACACACACATATATACATATATATATATATACAGAAACAATATATATATGTATATATATATACATATATATTTATATCTATCCGTATTTGAACTTTCATATATTTGTTTGTATATTTCACTCCTCACCTGTCCCTAGACACCCAATTCTGTGTGTGGGTGAAATAGGGATGTTTCAGGCGAGAAGAGAGGAGATTGGAAGTAGCCTGGTATTCCTGCTTTGGCTCATGCAGGTCTCCCCTCCAAAGCAAGTAGACTGGGTCAAGATTAACCTGGACAGCGAGGGAATTGACATCAATGAGGAAGCTATTATGCCTTCTAATGACAATTAGGGACTGACAGGTTATGTGTCTCCGTGCTAAGTTTACTGGTTTTTTGAAATTTGGTATTTAAGACCCTTATTCTATGTATCGGACAGTGTTGGTTATCATTTTAACATAGGATATAAGCCTGTTGTTAAATACGGGACAGATATCTTGGTTACAGTTACGTTGGTTATATGGTAGAAGAGGTTTTTATAGAATGCCACAGTGTTTGACATCTCTGAGGATTTTGAGGTGCCCTTTCTTTACAGTATGGGGTTCATTCGGGTTCTTACAAACTACTGAGGAATGGGTTGCATGTTTTTTTTTTGTTTTTTTTTTTTAGATGTAATGTGAAGGGAAGAAGAGGATAAGTCCAGGGTTAGATATGGATACAGATATTTAGAAGGATTGATATATGATATGCCTCTAGATAGGCTCTTTTCTCTTTTGTTGTTTCATTCCTTTTTCCATACATATATATTTTTGTGTGCATCTGTATATATTCATGACAACTCTGTCAGACTCAATGATAGATTATCTCGCATATAGGCATATCAATATACATACATATGCATATGAATATATTTATGTTTTGGTGAATCAGATGTCTGCAGAGTTAGAAGTAATTAAGGAACTGACAGAAATTGATCCTTTTCATTAGTGTAGGCAGAATTGTAGCCTGGATAATCTCTTAAATTGAAACCCAAAAGGTTAAGATGGTTTCAAGCTAAGGGATATCCAGGCTATAATCCTCTTACATAAGATAGAAAAGATGTTATTATTCATTGAATGATTGTTGCAAGTTATTATGTTTACTATGCTTCTAACAGTCTGGCAGAGTAAGATGCAATAAGGTTTTGCAGATTCGGGATACAGGACAAAAGTTAAAGCTCGAAGTATAAGAGGATTCGCCAAAACTAAGAGGATGGATCCAACCGGGAAAAGATTTGCAAGATTTTATGTATAGAAAGAAACTAAAATGTCTAAAAAAGGCAGCCTTCATCCTCAGAAGAGGAATTGTAAAAATTACAGTTGTTTATGATATCTGATCCCATAAGGGATCTGGGCTAGACCGGAGGTTTTCTTATCTCCATTCTTTCCTACCGGTGCCCACACTGAATGGAGATGTAATATTTTTTATAAAAGAAATAAATTTTGGCTTCGGCCTTTTATCGATCAAAAAAAAAGAAAATAAACAAAAAGAATTGAATTGAGAGAGAAATCAAACTTGAGATATTATTTCTTTTTCTAAATTTAGAACTTGAAATCAGAAAAGCAATTAAATTGAATTATTGAATTATTCTCTAAAATTGGAACTCAAAGTTTTTCAGAAAAAGAAGTTCAGTTGCATTGAAAAGACTATTTTCTTGAATAAATCAAATATATGCATGGAATTATCTATTTTTATCACAAATGCATGGAATTAATTTAATATTATTTTCTAATGCAACTTGAACTTCTTATTTGAATGCATTTCAATTAAACTATAATTGGAATCTATCTCAAGGTTAACTAAACCTGATTTCTCAATTATTTTCAATTAATCCTAAATTGAGCTTTTTCTCTTGTAATTCTCTATAAATTCAGCTTTCAACTCTCATTCCAATTTACCCAGAGATTTTTGAGAACATGCTTGGAGATTATTATCACGCTAATTTCACTCTGGAGTCATTGAAGATCATTGTGCTTTTTAGATTATTTGCAGCCATATTTAGTTTTACTCATCCATATTGCTTCAATCCATTTTGCTTGAATTATTCATCCATTGTGCATCCATTTTATCTTAATATCATGCTCATATAGATTAAATCCTTCATCTTGGTGTAGTCTAGTCGTTGGTATTGCTTATAAAAATATGAGAGCAATCTTATACTCGCATATTTTAGAAGGCAATTAGTCGCTTTGTTATGGTTTATTACTTATTGATTATTGATTACTAACCATACATATAATGACTTAATTGAAGTGTTGTGCTTGCAGCTACAGACCCTTTTTCACACACACAAATAGCAGATACTCTAATAGCATAAGCAGGCAATAAGGTTCTTAGAATTTTACTTACCATTGTGTCTTTTGTTATGGTTCCACCAGCACCTTTGATTCCTCCAACTACTTCTTTTATTCTTTGTCCATACTGGGTGATGTTCTCACCTGCCATCATCTTTATCTCATCAAACTTGCCTCTTAGGTTTTATTCTTTAGCTTTTTGCACATGCTCATCTCCACCATAAATTAACTTCAACTTTTCCCAAACTTCATAAGTTGTTTCAAGACCATGAACAACAATATATTCAAAATTAGAAAGTGTACTTACAATGGCTTCCAATGTTTTAATATTCTCTTGTTGTTCCTTAAGCTGATCTAGAGTCAGAGTACTGGTAGGAGGTGAATATTGATTTTCACATGCAACTAGAACCGTGCTCTCATTCCTTTGATGTAGATCTTCATTCTATCACTCCATATTCTGTAGTTGTCCTTTGTAAACTTAGGACTCTCCTTCTTCATCATCTCGGATCTTTACCTCAAGCGGTTAAGCTTCTGCATAAAGAGGACCTAGTGCTCTGATACCAATTGTTATTATGAGGATCCGGTAGCTACTAAGAGGGGGGGTGAATTGGTAGCTAAACAAATCTATAATAATTTAAAAATACTTCAAAAACCAATACCGGTAACTACTCAAACATACCGGTTAGCAAATTTACAAAACCATTTACTCAAGTGTTCATCAACATGCAAATGATCTGATCACAGCACTTCCTTGCTTGCTAGTACAGATCTTTTTCAGCTTAATCTCTGCTACACACATGTAGACTCTTCAATCTGGTTCAGTACACTCTTCTTCTCAAATCACTGATACAAAATCTCTTCTCAAACTCGACCTAAATACACTTTTCAACTAGGTCGGTTACATAACCCTAACCACATTAAAAATACATTGAATTTACATTTACAAATCATTCTAGATCATCATAGATCATTACAACAAATTTGAAGACAATTTCAACCATTCAATGATCACCGCACATCGATTTGATAAGAAATCAAACCCTTGTCACATTCTGCTAAGCACTTTGTCATCATCATCTCCATATGCCAATAATATCTCCATTATTGTCTTCATCAGATATGCTATGCCAACAGTGCCTCCTCAATAACTTCATCTTTTATTTCTTCTTCATCTAGATTCATTTAGTTTTTCCAAGTGTTAACTTCTCGGTGTCCCATGCTTGATTCTGGTTCTTCTTCCCACTCGACATTTTTATAGGATCGTGTACGTGCGGGCATGACTCAAGTTGATTCAATATGTGATTGGCTCTTCGGGTAAGTAAGACAAATTCATCCTTCCACTAAATTTGATATCTTGTGATAGTACTAACCTTTTCATGAAGGCACGTGCTTTCAAAAATTCTTCGTCAAAATCAGTATTTTTAACATGGAGGTCATTGTGGAAATGATGTAAAAATGTCCTATATTTTAGAAGGAGTTTGAGGTTGATATAGAGGAACTTGTTTCTCTTCAAGACTTTCTTTTGTCTAGGTTGTCTTCTTTTTAGATCATTTTTTAGACAAGGATGCTTCTTCTTGATGTGTTGAAGAATGTTCATGCGAGTGATCAAAGTTTCAGTTGTGAGATTGATTTGATGAATACTTTGTTTTGATCTCTAAGTCCACTCAGTCAAATAGAGGTTTGATATGACCAAGTATGTCAAATGATATGATAAAGCTTCCCAATATTGGAAACTAAACGGATTTTACTAAGTTAGAAATCTATGGGTTGATTTGAAACTTGTGATCACTCATTGATATTGTGCTGATAAAATTTCCTCTTTCTATGTTGGATTTGACAAAAGACCCAAAAGGGTATCTGAAACTGGTGATGCAATTTGATAACTTGCTCTCTATTTTTAGACAATTTTAGATATGCACTAAGACAGACTGTTTATGTGATAAACTATGAATCTAATGCTCTAAAAAAGATGTTTAAATATGCTATGCTACCCTTGGTATGCGTTATCTTGTGTTTGTCTATCAGTGAAAATGTTGCTTTTGCAATGCTCTAATCTGGGCTTTTGAAGCGCTAATGTTTGGTTGGTATGCGCTACTGAATTGAATCTGTTCTATACTGATGTTTAAATGTGTTGTTCTGGACTCTTAATGCGCTAAGCTACCCCGGTTTTCTCAGTTTGATGATTTTGTAAAAAATTTGAAATAATTATGGTGTTCTTGATGGATGATCTTCTGAAAAGATAATTTGAAAACACAATAGACAGAAGCAAAACAATTTGTCTGTGCTAAATAGATAATGTATGTTCAATAGGATCTTTTCAAATTCTTGTTTGTTTTCATGGGTTTGCACAAGAAATACACATCAGATAGACCTCTTTATTCTCAAAGGTCATTTAAAATATCAATAGCCCACACTTGATACTCCATCAACTCAAACAGCCCTGTCACACCCTAAGGTGCGCCCATTTTTTTGCCTTTTGCCAGAAGTTGAACAAAAGAAGATTGCTCCTCAATTGGATCATTTTCTTCAGAGATTTATGGTGAGTGTCTTGGGGGCGGATTCTTCCCCACCCTTCCACTATGATATTAGAAATGTTTGGTAAAACTGACATGGAGAGGCTTCTAGTTCTAAAGTTCGTAATCAGGCTTGCATTCAGTCTTCAGTGATAAACTCCCTCGGGAGGCTTCCCAACCTTTAGATCAAAGGCTTTACATATCTCGAGGATAGTGGGGAAAGTCTAATCACTGAGCAAAACCATTGGAGGGGATTTTCATTAGCCTCCACATTTGATTATAGTGGGTTGGAATACTTGGCTAAAAGTCATTCCCCTCACACTGACCTTATAGGCACCTTGGGAGGGCAGGCCTGCTAAAGGATTTATCTTAATGCTAAATTGAAAGAAAGCCTTAAAATAGTGTGTTTCACTTTTTAATCACCCAATTAAGGGGAGAGCATATACCTAACACCTTCAAAATATGGAATACACACATTCTTTTTATCCAATATCGCAATTGTTTTCCAAAAGCTACCTTGGAGATGTTGCTCCAAAAGACATGTGGCTCTTTTTAAACCAAGATAGCAATATGTGAAAAGATAGTAAAACTTGAACTTCTGAAAGTAAATCCTTGTCAATAAAAATGAATCGCCAAATTGAACAACAATGATCTCAATTCGAAAGATTTGAAATAGTGAAGTGAAGGTTCCTTTTAAGCTTCCAAGTAAAAAGTGAGGTTTGTTTTAATGAGCAAAAGTGATGTTCAATTTTAACCCCTTTGCAAAAGAATTGGAAAGTTTTGTTTTTGTCCTTTTTAGCACCCAAAGAAAAGTTATCCTAACTTGCATAAAAAAGAAATATTTGATTTTGATGTTCTTTTACCTATGCAAGTAAGAGAAAGTAAGTCTTCTTTTAATCACCAAAAAGAAATCATGAGGTTCATTTTAATCACCAAAAGAAATCATGAGGTTCATTTTAAGCCTTTTGCAAGAAAAGGAAAGATGAGTTCTTTTTACTAACTTGAAAAGAAAGCAAAGAAAAATAAACTAACTCCTTTTGTTCCTGCACAAAACTGTTAGAACCTACACACAGTCAGTTAGAAAAAATCAAATCCTGATGGTGGGCTTCACAAGCCTAAATTTTGCCCTCTGTCGGGTCTATGCACTAAACTATGGAACTTATGCGCTAAAGTATGGTGTCTATGCACTAAAAGGTAGAGTCTATGTGCTACTCTAAAACTTGTATGCGCTACACTGATCCTCCTACGCACATAAATATCTGTTAGAACTAAGCGTTAAAAGGAGGTTCCTATGCACCACAAAATGATTCCTATGCGCTAAACAGGGCGATAAATGCGCTAAAGTAATCTGCAGATGTGCTATAAAAGGTCTCAGATACGCTATTTTGGTGTTCGGATGTGATTTTTGTCTTCAACCTGCATGAAAATGATGTTAGATTTGGGGATGAGCCCCATGGTGGGCGCCAAAAATGTTTGCTAGAATCTATGGCATCAAAATATGAAAATTGAAAGCTAGACTAACATACCAATGAAACTTTTGAGTACAAAGATAAACTAAGTTTAAACTAATATAAACAAGTTAACTTCCCAAGTTGTGTCTCATTTTTCTCTATCTCACAGGATCCCTCAAGCTAATGTTTTGCTCTTAGATCATTGAGCAAATGACAACTCCAAGAAAGAGTGATAGTGAATGATAATGATCCATATGCAATACATTCTAGATCTGACAATGCTTACTAAGATACGATTTTAAGTTATGATGAAGATGATGATATGATAATGAAACTAATTAGCTAGGCTAACATGATTCATGATTAAAATACTATATTAAAATGTTCCTAAATGATTTAAACTGCTATTATCAAAAAGAGGCTAAAATGCTTGATATTAATTAAACTATAATGTAGATGCATGAAAATTTGGATATGGATAATGAAGAAAGTGAGTCCTATTTATAGAGAAAATATGGAAATGAATGGTTAAGATTGAGAAATCTTAACAAGGGCTAGGATTGAAAATTACTCAATCCATGTTTACAATTTTCACCAATGAAATGATGACAATTGTCAACAAGAGGTGGCTTGAGAGGATATGTAAGATGCGTTAAATGCCTAAGAAGACATGAGGGTCACCCTAGGAGGTTGTGGTTAGGGTTAGGCTAGGGTTAAATGGTGGATAAAGATTTTACCCAAGAGGTAAGCTATTGTGCAATGGTTAAATGGGATAAATAGGGTCAAAGCCATGAGTGCTTGATGAGACCTATGGGTTAAATGAGGGTTAGGTTAGAGAGAAATTCTCTAACCATGGGTGAATGTTGGATTAACCATTAATAGTTAGGAAGACTTTGAAGGTTAACATGTTGAGGAGACAAAGGGATTTTTGAGAAGTGACTTCTCTTAAGGAATGTGCAAATGTTTAAGGGATGGATTAAGCTAATTAGGAGGATTAGAAGAATCTAGAAGAGTCTTTATATTGTTGGCATTTGCATCAAGATTGTATTAATCAAATGTTATGTTGTCATTGATGTGCATTAACCGGTGTTAGGGTTCCTAGCAAATCTGAAGCAAATATGAACTAATAATTATATGCAGATTTAAATACAAAAAGATAAAGGAATAAAATAGGACACAGATAACACAGAGATTTAACGTGGTTCACCGAGAATGGGTTACGTCCACCATACACAGTCGTCCAATCTTTCTTATTATCTAGCAAAAATAGTACATCAACCTTCCAATGCCTTAAGCATCCCAGCTGCCTATAACATGCGTGTTTAGGGCAACAAACAAAGTCAGCCTTTTTAGGGTTTTATTACAATGTTGGTTTTCATCAACAAAAAACGTCCAAAAAAAAATTTCTCAAGGGTTGTCGCTCCCGAATCCCCGCAGCGGGCTATGCCCGCTTTCCTGGGGCCTGGCCCGGCCCCAGGCCCCAGCAAGGATACGTGCTGAGTGTATAGTACTTTGCTAATCAGTCGACACATATCAACAACCGGTAGATGATAGTTGGCTTTGGCATAGGACATTTTCTCATATAAATTTTGATAACATTGTTAAAGTGAATAATTCCAAGATAGTGAGAGGTTTGCCTCAATTGGACAAACCGGTTAATGCTATGTAGGGAATGTCAGTTGGGAAAGATGACATCCTCAAATTTCAAGAGAAAATCTTTTTCAGGGGAACATCTGTTAGATTTAGTTCATACAGACCTTTGTGGACCAATAATGACTAAAATTATTCAAGGTGATAGATATTTCATGATCTTCACTCATGATTGCTCAAGAATGATGTGGGTCACATTCTTGAAGGATAAAATAGAAGCATTTTGTAAGTTCAAGGCATTCAGGGCCTTAGCTGAAAAGGAGAGTGGTAAGAAGATAAAATGTTTGAGGACTGATCAAGGCGGTGAATTTACTTATGTGGAATTCACTAGATATTGTAAAGAAAATGGTATCAAACGGCAGCTTTCTACACCAAGGACAACACAATAGAATGGTATTGTAGAGGAAAAATTGGTCAGTTGTTGAAGCTTCTAGGATGATATTGATACAAGGAGGTGTAGTGAAAACTTTTTGGAGAGAAGTTGTTTGCATAGTTATCTACACTATGAACCGGATTTTGATAAAAAAGAGGTATATTCCTTGGTTATTCCACCAAGAGTGAGGCCTACAAATGTTATAACAACCAGACACAAAGAATCATTGAGGGTGTTGATGTTCAAGTGGATGAATATCCTGAAGTCTTAGAGGAAACTAGTGTGGAGAAAAAGGATGAAGATCCTTGCATTATGTTTTTGGAAACAAAACTTGTGAAACTTGAAATCAATAAAGAGAAAGTTGTTGTACTAGTTCAACCGGAACAGATAGATTCAAAAGAAGATGATGATAATGAAGAAGAAGAACCTGAAGATAATGATCATGTTATTTTGAGGTATGTGAGACTCAATCACAATCCTGACTAGATTATTGGAGATAAGGATGTTGGAGTGTCAACCAAAAGAAGAATTAGAGAAAATTGTTGCATGATCTCCACTATTGAGCCTAGAACTACTAAGCAAGCATTTGGAGATGATCATTGGGTCAAAGCTATGGAGGAGAAGCTTGATCAAATTGAGAAGAACAATACATGGACCCTAGTATCCCGGCCAGTGAATAAAAATGTGATAGGTACTAAGTGGGTATTCAGGAACAAGTTGAATGAAGATGGTGTTGTAGTTTGCAATAAAGATAGATTGGTTTGCAAAGGCTATGCACAATAAGAAGGAGAAGATTATGGTGAGACTTTTGCACCAGTGGCTAGACTGGAAGGTGCTAGAAATTTACTTACATTTGCAGCACATAAGGGATTCAAAGTATATCAGATGGATGTGAAGTCAACATTTTTTAACAAAATACTTGGAAGAAGAAGTATACATTGAGCAACCACATGGTTATGCTCTGACTGATGAGAAAGACATGGTATGTAAGTTGCACAAAGCACTATATGGATTAAAGAAAGCACCGAGAGCATGGTATGAAAGGCTTCATTCACACCTAATGAAGATAGCTTTTCAGAGAACTAGTGAAGATAGCAACATATATCTCAAATTTGAAGGAGATAAGATACTAGTTAGTGAAGTGTTTGTGGATGATATCATATTTGGAGGGAATGATGACATGAGCAATGACTTTGCAAATGAAATGAAAAGTGAGTTTGAAATGTCTCTAGTGGGAGAGATAAAAAATTTCATAGTTTTACAAATATAGCAAATGAAGAGCGGTATTTTCATCACACAGCCTAAGTATGTGAAAGAGGTATTAAAGACATTTGGTATGAGTGATTGTAAACCAGCTGGGACACCAATGGTTACATGTTGTAAGTTGTCTAAGGTAGATGAAGCCACATCTGTTGATGAGAAGGAGTATAGGTCAATGATTGGAAAATTGTACTATGTTGTTCACAACAAACCAGATATAGCTCATGCAATTGGTCTAGTTGCTAGATTTCAGAAGAATCCGAAGGAAATACATTTGATAGCAACCAACAAGATTTTAAGATATTTGAAAGGTATTGTCGACTATGGATTATGGTATCCATATGAAGGAAACTTTGACTTGAAGGTGTACACAGATGCAGACTGGGTAGGTAATGTTGATGATAGGAAAAGCACAACCAGTGGAGCATTATTTCTTCAAGGAAGACTTGTTTCATGGATTAGCAAGAAGCAGAGTTGCATATCACAGTCTATTGTTGAAGCTGAGTGTGTTGCAGCTTATATAAATTGAACCCAGGCTATTTGGATGAGTCACATTTTGGAAGGTTTCAAGATGAAGTTTACAGAACCTATAAAGATCTTATGTAACAATACCAATGCCATAAATATTTCCAAGAACCCTATTTTGCATGCACGAACCAAGCATATTGAATTGAAGTATCATTTCTTGAGGGAAAAAGTGCAGAGTAAAGATGTGATCTTGGAGCATGTTTCTACCAAGGAGTAGCTTGCATATATCTTTACTAAACCTCTTCCTAAGACTACTTTTGAGTATCTTAGAAGTCAGCTAGGGGTCGTACCCCTTCATGAGGTGAATTGAGCATGATGTAGAGTTCATCAGTCCCAGAGCTACTTGCAGAATTTCACAGCAGGATTGGTGTAGAAGTCAAGTTATTCCACAGGGGGAGCATCAAGTTGCAAGCGGTTGATGCTGAATAGTGAAATTTTACATTGCATGTTTTACTTTCAATTTGGCATTGTAATCAAAGGGGGGGAAGAACTATGTAATTTTTTGGGAGATGAATTGTATGATTAAAAGAGGCAAGATGTACAACCACCTAGAAGTTGAAGACAAGGAGAGTACATGGTAAAATGTAAACCAAGATTCCTATTCACAATCACAACAATTAATGATATTGATATTTGTATTGCCATCAATGCCAAAGGGGGAGATTGTTGGCATTTGCATGAAGATTGGATTAATGAAATGTTATGTTGTCATTGATGTCAATTAATCGGTAGTGATATTGTTGCAATATTGTTTTGTAACCGATAGGAAGAGCTAGTGAAACTATAACCGGTAGGTAAATTTGTGGAGTGAACCGGTATTGCTAAGTATTAGAGAGTTGAACCGGTAAACCCTACCTGTTGATTTGATAAACCCTAACCGATTAAGTTTGGTGAATTGGTTATATTGGTTTATAATCTAATGATGAGCAGTAATGATTATGACACATATGCATATTGTATGAAGCGAGTTTCAAAGTGTTTTTGGCACGTTGAGATAATAGTTTTTGTCTAGGGAATGAGCAAGTATATTGCATGTAATGCAAAGCATGTGATGAGTTACTGAGTTCGATGAAGCAGTGATCAAGGAGTGGTTGAGGCTTTCTTGAATGATGTGTAGAGATTGTTATGTAATCCAATGGTCATACTTGAATCGACTTGTTTGTAATCTCTATGAGAAAATTAGATTTTTGTTGTGTTACCGACCTAATTGATTTGTTTATAAGGTCAATGTGTTGTTTAGTTTCAGAGTTGGAAAAGTTTCAGTTGAGTGTGTGGTTGTTGAATTGAAGGATGTATCTGCAGTTTGAGTAAAGGCAGATAGGAGCATGAAAAGATCTGAACAAGCAAGTGTAGCGCTATTCAAACATATCAGCAAACCCCTATTATTTTCTAACAATTACAACAGTAAAATCCCCTAATCAGGTAAGCTCTAACAAGCTTGGTGTTATTCAAATCCTCTAACCAGGTGGTCCACTAGCTTGGATTTCAAATCCTCTACCAAAATTACTCCTCACAGGGCATTGCTTCTAACAAGGCATTATAGTCAATCCCTTAACCGGGTGGTCCCTAACAGGATCTGTTCTTAACGGGACTTTTTGTAAAGCTTTAACAGGCTTGGCTCCTAATAGGGCGAACTTCAAAAGAGTTTAGATAGTTATATTGTGAGTCTCATCTCACCGTGGTTTTTTCCCATTTGGGTTTCGGCATCAAAAATATTGTGTCAAGTGGTGAATGTTTTTGTGGTTATGTTTTAGTATGGTTGATCTGCTTAACTACTTAATCCACTTTGATAAGTCATGATAACTAGCAGCAATATGAAATGAATTTTTACTTATGTCAGTAAAAGTATTTGGATGTTTGTGAAGTTTCAAGTTGTTTACTGTTAATATGGTGTAACACACTACCGGTGTAACTTGACAGTTTAATCTTGATAGTGATATTGCATTGATAGTTCTAAGTTTACTTTGAGAAGTTGATTTTGAGATTGGTAAAGTTAATATTAGTTTTTCTATCTACTGATTCACCCCCCCCCCCTCTCAGTAGTTGACTGGATCTTTGTTCTTTCATCATACCATCAATTGGTATCAGATCTTCTCAGGTCCTTTAAGGTCTAAGCCTAACGGCTTGAGGTAAAGATCTTGCATGACATGATGAAGAAGGAAGGTCTGAAGTTTAATAAAGAGAACTATAGAATATGGAGTGATAGAATGAAAATTTATATCAAGAGTATAGGAAATCAATATTGGGAACATGTTGGTACTCAATATGGTGCACCTAGTGGGATTATGACTGATGATGAGAAGAAAGAGCAACAAGAAAACAATCAAGCACTGGAGGCTATTATCAGTTCTTTGTCTGATGCAGAATATGTTGATGTCCATAGTCTGGAGACTGCCTATGAGGTATGGAAGAAACTTGAAGACATTTATAGTGGTGATGAACATGTAAAGATTGCCAAGGAAGAGAGTCTAAGAGGAAATTTTGATGGCATGTGGATGGCTGAAGGGAGAATATCCATCAATATGGTCAAAGGATAAAAGAGATTGTTGGTGAGATCAAGAGTGTTGGTGGTAAAATGGAAGATACCACAGTGGTTAGCAAGGTGTTGAGAACCCTGCTACTGGTCTACGCTATCCGAGTAGCAGCTATTCAGGAGTTAAAGTCTATTGACAAAACTAAGGTAACCCTTGACTCCATCATTGGTAGCTTACTACTTTTGAATTAAATGGTTATGATGGTAGTGTTCAAAAATATGAGTCTGCATCTAGAGCTTCAATTTCTAACCCATCTATGAGGAAAATTAGAGATGTCAGTCATAGTTATGAATCTAGATCTAGCAGATAAGTTGATGATGAAGACAATTTGGTTGAGGTTGAAGCATTGTTGGCCAAGCAGTTGCCCAGAGGTACTGGTAAATATAGAGGTAAATTACCTTTGAAATGTTTTGCATGCAACAAGATTGGACACATTGCAGCTAACTGTCCTAATGGTGATAATGAGCACAAGCGAGAGAAGTTCAAGAAGTACAAGGGAAAAGGAAAAAGAGATTGTCTTATTGCAGTTGATGGTGGTATCACTGATGAGGAATCTGATGGTGATACTAATGAAGACATTGTGTTTGTAGCCATTAAAGAGGAAACATCTTATCAGAAAGCTTTAGTTTCTCGCATGGATAATTCTGATGATTGGATCATTGATAGTGGTTGTTCACATCACATGACCCATGATCGGAGAAAATTTATTTCTTTGAAGGAATTTGATGACTGAGTTTTAAGATTTGGTAATGACTCACCCTGCATGGTTAAAGGTAAGGGAACTATTTCTCTTAATGGAAAGAGCAGTGTAAATGATGTCTACTGGGTGGAAGGTCTAAAGCACAATCTTTTGAGTGTTTCTCAACTCAATGGAAGAGGATATCCATCGGAGTTTAATAATGGTATGTGTAAAATCTATGGGAGAAAAGGTGAATTGATTGCAACTAGCAAACAGACTAAAGGTAACCTGTTTCACTTGAATCCTAAAGTCAGCAACTATTTAATTGCTAAAGTAGATGATAATAAGCTTTGGCATAGTAGATTTTGTCATGATAACATTGTTAAAGTTAGTAAGTCCAAGATAGTGATAGGTTTTCCTCAGTTGGATAAACCCATTAATGTTCTATGTAAGTGATGCAGAGGGTTTGGGATGTTATATCAATTTCTTGGTTTTTACTCAAAAAGGGTCTCCACTTGGTACCACCCAATGAACCAATGTCTTTAACCTTCTCAAGTTTTCTAGAGCTTACCCTAGATCCTTCCCAAGGATCTCTTCACTCAATACAACTCACAACTTACAAGGAGTCTCCTACCCCTAAGGTTCCAAACCTTCAACCAAGGACACCTAACAACCCCAAACCCCAAGCAACAAGATCTTTACACAAAAGGTGGAATCTAACCTATGTGAGTGTTTACACATGTGTTATATGTAATTTTCACTTATTTTGACCCCTTATATGGTTGTTTACTATCCCTTTGTATCTTTTCCCCTTTTGGACCTAGGAAATAGGGCTACAAGCAATTACCCCTCCATTTGGACTTTTCTTGATTTTTCTCACAACATACCTAAACAACCCCCTGAATAAATTGGATATTAAAATACCCTTTTAGGCATTCTACAATATTCCAAACTTTTGCATTTGGGTTTTGAGTACGGATGGTCAAACCCTACTGGCCCTATTTAGCCTCTTCCAGCCAGTATTGGGTTTTAAGCTCTCAAAAGATTCACCAGTCACAAAGGAATGAAAGGATAACACTTGCCAAGGATATAAACTTGTTCAAGGGTACTTATCATGCCAATTTTTACCATCTTTCAATCTATTGTTCAAGTTTTCCACCCTCTTTTCCTACTGCATAGGCTTGCCACATGAGCAATGTCAAGCCAAGGGCATCATCTTAGAAAAGACAACTGACACTTATTGTCTCCAAAACCACCAAGAAAATCTATTATACATGTCACATCAACATCCTCCTAGGTTTCAGATGGATCCCATAGAGAGATATTGATTTGTGCCACTGTTTGCATCCAAACCCTGGTTTTGACGGTTTTGTCAGGCCAGTGGAATAGAAAATTTAGTTTCTTCCAAACTTGAAGGCTTCAAGACCTCAGATAAAATCCAAATGGATGGTGAACTTATGTTAAAACTTTCCAAATGTTTAATGCATGCTCACCATTCACAGGGAATTATGCAAGAATAGAAAACTCAAGAAGAATGCAGGAAATCATAATAACCATTTCCTTTGAAGACAAGAAATTCATTCAATATCATCTCTAACCCATAGGCATAATTCCTCTAGGATTATATAATGCCAAGGAACTCCTCCAACTACCTCAAATGCGTACAATCAACCAACTAACCGTTGGGATAACCATATTTCAAAATCTTGCAAGAAAAGTTGCTTAAGACAATAATGCAACTTTGCAACTTTGGTCAACTTCCTACAATTCGATCTTGCCTTCACACAAAAGGTCAAGAATGAACCTACCACATGTTGCAAACCCCTAAAAATTAAAAAAACATATAAAAATGTCCATACAAGGCCTTTGACCAAGTTGACACACCTTGGGGCCTTAAGGCTTATTACACTGCCTAGGCCTAATCAATAGGCCTTAAAACACACACATTGCACATTCTATTCCTACCATAACCATAAATTAAACTAATATAGACACGTGTCAAAATTAAGTAGACACGTGTCCTAGTGCCCTTGCACCATACTCCCCTGGACAGGAGAACTCAAGTCCCTTGAGTTTCCAACAGGTTGATTGTAGTTCCATGTTTGAGGATATCACTTTCACTCATCCAAGTAGCTTCAGACTTAGGAAGCCCCTTCCATTTGACCAAATAGTCTTTGTACACACCTTTCCTTGTGTGTTTGATCACCTTGGAGTCAATAATGCACTCCAATTCTAATGGCTTGATAGGCGGTAGATTCTTCATCCATTCTACATCCTCTTCCTCGAGAGATGAATCAGGTGTTGCATCTATCAAGGATCCTTTGAAGGCTGTCAAATCACATACATTGAAGATGGGAGATATTCCCAAGTCTACTGGAAGTTCAACTTCATATGCGTTGTTGCCAAACTTATGAACCACTCAGAGCGGAACTATCTTCTTCATGAGAAGTTTAGAGGGTAGGCCTTTAGGTAACCTTTCTTTCCTTAGGTAAGCCATCACCAAATCCCCTACTTTGAACTGAACATCTCTTCTCTTAACATATTCTCTGAGTTTATATTTATCAGCACTTTATTGAAGTGAAGCCTTAACTTGTTCATGAATCTCCTTCATGGTGACAGCAAAGTCTTCTCCTTGGGCACTCCTTTTGTCCATGCCTCCAATATCTCTGAGTTCAAGTATCCCTTTGGTATGTAGGCCGTACACAACCTCAAATGGACCTCTCCCTGTGCTCCTATTGACTGAATCATTGTATGCATATTCAGCTTGTCCAATCACTAAATCCCAACTTTGTCCATATTGCTTGGTAAGGCATCTAAGGAGATTCTGAAGGGATCTATTAACCACCTCAGTTTGTCCATCAGTCTGAGGGTGGTATGCTAATGAAAATGATAGATTGGTACCTAATTTCTTCCAGAGAGTCCTCCAAAAATTACCAACAAACTTGGAGTCTCTATTAGTGACAATATTGAGAGGTAATCCATGTATCCTTACAACTTCTTTGAAAAGCAAACCTGCAATATGAGATGCATCATTTGTGCATTTACATGGCATAAAATGATCTATCTTGTTGAACCTATCAACAATTACAAAGACACTATCAAACCCCCTAGGATTTTTGGGCAATCCAAGTACCAAATCCATACTAAGGCTTTCCCAAGGCCTACTAGGAATCGATAAAGGCTGATACAAACCAGCATTGGTTGAAACACCTTTTGCCCTCTAACAAATAGGACAATGTTCCACAAATATTCTTACCTTTGCCTACATCTTGGGCCAAAAATAAAACCTTGATACCTGCTCTAAGGTTTTGTCCAAACCAAAATGACCTCCAAGACTACCATTGTTTTTCTCTCTAATGATATTCTCCCTCATAGAACATTGAGGAATGCATAATTGATGCCCCTTGAAGATCAATCCATCCTGCAATAGAAAATCAGAAAACTCAACATGAAAAGAGTCAGCAAACTTAGTACATACATCATATGCATCCTTGAAATCATTATCCTCCCTGTGCATGGCCTTGAGAGAATCAACACCAACACTTTGCAACTGAATTTCTTGAACAGTGAGGGTTCTCCCGCTCAAATCATCTGCAACCTTATTAGTCACACCCTTCTTGTGCTTGATAGTAAAGGTGTAAGGTTGGAGTTGTTCAACCCACTTGATGTGCCTTTGGTTCAACTTCTCTCACCCATTAAGAAAACTCAATGCATGGTTATTAGTATAAACAATAAACTCCTTTGGAAGAAGGTAATGGTGCCACTTTTTGAGTGCTTACACCATGGCATAAAGCTCCAAATCATAGGTTGAATACCTCTGTTTAGCCTCATTCAACTTCTCTGAAAAGAATGCCACTGGATGTCCTTCTTGACTAAGGATTGCACCTATTGTCTGCTTGCTTGCATCACACTCAACTGTAAAAAGTTGATCAAAAATAGGCAGTCTCAAGGTGGGAAGTTATGCTACCTTCCTCTTCAAAATCTCAAAGCTTTGGGTTGCTTTCTCTGTGCATTCAAACTTGCATTTGATTCCTCCTTTTATAGTGTTAAGGATGCGAGCACAAATATGACTAAAGCCCTTGATGAACTTTCTATAAAAAGTAGCCAATCCATGAAAGCTCCTAACATCACCTATTGTCCTAGGTGTAGGCCAATTCACAATAGCATCAACCTTAGAAAGATCCATTTTCAAACATCTATTTGAAACTACAAATCCTAGATACACCAACTCAGTTTTCATGAACTCAGACTTCTCTAGATTGATTACCAATTTATCCTCATGAAGCTTCCTCAAAACCTGATCTAAATGCTTCAAATACTCTTCCTTGGACCTGCTAAACACCAAGATGTCATCAAGATAAACAATAGAAAATTTTCCAATAAATTCTACCAATACCTCATTCATGAGGTGCATAAAGGTACTAGGTGCATTTGTGAGGCCAAGTGGCATCACCATCCACTCATATAAGCCCTCATTGGTTTTAAAGGATGTCTTCCACTCATCACCGGGTCTAATTCTGATATGATGGTAACCTGACTTCAAATCAATATTTGAAAAGTAGCATGCCCCTCCAAGATAGTCCATTAGGTCTTCAATCGTAGGCATAGGAAACCCGTACCTAATTGTGATCTTGTTGATGGCTCTAGAATCAGTGCACATCCTCCATGTTCCATCTTTTTTTGATGCCAACATAGTGGGTACAACACATGGGCTCAAACTCTTCCTACTCAATCCCTTATCCAAAAGGTCTTTCACTTGTCTTGCTATCTCCTCATTTTGACTAGGAGTCATCTTGTAGGCAGCTTTATTAGGCAGGGTCACTCCAGGGATGAGATCAATTTGATGATTGATTTATCTAATGGGAGGCAAGTTATTAGGCATGTCTTTGGCCACAACTCCCTTGTATCTATCCAACATGGCTTGCACTTCCCTAGGAATCTCTCCTTTCTCACCATTTCCTTGCTTGGACTCATCTTTTGGGTGTAAAACTAAAGCATAGCCTTGGGTCTCTTCTTGTTTGAGGACTTCTAAAAACTCCTTTCCACTAAGCAACATGACATATGGACTAACAATCTTCTCTTCCCCTTGATCCAGTAAAGGATCCATCCTAAACTGTCTACCATTATTGGTAATGACATACACATTTTTCTCACCATCATGTTGTGTTTTGACATCATACTGCCAAGGGCGACCTAACAATAGGTGACAAGCATCCATAGGAAGGATATCACACAAGATCCTATCCTTATAGTCCCCCATTTCAAAATCTACCTGTTTGTTCATCTACTACTACATGTTGCCCCTTGTTAAGCTAGGATACTCTATAAGGACTCACATGTGGTAACCTTTTCAATGTTAACTTCTCTACCATTTTTAAAGCAACAATATTCTATGGATCCAGAATCAACAATCACTTTTCAAACCTTACCATGAGACTTACAAGTAGTTTTGAAGGGTGACTTTCTTTGTGGGGGCTCTTTGCATTGGGGTACCTTCAACAACGTTCTCCTTAGCTTAAGGCTTTCTCCATCCAAGGTAGGACCTACACTTCCCATGGGTGAATTGACACTTTGTCCATCATCTTCTTGCACAAGTTGAGTCCTTCTTTCCGGTCCATGTGATCTAGAATATTTCTTTGGGCATCTACTCATAGTGTGACCCACTTGGTTGCAATTATAACATTTACCAATGAAAACACCAAGTCCTCTGCCTTGGTTTCCTTTCCTACCCCTACCAAAAGGTCTTATTCCTCCTCTAAAGCCTCCATTCTTATTATTTAACTCTCCATTGGACTCTTGTTGGTTAGAATCGCCATTTTTAAAAGGAGTATTCCTTCCTCCAAAGCCACCTCTACCTCTGAAATTTTTGCCACCTCTTCCTCTATTATTTTGTTCTCCTCTCCTCTTTATCTTATCTTCCACCCTCAATGCCAATTGGAAGCATTTGTGCATAGTGTCTAGAGCCATAATGTTGATCTCATCTTGGATGTTTTGCCTTAACCCATTCAGGTATCTAGCCACCTTCTTTGCCTCTTCTTCATGCTTCTTGGACCTAAGACTTAGCTTGTGAAATTCTTCAGTATATGCATTCACATCCAACTCCCTCTGTCTAAGATTTTTCATCTTCTTATACATCTGAACCTCATACTCTATCGGTAGGAATTGGTCTTTGATTTTGTTCTTCATCCTCTCCCAAGAGGATATCTTCGTCTTCCCTATGTTCACCCTTTCTTCCTGCAACACTGTCTGCCACAACAAGGCAGACCCCTTGAGTCTAGACTTTGCCAAACTCACTCTTTTCTCCTTTGGGACCTCTTTGTACTCAAAGTGGTTATTGAGTGCTTCTATCCATTCAAGCACCTCTTCTCCATTCAAGCTACTGCTATAGATAGGTAGACTTTCCACATTATCCATGTTTACTAGTTCCAGGGCATCCAAGAAAATATTTTGATCAGGTGCCATATTCTGATGGATGGCCTCCTGCTCCTCATTCTCCTCTTCTAATTCATCATCACAAGTTTTGTCCTTTCCCTTGGACTCTCCGGCCTCTTTGAGTTTCTCTTCAAGCAACTCCTCTACCATATTTTTGATGGCCTCTGGTTTCATTACCTTAGGAGGCATTGTAGCAGCCTCTACTCCAAATTCTGAGTCTGACATACACTATTACACCCTTGGTATAGCTCTGATACCAATATGATGCAGATGGTTTGGGATGTTATATCAATTTCTTGGTTTTTACTCAAAAAGGTTCTCCACTTGGTACCACCCAATGAACCAATGTCTTAACCTTCTCAAGGTTTCTAGAGATTACCCTAGATCCTTCCAAAGGATATCTTCACTTGGGACAACTCACAACTGATAAGGAGTCTCCTACCCCTAAGATTCCAACCCTTCAACCAAAGACACCTAACAACCCCAAACCCCAAGCAACAGGATCTTTACACAAAAGGTGGAATCTAACCTATTTGAGTGTTTACACATGTCTTATATGGAATTTTCACTTATATTGACCCCTTATATGGGTGTTTACTATCCCTTTGTATCTTTTCCCCTCTTGGACCTAGGAAATAAGGCTACAAACAATTAGCCCTCCATTCATAATTTTCTTGATTTATCTCACAAACTACCTAAACAACCCCCTGAATAAATTTGATATTCGAATACCCTTTTGGGAATTCTACAATATTCCAAACTTATACATATGGGTTTTGAGTATGGATGGTCAAACCAAACTGACCCTATTTAGCCTCTTCTAATCGGTATTGGGTTTTAAACTCTCAAAATCTTCACCAGTCACAAAGGAATGAAAGGATAACAATTTCCAAGGATCTAAACTTGTTCAAGGGTCCTTCTCATGCCAAGTTTTACCATCCTTCAATCTGTTGTTCAAGGTTTCCACCCTCTTTTCCTACTGCACAGGCTTGTCAGATGAGCGATGTCAAGCCAAGGGCATCATCTTAGGAAAGACAATTAACACTTCTTGTCTCAAAAACCACTAGGAACATCTAGTATACATGTCAAATAAACATACTCCCAGGTTTCAGATCGATCCCATAGAGAGATGTTGATTTGTGCCATTGTTTGCATCCAAACCCTGGTTTTGAGGGTTTTGTCAGGCCAGTGGAATAGAAAATTTAGTTTCTTCCAAACCTGAAGGCTTCAAGACCTTAGATCAACTCCAAATGGATGGTGAACCTCAGTTACAACTTTCCAAATGTTTAATGCATGCCCACCATTCATAGGTAATTATGGAAGAATAGAAAACTCAAGAAGAATGCAGGAAATCACAATAACCGTTTGCTTTGAAGACAAGAAATTAATTTAATATCATCTTTAACCTGTAGGCATCATTCCTCTAGGCTTATATTATGCCAAGGAACTCCTCAAACTACCTCCAATGCATACAATCAACCATCTAACCATTGGGATAACCATATTTCAAAATCTTGCAACAAAAGTTGCTTAAGACAATAATGCAACTTTGCAACTTTTGTCAACTTCCTACAATTCGGTCTTGCCTTCACACCAAAGGTCAAGAATGAACCTACCACGTGTTTTAGACCCCTAAACACCAAAAATACATATAAAAATTCCCATATAAGGCCTTTGACCAAGTGGACACACCTTGGGGCCTTAAGGCTTATTACATTGCCTAGGCCTAATCAATAAGCCTTCAAACACACACATTGCACATTCTATTCTTAACATAACCATGAATTAAAATGGTGTAGACACATGTCAAAATGAAGTAGACACATGTCAAAATGAAGTAGACACATTTCCTAGTGCCCCTGCACCAATAAGGAATGTCAGTTGGGAAAGATGACATCATCAACTTTCAAGAGCAAATCTTTTTCAGCGAAACTTCTATTAGATTTGGTTCATATAGACCTTTGTGGACCAATAAGGACTAAAAGTATTCAAGGTGATAGATATTTCATGATCTTCACTCATGATTGCTCAAGAATGATGTGGGTCACATTCTTGAAGGATAAAATAGAAGCATTTAGTAAGTTCAAGGCATTTAGGGCCTTAGCTGAAAAGGATAGTGATAAGAAGATAAAATGTCTGAGGACTAATCAAGGTGGGGAATTTACTTTTGTGGAATTCACTAGATAATGTGAAGAAAATGGTATCAAATGGCAGCTTTCTGCACCAAGGACACAACAGCAGAATGGTATTGCAGAGAGGAACAATCGATCAGTTGTTGAAGTTGCCAGGAAGATGTTGATACAAGGAGGTATAGCCAAAACTTTCTGGAGAGAAGTTGTTAGCACAGTTGTCTACACTATAAACCGGATTTTGGTAAAAAGAGGTATATTCCTTGGTTAATCCACCAATATTAAGTCCTACAAATGTTATAACAATTGGACATAGAGAATCATTGAGAGTGTTGATGTTCGAGTGGATGAATATCCTGAACTCTCAGAGGAAACCAGTGTGGAGAAAAAGGATGAAGATCCTTGCATTTTGTTTTTCGAACCAAAACCTTTGAAACCTGAAATCAGTAAAGAGAATGATGTTGTACCAGTTCAATCGGAATAGGTAGATTCAAAAGAAGATGATGATAATGAAGAAGAAGAGCCTGAAGAATGATCATGTTATTCCAAAGTATGTGAGACTCAATCACAATCCTGGCCAGATTATTGGAGATAAGGATGTTGGAGTGTCAACCAAAAGAAGAATTAGAGAAAATTCTTGCATGATCTCCACTATTGAGCCTAGAACTGCTAAGGAAGCATTTGGAGATGATCATTGGGTCAAAGATATGGAGGAGGAACTTGATCAAATTGAGAAGAACAATACATGGACCCTAGTACCCCGACCGGTGAATAAAAATGTGATAGGTACTAAGTGGGTATTCAGGAACAAGTTGAATGAAGATGGTGTTGTAGTTCGCAAAAAAGCTAGATTGGTTTGCAAAGGCTATGCACAAGAAGAAGGAGAAGATTATGGTGAGACTTTTGCACCAGTGGCTATACTGGAAGGTGTCAGAACTTTACTTGCATTTGCAGCACATAAGGGATTCAAATTATATCAAATGGATGTGAAGTCAATATTTTTTAATGGAATGTTGGAAGAAGAAGTATACATTGAGAAACCAGATGGTTATGCTCTGACTAATGAGAAAGACATGGTATTTAAGTTTCACAAAGAACTATATGGATTAAAGAAAGCACCGAGAGTATGGTATGAAAGGCTTCATTCACACCTGATGAATATAGGTTTTCAGAGAACCAATGAAGATAGCAACATATATCTCAAATCTGAAGGAGATAAGATACTGGTTAGTGAAGTGTTTGTAGAAGATATCATATTTGGAGGGAATGATGCCATGAGCAATGACTTTGCAAATGAAATGAAAAGTGAGTTTGAAATGTCTCTTTTGGGAGAGATTAAAAAATTCATAGGCTTGCAAATACAGCAAATGAAAAGTGGTATTTTCATCACACGGTCTAAGTATGTGAAAGAGGTATTAAAGACATTTGATATGAGTTACTGTAAACCAGTTGGGACACCAATGGTTACAGGTTGTAAGTTTTCTTTGGAAGATGAAGCCACATCTGTTGATGAGAAGGAGTATAGGTCAATGATTGGAAAATTGCACTATGTTGTTCACAGCAGATCAGATATAGCTGATGCAGTTGGTCTAGTTGCTAGATTTCAGAAGAATCTAAAGAAAACACATTTGATAGCAACCAACAGGATTTTCAAATATTTGAAAGGTGATGTTGACTATGGATTATGGTATCCATATGAAGGAAACTTTGACTTGAAGGTGTACACAGTTGCAGACTGGGAAGGTAATGTTGATGATAAGAAAAGCACAATCAGTGGAGCATTCTTTCTTGAAGGAAGATGTGTTTCATGGAGTAGCAAGAAGAAGAGTTGTATATCACAGTCTGCTACTGAAGCTGAGTATGTTGTAGCTTATATGAATTGTATCCAGGTTATCTGGATGAGGCACATTTTGGAAGGTTTCAAGATGAAGTTTACAAAACCTATAAAGATCTTATGTGACAATACCAGTGCTATAAATATTTCCAAGAACCCTATTTTGCACGCATGAACCAAGCATATTGAATTGAAGTGTCATTTCTTGAGGGAAAAAGTATAGAGTAAAGATGTGATCTTGGAGCATGTTTATACCAAGGAGCAGCTTGCAGATATCTTTACTAAACCTCTACCTAGGACTACTTTGGAGTATCTTAGAAGTCAGCTAGGGGTTGTACCCCTTCATGAGGTGAATTGAGCATTATGTAGAGTACATCAGCCCCGGAGTTACCATTATGAGGCCCCAAAATGGGCCATTTTGAAGAGGATAAAAGTGGTGGGGCCCATGTTCCCTAAGGACTAGAGCGCCCAACACCTTTGTCTTGGACATCAGGGTCCCAAAATCTTGGGGAAGGAAATGCAGATTATGAAAATTTGAGTGAAATACATAGTGTGAGCAAATTAGGGCTTCAATCAGGCCTTAGGGGATGAACACAAAGGTGAGGGCCTAAGTGATGACAAAATTATAAAGGAGTACAATTTCAGATGCTACATTTAGCCCCCACTTTAGCAGGAGTATGAGACTAGGCATACTCTCGATAAAGTACAAAGGATCTTTCATTAAGAAATCAAAGAGACAAGACATGCTAAGCCCCCAAGGGACTTTAGGATCTTACTACTTTAACATCAAGATAAAAGGGACATCATAGGAAAGAGGCAAGAGAGAGAGAATTATGACTACTAGAATAGGAAGGTTTTCTTACTATGTCATGAAAAAAAAATTCTAAAGCAAAAGGCTCAATTTGCAAAGTAACTTGAGTATCAAGACATGTGAAAGTGTGTGCATAGAGTGAAACATTTATTTGAGTGTATGCCCTCATGTTAAAGTGATTGCATATGCCTTATCGAGAGCAATTTCTTTAAGGTAGCATGCATCCAAAAGACAAGCACATTACTGCAATGATATGCCCCCAAGAAAGCACAAATCAAAGGATAATGGTCAAAAAACATAAAATACTTAAGGGATACACTAACTCTGGGGTTAGTATGCTCTTATGATAAGTAATGTATATCATGAAATATTTGCATTGAATTGACCTCATCCCCCAAAGGTAGTGGAACTACAAGCACAATAGAAGAAGGGAACATGTGTCTTTTGAGTCAACATGGAAGAGATTGGAAAAGAGATCTCAATACTTTGCATCATCCCTAAGTAGACAACACAAGAGACAAAAAAGAGAATAATGTCACAAAAAATTCAGCCTGTTTATTACCTTGCACCAACAGAGTGACAAGGGTCATCCAAAGAGAACCTAACATGATAGAAAAACATATCATGGGGGAAACACATTACGAACAAGCAAGAGAAGAGAAAATCTATAGCACGAATGAAGCTAATCAAGAAAATCATCCACCTCTCAAAACATTGTTTTGGGAAGGTGGACAAGATGCAAGAGGAGCAACTTCCAGCACGGTAGATGGAGCTATTGCAAGTTCCAAACAAGGACCATGCTCTAATGATGAGTCACTTTGTCTGTCACTAGGAGCTATCTAGATTAATGCTTTTGAAAATTATTTAGATAAATCATTATCAACATCAACAAGCTCATGCATATCATCAACATTGTTATCATGAACATCATTTTCATCCATTTCTTCATCAAGATTAATAAAAATAGGATCTCTAATATGAATAGAACATGAACCATCATCTTTCTTAATATTTTTTAATCCTGGTGATTTAATTTGAACTTCCTCCCTAGGTTAGGTGAATGTTGGACAAATGGGACTAAGTCAACATTTGGCATCTTTGGGGAGGAAATGGGTTGAGAAGAAAGTTCACGAGCCTTAGCACGACATCTCCATCGACATTCTCTCTCACAATGGTTTATTTTAGTTTTAGCCGAGAGTTGTGAAGGTTTAGGATCGATGGACATAGACTTCTTCTCTTCCTTTAAAGGAGGAAGAATTGGAGAAGGTCTACTAGGTTTAAAAATAGGAGATGTCAAGAGCTTCCCTTTGTAAGATGTAGGAGGTGAGACTGCAACATATATAGGAGGAATAGAAGGTGTAGGAAGGATACTAGGTCCATCATGAGGAGGAGGAATAGGTCTAGGATATCTAGGCTTACTCAAAGATAAGGTCATCTCATTCTTCCACTTTTGATAAGATAGAAAGAGAGCATCACTTCGAGGCTTAATAGTTTCAAATTGTTTAGGACAAAAGTAATCAAGGTTGACATCTCCATGCCTCACTGTGGGTTGGTACATGTTATGAATGAATGTTATGATTTTATCATTATGAGGGAATTTTAAACATTTGTGAATAGTAGAAGGGATCGCTTTCATGGAAGAGATCCAAGGATGTCCCAATTAACTTCACACGAAATTGATTCGATGTAGGAATGATAGAAAAAATGACATCTAAGCACTTAGTACCAACCTCGACGAGAAGAGTAATAGAGCCAATAGTAGGGCAAGAGAAACCATCATACACCTTGACCACCACATCAGATTTATCATATTGTACTTGATACAATTGTAGTATAAATATATTCTTCAGTGATCACATTCAATATACATACTGGATCAATGAGCACCCTTCATGAGAGTTTGTCTTTGATCTTCACAATGATATATAGTGGGCCATTAGGTGCAACAATAGTCTCACTAAGATCAAAGGTAACACATAGGTCCTTAGGAGGTATAGATTTTTCAACAAGATTTACCATATTATTAGACTCAACACCAAGGTCATCAGGAGAAAATGCAAGTGGTTTAGATTCAACCACATTAGTACAATAGGAAGGCAAATTAGTAAAGATTTGGAGGTTTTGATTAGGAGCTACGGATTTGTTTCCTTTATCATTCACGCCAGTTACGGATATGGTATTGTTATCAATAAAGACTTGAATCCTACTCCTTAAGGTATAACACTTCTTAGTATCGTGACCGAGTTGATGATGAAATTAGCAAAAGGCTTTGGGATCATGATAAGGTGGCAAAGGTTTGGAGGTATCAATTTGTTTGATAGGAGGAAGTTTCAAAACATTTTTATTTATCAATTGTGTCATTATGCTATGCAAAGACTCGGAAAGAGGGGTAAATTATTTTCTAAAGTATTTGGATAAAGGGGCCACACCTGATGTCGTGGCTACCACTTGACTATTGATGTTGTCATTTATCTTGATGTATCCCTTGTTTGGTTTAAACTTCGCAAAATATTGTTGAGCACTTTCATTCTTATCAAACATTAATTGCTTAAATAAATATCATTTATTCCAAAACGAATGTTTTCAATAACTTCAATTAACACCATCATATCTCTAATTATGCAATTAAGCAAAAATGAAAAGTTTGTGAAAAGGGGATTCAACACCTAACCCTAATCGTAACCCTAAACCAAATTAAACATTAACTCTAAATGCTAAACCAAATTAAAACTGGCCCTAGTCATAACCCTAAACCAAAATGAATCCTAAATCTAACTCTAAACCAAATGTAATTATAACCCTTGAACAAATTTATAATCCTAAAGCTAAATTTATTATTGTTTAATTTATATTAATTTGTATAAAATTATTATAGATAAGTCAATTAATATTATATTTTCTAAAGTTTAATTATTAAATATATTTATTAAAGTTAATTTTTTTGAAATATATAAATTTTATTTATTTATATTAATAATCTATATAAAGTAAGTTAAGAGATATTGAGGCATTTAATTTTAAATTTATTGTATCATTTAAATAATATAAAATTATTAAATAAAAAAAATTAAATGCCTCAATATCTCTCAACTTACTTTATATATATTATTAAAGATGTATGTACTAACTTCATATGTATTATTAAAGATATTTATGCTAGTAGCATCTCCGCCTTAATTTTTATGTTAGTGTAACCACCCTAGGAAAGAAATCTACAAACCTAACCACCTTTCCAAATGCATAAGAAAACCAAAAAGGTTATTTCACTAATGAGAAAATAATTTTATTGAGATGTAAAACATGTACAAATACCCTATATAAATAGCAGAGGTGTGATAAGGTGGAGATAAACTGACATGTAACTACCAACTACAAATATTAAATGCACTATGCAAGTATTAAATATTATGCAACTAATATCTAATAAAGTATTATGTCAGCTACCTAAGTAAAACTTAAGCCTATGTAAATGAGATAAAACCATATTTATTCCAACACCCCTCCCTTGAGTGCAACCTATGAAAAAGATTATTATGCAATATGAGTCTCGGCAACTAGACCATGCTAGGTACCCATGTATAACACAAATGCAATGCAATCTCTCACAAATGAAGAAAAGGAGAAAACCATATGGGAGAAAACTCATCTCCAAAAGAGATAAATAAAAAATAAAAAAGATGATGCACGGAGGACTCAATGATAATCCCCAAGAACTACATACATCATGTATATACAATCAAGTATCACCCCATAGGAAGGGAAAAAAGAGACTACATAGCCCCCCAATAATGGATAATGTATTGCAAAAATAGTGAGTACTTGAAGACAAAACATAGTTGAATGCCTGCAAACAACATTTCTCCCCTCGAGAAGAAGATAAACCAAGTACAAATGCAAGAATGCTTCCCATTTTGGATAGAAAATTGTAGGAAGTGGAATCCAAATGTATGATGATGTCTTTGAAAATTGTTTGTATGTTACCAAGTCGCCACAAACCAATCAGGTGCATGCCCAATCACAATAGAAGGTGACAAACAAGGAACCAAGGGAAAACGATTTTGAACAAGCTCCACAGGAAAAGGTGAAGGGACAACAGTTGTCACATAACTATCATCAAATAGAAGAGATAAACTCTCGATTATGTCTCCCAAATTTGAAATATGAGACTCCACAAATAATGAAATGATGTCTGGTAAATAAGATTCCCAATCAGGAAGATAAATAGATACCTTTTACAATGAATCATCGAGAGTACTCAATGAGTCACCAACAAAAGATGAATGTGTGATCTCAACTAGAGAAGTGGGCGCAGCAAGTGGAGTATGTGGATCATCATAACTCTCAAGTGTTGCTTGATATTCAAACTCCTCTAAGGTACAATCATCAAACGGAATATTTTCAACATCATCAAGTAGAAGAAGACAATCTGAAGCAGGGTCATCTGAGAATGGAGGAACGTGAGCCTCTAAAAATCTCCCAAATAATGGTCCAAACTATGTGTGGGCATTGAATACCTCTAAACATGGGGTAAATGTCATGTAGGATGCTTTTATTGATACTACAACCAATCAACCCTATGATATGCTCATTCTTATAACCCCAAATTGATTGTGTTCGTTTGGTCTTTGGCTCAAGAATGAGTTCATAAAGATGAGGCAAGAAAAGAAGCCACCTACAATGTGTGATAATGTTTTTTGCCTAGGACTCATAAATTTCCTTAAGTGATAACCAAAGGATGTGTTGCATAACCCATGATTACATCAATGATACACTTCTTACATCACAAATAGAGATCAACAACATGAAATTTTGACTGATAAAAATCAACATCAAACAGCAAAACCACTGAAAATTACTTTGGCCGCTATGAAGTTAACAAAGTGGCTCACAAGGAACAAGGAGATTCTCAATAGTAAATAATGCAGAGGTTCATGATGGGTTTCTAGATGTTGTGCTTTTTTGTTGTCTTTTTTAAGCTTACCAGTACTATTGGCTCTGATAGTGTTAGAAGCATGTTATGGCTTTCATCTAATAGCTATAGGATTTCTAGGTGTAATTTTCTAAATAATATGTATAATGAGGCATGCACACCACCTAAGACTAAGATTAATTTTGATTTTGACACTATTAACAGTGTTTATTGGGGCTTTAATCCTTATGACACTATGACTCTCTATGATTATATGTTGTTGTTTAGGGTGGATAGCCTCTTTCGAGAGAGCTAAGTTTCGAGTTTTAGTGTTTTTTATTACTTACTAGTGGGTTAGCTTCTTTTATTTTGTCAAGCTTCTGGTTGTGTGATGTTAGTTGTTGTTCAGTTGCTACTCAATTTTGTTGTTTGAAGTATTTTCTCTATGAGAGATCAGGACCCTTGCCCTACTTAAGTAATAAAAAATAGAGTCAACGTTTTGTCAATATCTAATTTCTGAAAAATAGCCTCCATTTGCAAATGTTATATGTCAGAAAAATAAATTTAAAAAGCTTATATTAGGCACTCTTGAAAGCACCAAGGAGCTTAACTGATAGCAATCGGTCTCTCCATGTGACCATGTCCAATTTTGAGGGTGAAAAATTAGCCCTATATGCTAAGAAGATCTTGATATGCAAGATTGTGGCGGGTAACCCATGCCACATAAATATACGCAATCCTCCTCAAGCACAAGTTGTAAGCCATGAAGCACCAAGTCACAAATGCAGCAAAGGCAATCCACAAGTCAAAAATTAATACTGAGCCTATACAAACACTCACAATACACAACAATCTGCACAAATGACCCCAATGACACTTCTCAACCAATTCAAGTTGAAGATACATGTGTAATTGTCTAAAGAACCATGATCACTATAAATAGAAGATTGCCTCCACAAAATTGGAATGCAAGAGTGCCTCAACTCACTCCAATCGAAACCAAAGAAATATTAGCATGAACAATATAATACTTCCCATAATGTTGACTAGGGAGATGCATGACAAAGTCACTAAAACTATGTATCACTCAGCAATACATGAAAGAGATGATACAACATCTAATACCATGTTGGTCTAACCACCTAGGAACAAGAATATGCAAACACAACCACCTTCACAATGCATAAAAGAAACAAAGAGACTATTTCACCAATCAGCAAATAACCGTATTGAGATGCAAAACATGTACAAACACCCTATATAAATAGCAAAGGTGTGATGAGGTAGAAACAAACCAACACATAACTACTAGTTACAAATATTAAATGCATGCAATTATCAAATACTATGCAACTAATATCTAATAAAGTATTATTTCTGCTATCTAAGTAAATCTTAAATACTATGCAACTAATATCTAATAAAGATGAGATAAAACCACATTTATTCCAACGTTCTATTTTTTGCATGTTGTAGTTGAAGATGCTACTAGAATATATATTTTTAATAATCTATAAAAGTATATATCTCTAATAATCTATATAAAGTCAGTTGAGAGAAATTGAGACAATTATTTTTTTAATTTAATAATATTATATTATTCAAATGATATAATAAATAAAAAATTAAATGTTTTAATATCTCCTTTAACTTACTTTATATAAGATACATGTGCAAATAAATACATTTTGACACTAAATAATAAAAGGAGCAGCAGCATATCTCTTAACCAGTAATCTTAATGGGCACTTGGAACACTTCAAAACATACAGTTCAAATACCCCACAATTTGCAAAGCTCAGAATTTTCTGGAAGCCACCTCCATGCTGAGAAATACGCTCGCTCTGCTCACAATACCAAATTTTAATGAAATGATAAAACTTTACATGTCAAAATGTGCTATGTTGGGGAGAACAAAATTATATTTATAATTTTTGCTTTTAGCAAAAACATGTATCAACATATAGGAAAACATTTTGAAAGAGCATGGGAAAGCCTCGTTTGTTGTTGTACTCTCCAGGATTTTATAAAACAGCCTTGATTATAGTACTAGTTTTAGACTTCCTGATCAAATTGCCTGTTATTGGTATCAACATATAGGAAAACATTTTGAAAGAGCATGGGAAAGCCTCGTTTGTTGTTGTACTCTC
Organism: Cryptomeria japonica; assembly: GCF_030272615.1. Lineage (NCBI taxonomy): Eukaryota > Viridiplantae > Streptophyta > Pinopsida > Cupressales > Cupressaceae > Cryptomeria > Cryptomeria japonica. The sequence continues at coordinate 70,481,335 of NC_081412.1, read as the reverse complement.
CAGGATTTTATAAAACAGCCTTGATTATAGTATTAGTATTAGACTTCCTGATCAAATTGCCTGTTATTGGACATCGTGTCAGAAATGTTACCAAATAATCTTACAAAATAATCTTTTTTACAAACAGACTAGCCCGGACTTGTCAAGTCAAACTGCAAGTGAATGTCAATGTCATTGAGCAAGGCGAAGTGGACTCTGCTATGCTACACAGAACCTCATGTCACAGGGTTCGGCATTGAATCGCAACAAGCATTTTGTTGCTTGGTCTCCTCAAGCCAGGTCTTTGTCCAGAATGTACTATAACATGTGCAGTTCTTAAACATGTACTAAGACAAACCAATATCAGGGATGTTTGGTTACTTTCTTGAACAAATTCTTTTTCCCTCTCTTAGAACATCTTCAGGGTTATCCACAGGAAGCCTAGTTTTGTTTGCTTGTACTGAACACCGTTGGTAAGGGACAAAACCCACTCCAGATTTTGACTTTCCAATGCTTGAAGCAATGTTTTTGTTTGCCTTGCAGAAATTTACAACTGACTCTTCCAAAAACTTATGATCCATGGTATTTTCAGAATCCTCAAGCCCATTCTCCCTTGAAGCACAAGGAGCTTTCGATCTCTGTATAATTCCTTTACAGGATGAGCCACCTCCTACAATGGATGGCATAAGAAAGCTCTGAGGCAAAACCTCTTGGGAAAACAGAGCATCAAATGGAGTTTGACCCTGCAAACAGGAGGAAACAGATGATATATCTTTCAGATAAGAGTAATAAGCAAATAAGAAAAATATGATCAAATTATCAAGACTTAAAGCATCAAGATTCCTCTAATTCGAGTCCAAGATAAAAATATGCAAAAAGATTTCACCAATCCCATTACAAACCTGTTTGTGTTTCCCAATGCAGTGGTCTCCACCTTTAGAATGACTGATACTCGTGTCAGCAAGAAAATGTCTCTCAGCTTTGTCCCATTTGCCATTGCTGTTAACTTGTGTGTCTTCCTCTTCTTTGGAAGAATCTTCTTCAGAAGCGCATCTTGCTCTGTTGAACTCGAAGCCTTTTACACTGCAGTCTCTATTGTCCTCAATGGCAGTCCCTATGTAAGGATCAAACTCTAGATAATTGCTTGAAGGGGTGTTCGAGCCACTGGATGACCTTTCATTTGTTAACTCTCCATCTTTCATTACTTGGTCCCCTTCTTCAGTCTGGCAACTTAAGTTTTCTAAATGATCTTGATGATCATCAAATTCTTTCATTTTATTACATGTGCAGTCCTCAGAATGTGAGTCTTGTAATATGATTTCACCTTCTCTTTCAGCCATACTTGACCCTTCTTGTTCTGTAGCTCCCATCATAGATTCATCTTTGCATGCAGACAAAGGGTTTATTGCACCTGTTGCTGTCCCAAAAATACTTGGGTGGAGAAAAGTGGGCACCACACCACACAAAGACAACCAGGCTGAGGCAGCAGCAACTGTTGCTGCTGCAACTGTTTCTGCAACAGATGTGTCTCCTTGTTGCATCTGAATCCAAGGAGACATGGACGGCAACTGAGGCAATGAAGAAGAGACATAGCGGTTCTCCATTGCAGAGCTTGGATGGGCCAATGTGTTCATGTTTAGCCATTTTTTAACAGCTTTGTGCCCATTTTCCGCATCCATTCCATCAATGACACATTGTATTGGTATATGTCTTGGACATCCTGGCGCAATGCCAGGAGGGCTTTGATTCCTCAAAAAACCATATGAAGCGGCATCCTGTCCACTAGACAGATGCTCCTCTGAGCATTGTGTTTCTCTAAAATCTTTGGCTGAACTTGATCCAGATTGCACAGTAGAATCTGTAGCTTCTTTTGCGTGCAAATCTGAATCAAGTGCGTGTAGCCTCTTACTTTGATTCTTCAACATTTGATCTTCAGTTTTAGTTTTACTGGTGCTAGTTTCCTGTTGCATGCAGACAAATTCAGGAAAACCTCCTTGAGAATTGTTACTTTCAGATGATTGAGGAAAGGAAATAGTCGACATCTCAGCAGTTGCAACCAACATTGTCTGGCCAAAAAGCTTGAGGCTTAATGGAGAGTTGTTCGATTGGGATGACTCCATTTTGCTTTCATGGCCATCAAATTGTGTTTTTGGATCACAAGGAGCAAATGCTGCACACTGTTCCAGGAGCAAAGTTGACGTGAGATTTAATGTCATTCATATAGCTTTAACAGAAAAGTCACAAGACAATAGCAGAATACAAAAAAGTTGTTGGTTTCCTACAAGAAAAATTACATAGGAAATTATCCATGAAGAAAATAGACAAACAGATAGTTCTGAAGTTAGGCAGTCACACATGACACTATATGCTGTGCTTGCCACCCAAGCAGTTAGGTGGTTACATTAAGAACTATCCTGGGCTTAAAATTATAGTTTTGACTCTAAAGTCAAAAGAAGTTATTCTTTAAACGTTACTGCTCAAATTACATATGTAATCTTAAGCACCCATAAATCCTACGAGGTTTTCTATGGAGGTTAATCATTTTTTCAATTATTAAGTTTAATGCATATCACAGAGTACTTAAGCGTCAAGGGTGCCAAGCATTAATTTCTCATAATTGGCATACGAATAATTATGTGCAGCAGCAAATTAAAATGCTTTTAGAGAAGAAGGAAAAAAATAAGAACTTGAATTTGAAGTGAGTAAAATACCTCAGAAGATTTATCTCCTGGGCTAAGTAAAGCTGATGATGAAATGGCAGAAGGTGATGCACTCTGATCTTTAGCAATCAGTTGGGCAGAACCTGCCTTACGAGGGTAAGGATGCCTGGGCTTCCTTTTAGGCCGAGGTGGAGGAATTTCAATATCATTTACTTTCTCTGTCGGCAAGGACACACCTCTACCTGAAGATCCCCTTACCAACTGCAAAACATTAGAAAGAAACCAAATTTAGTGACAGACTCAAATTTCTACAACAACCAAATAACATATTCATGATCTAATGCTTCAACAGTCCATTCAATTAACAAGTGGGGTTTTGTAGCTTTTGCTGCACTAAACGGTTAATTTATTCTCTGTAAGCTTTGTGGTTGTATTCTACAGCCCAATACCAGAACAATCCCATTTGCTTTCATGATGGATTGTAAAGCACAACATGAAAAGTTAGCTCGAGGTAATTAGCTGTTTTAGTAAACATCAAATGCAACTGTTTTACACAAAAACCCCAGAAATGAACTTGCATACAAATCAAATAGAATAAACGATTAAATTGGATACATCATGTTGCTTGCTGGTCATTTCAGTGATAAGGTATCAGTTCAGAAACTAGTGCACCATATCTCATGATTTAACTCAACATAAAATTTGGGAAACGCAAGCCTAGAGGCTTCCAAGCATAATTCATACACAAAGAATTCATTTATTTTAGAAGAAAAATTCCCATTCATTCAAACTGGGGAAAACCCATTCATTATTTCATTTTTAACTAATAAATGCATTTGGTCTTCAAGTAGCTTGATAAAACTTCCATACGTTGACTAGTTAGTAATCACGGAAGGAACCCAGCATAAGATTTTTCATATTCAGCTTAACGTAAAATTTGGGGTTAAGAAATTGTAGGGCTTTCTGGGTACTAGTTTATTTGCCCAGATTTTAATAGAAGTTTCAGAATTAATAAAAATAAATAAATAAACCACAGTAGTCCTCAAATTAGTATTTATTTTTCAGATCTGAATTTTTTACACAATAACAAAAATTATTTTTGTAAGAAAAGAAAAGCCATTCATTGGCTCCTGTAGTTACATAGTATACGCAGATCTAATAAGGATGATGTTAAGAAATAGTGGGTACCTTGGAGAAGAATTTTTGAGCGTGGCTTCTAATTTGAACAGCAGTCTTGGTGCCAATATGCTCTGCAAACCAGAATCACAAATTTAAGATGGATTCCAATCCAGCCATATTTATGCAAATAAAGGTTTCACTAATTCAAATCACAAACCTTAAATTTTCCAAACTTGAAATTTTAGGAGCACCAAAACAACAAAATATCCAAATTATGGAAGAATTACAGAGATGAAAAAATGAAATACCTTCAATTCGACGCCAGGCTCGTCCATACAGTTTGAGTGCCTCTAAAAACTTCTGGTGCTCTTCTTCTGTCCAGCGTTCCCTCTGCTTTGTTATTGTGTAGGGCTTTCTCACCTGTAAAATATAGAACATTTCAGTTCATATAAAGTTCCAAAATTACAGATGAGAAACAAAAGGAAGGAACTGGACATTTTTTAAGCTGCATGCCATTTAAACTTTCTCAAATCAAAAAATACAGAAGAAAAACGAAAAAGAACATTTTGAAATCTAGGCCGAGGAGTTTTATCCACACAGATCCTGCACAAGTAAGTTGATCTAATGATATATTCTGGAGCACTCAGTATATTTTCAGATAACTTCCAGTATTTAACAAAATTTGGCACATTTAGACGCAAGCTTTTACATTTATAGCCTCTGCTACAGTGGCATACATATTAGGAAATCCTAAACCAAGACAAACCAATTACTTCACATCGAAGACCAGGAAAATCAAACACAGCCTAGAAAACCTCAAAACTATCAACGCAAAGCTTTGAAAAAGTGTGTCTAGTCTCATCGGGTAAGCAGACCGACATAACCTTAGGTTAAACCACAGAAAATCCTACAACCATTCCAAAAATAGAAACCAGGTAAGCTTTCTTCAGAACCCCAAGATTGAAGTCCTACAACTTGGCCAAAACGTACATCATTTAAGTTCTCTTCGAAACTCCACAATCATAGACGAGTAAATAAGAGAATCGAAAATAATGGCTGAAAAGGCCTCAAAGTAACCAGTATCAAGGCCAGAGAAGAAGAGTGAAGAAGCAAGACGCTAAGTGCGACAATCCGACCTAAATACACAATATTTATTTATTTATTTTTTCCAAACCCCCAAAATCACACAGAAGAACCAACAATTTTTTCCAAACCCCAAAACCACAGAAGAAAAGTGAGGTCTATTTTACTTCAACTTCCTCAAGTTAATTACACAGCCACAAAAACAATCAAAAAGAAAATTACTCTGCAAAATCTAGAATTTGAACACAAAGCTCCAACCATCAGTAATCAAACCCCATCAAATATTTAACAGTCAGAAATCTACACAGCGACCAATCCAAACAATCATAAACCTTAAAGATTAGCTATCTTCCAACTAAATCGCAGTTTCACCAAGAAACCATCTACAAAAAAAGGATTTGTAAAATGGGAACTCATACAGAGAAAAAACGCACACACAAAAAAGAAAGATCAAATTGCGCTCTCAGAAACATCATAAATTCAGCAATCTCGTCTCATTACAGACCTTTGCAGCGAGTTCGTCTCCAGACGAGGAAATATCTCCAACAATTGACGGGAAAGACATCATCGCTACAAAACCAAGCCAGAAAACGAGGAAAAACACGGGCAAATTCCTTCTAACAGAACCCAATGACACAAAATTCTTGTCTGGCCTCTGTTGCTCGGTGCATTTTTTTTTCCGTTATGCATTAATTTTTTGCTCTGATCTCTCTATAAGAGCAAAAATCGAAATACAAGCCCATAGATCTTCAGCCACGACTTTTTTCCCCATTTTTCGATTTTCCAAAATCCCAGAAAATTGCGCTATTTTAGCTTGTGGCTGACATCGCAGGGTGGCTTTTTGACGTGTCATTGAGGCACTGGAAGATTGAACAAGAGCCAAAAGCTTACAATTTGTTAGTGGGAAATTCGGATCCGGTAAGGATTTACTGATTTTTTAATTAGGTGGAAAGATTTTTGTGGGGGAGAAGAAGATATTTAGGAGTCGGAAATATTTTGGAGAAAAAAAGGAGGGCCACGAGATTTGGATGGAGTTTCAGTCAGTCAGTCCTCATCCACTCTTTTGCCACCTCATATTTCGCTTTTTCCGCTTTTCCAAGTGCCAGGTGGACTCCGACACAGGGGTCCACCACGGCTTTTCAACTTTCTTAATAATGTCTCTGCCTTCGCCCGATCCTTTACTGACACGTGGGATTGCCAACCGGCTTTTTCGTACAGTGTGGGGTCTTGGATTTTTTTTTAAGCGGTTACCAGTTTAATTTTTGTGGTTAGGGAGCGGTGGGCCCGGGGTTTGGCCGCCCCACGTGTCATTGGCCTATTTTAAGACTTTCTTTGAGAGTTTGGTGTATTGATTAAGGAGAATGTATGGAATTATTCTTGGAGTGTAGAATAAAAACATTGGCTTTTTTTTGGGACTTTGGTAGATATATAAGAAATTGCTTTGTTATGTTACATGTCATTGGAGCATGTCTCTTGGTTTGGAGCAAAGTTTGACAAACATAGAGTAAATATATTTGGTCTTAGTAGCCATTATATTTGGGGGCAACTTTTGATATGTTGTTTTCTGTTGGGTATTATTGTGTTTAATATAGATTCCAAATTTAAGGATCAAATTTTTTTGGGATATTATTTTAATTTTTTAATATCATGCCATAATTGGGTGATTAGTTTAGTGACTCAATCACATCTTGTCTCGGGCTTATGGTTGCTTAGCTTATTTTTGCTAGCAATCGGCTCGGTCTTATGGCAAACTATGGGAAAATAGCAATTGCATATTGCTAAAAATGTCATGTGGCTCCACAAATTTGTTTCCCTCTTTTTTTCTAACATTTTATTTCTATTTTTTATTGTGCACAAATTATTATTAATACCAATTTTAAGATTTCCTTTAAAAAATAAGCAGAAAAATAAATACTAATGGGCACCAACTTCACAATATTTCCTAAAAAAGTTGAGCTGTCGTTATTTTTGATTCCTAGCAAAATATTCTAAATTATCCTTTTCCAACAATTTTAAATTTGCATGGGAACACTCCAACTCCTTAAAATTGAGGCTACTTTTTGTGGAGTTTTGGGGTATAGAGGAGGCTAGTTGAGATAAGAATACCTTGATGGACGATTGAACACGATAATTATTATAAAAGAAATTGCTTGCTATTAAACATGTGATTGGAGCATGTCTCTTGGTTTGGAGCAAGATGAGACAAATATAGAGGAAGTAACCCCTTTGCTCTAAGAATAAAATAGATTATGAATCTTAGCCGCATAAGAACAAATTATTGGGTATTATTATTGTGTTCCACATAGAGTCCAAATTTAAGGATCAATTTTTTGAGGGATAATTATTATAAAAAGAATTATATAGAAAAAAAATATTGCTTTTTTATTGGTAAGGGATAAAAGTGTCTATTTTGTTTTTGTTTTTTGTATTATCTAATGGACTATTGGGCTCATTCATGTTGTAATTTTGTCTCTCAACTTCAAAACATTTATGAGAGTGAAAACACTCTACCCACTAACATATAATTCTTTATAATATTATATGTTTAAAAAGTCATTTTAATGAGAAAGTAATTACAAGATGAAAAGTCTTATATATTTGTTACTCTTCTCTTTTACTAACAATTGTTTAACACTAATAGATCAAAAAAATAATTGTTAATAGTGTATAGTGAATCCACTTACCTTTTATTAAAATCAACATAATGAAGAAAATTAATATTAGATGATGTTAAATGTTCTAAAAGCTTCATGAACAAGAGAATATAGTGAAAGGTGAAAGTTGCAAAGCTATAAATGTATTTATATTTATTCTCCTCTATTAACAAATGTTTAAAGGTGTTTAAAGGTGTACAAGGTGTTAAGTGAGTCCCCTTTATTAAAATAAAATTATACCTACTAGCTATATGAATCAAATCTTACATAATTAGTGAATTTAATAATTATAATTTGTTAGAGTTATTTTGTATTAGCTAATAATTATTTATTTAATTATTAGTCTATTATACTCTACACTTAAGCTAAACTTAGGCATTTAATAATATGATAGGTATTTGATAATTATTCTAATTATTAAATACACTTTATCCCTTTAGGGTTTCTTTAGGGTTGCACATCTTTAGTTTTGCATATTCTCCTTTTATAAGGATTGTATTGTACTTTTTTATATTCCCTCTCTGAATGATAATCTTTTTCTTCAGAGCCATTATTGTGTTTTTGTCTCCAATCTTCTCTTGTGACAAATATTTTGCTTGCAGGTGCTCTTAGGATCGCTGAAGTTGTATTTTCTCAACTTCTTCATTGTATCAGAGCCTACATCTACTATTGCTTGTTCCTGATTTTTTTAGAAGATTTTTGGATGCTAGGGTTTCAATTTTTTTCAGAGTTTTATTTTGGATATGGGGTGCTTCTTTGTTTCTAGGCATTTTGGACTCAAAAGGACCTCATTATTGAGCTCAAACCACCCAAAAACCCTCATTTTCATATAAAATTTGTCCAATTTGGACAATTTTGGCTCTGGGAAAAAATTGATTTTGGCCCTTCTAGGGCACGTTTTTTGAGAAAATAAAAAAATAATAATTTGTGGGCAGTTTAATGGCTTGCCCAAGCCGACACTGCTACGCTGACTGTTGGCGGTCTGTTAACCGTTGGGGCCAGCCCTCACAGTAATCGTCAGCCCCCGCCTCATAGTAACTGTCGGCCTAAGCTTAGTAGATCGTAGCGGTCTCTTCACCGTCGGCTACCGCCAGCAACTCGAGACCCGTCGCTCCGCCCACCCGGAGCATAGTCTCTGTCGCCCGAAGCACCTCTGCCACCACCACCAAGAGCTTTGTTGCTACCTGGCCACCACAGCCCCGCCTGACCACCACCGTCGCCCAGCCAGAGAGCCACCTTCGCCCAATGACCTCCTTTTGCTCCTCTTTGAAATCCTTTTGACAAGGGGGAGGTTTGTTTGTCATAACTTGGGCAAACGGAGTCAATTTTTGAAAAATCTTATATCACCGGAAAGCTCTTTTCAATCTCTATTCAGATCTAGAGGTACGATTTTCTGATTTTTTCATTTTGTACCTATTTTTCCGTCAAAGTTAGAGCTTTTTTCTGCACTCCGGAAGCCATAACTTGGGCAAATGAACTACATTTTTGATAAATGAATAGGCATCAGAAAGGTCTTGGAGAGCCCTATTCATATTTGGGGTTCATTGTTCCAAAAAGTTTACCAGGTACACAAGATATCCATCTTAAGCTTTTTTTTGCTCTTGTCTTTCTTTCTGGCTCTCAGATTGTACTGGGGTTTGGTTTTTCATCTTGTGGGGGGGGGTTATTTTACTACTTTCTGTAATTTACTTCAGAAAATCAAAACACCTAAAATTCAGAAAAGAAAAAACCCTTATGCATCCTTTGTCTAGTCTGAAAGATCACTTAATTAAAAAAAAATCAAGAGTGAGTCCAGGTACATGTATAGGTACACATGGCAGATTCTTCAGTTGAGCTTCTTACATCCCAGAACTATCACCTTTGGAAAGCTCGTATGATGAGGCTTCTCATATCACAAGGGTTGTGGTCTTGTTTGGATACGAATCAGCCTCAGTTGCAGCATCCTTTTGAGATTCTTTAGCACAAGAGTAAGATGGATGAGGCTATGGGTGTCTTCTCCGTACATGCTTCAAACAACTTTCTTTTTCACCTTGATGGTTTGCTCACTCATCGAGCTATGTGGTCCAAATTTGATACTCTCTTTGGTACCATCAATGAGTTCAAAGCATTACAGATTGAGGCAGAGCTCTCTTCCTTGTTACCTGAGTCCTTTCCTCACATTGAGAACTTTCTGAACAAGTTTAAAACCACCAGATCTATCCTCCACAGTTGTGGTAAAAATTAGACAGACACATAGTGTATCTACCTGATTCTCTCTAAGCTTTGAGGTCCCTATCAGATATTTACTTCCACATTTTATTCTGCTATGGATGCCTCGGGTACACACTTCACCATGCCTACATTTGATGTGTTTTGTGATTGCTTGACTCATGAGAAGACTCACCTATCTTAGTTGGACACTCTCACAGGATCAAAGAACAAAGCATTGGTTGCTCAAACATCTAAAGAGAACAAGAAGCAAAAACTAAAGCCTGAGAAGGATTCAACTGACAGTGAGAGTTCCTCCAAGCCACCACCTAAGTCTGATTATATACTGAAGTCATGTCCCAAATAGGAGAAATCTTCTAAGTCTGGTGAGTCTTCCTCCAAGACTAAGAAGAAATCAGATGAACTTTGCAGTTTATATGGCAAGGAAGGACATCTAGTTTCCCGATGTTGGAAACAATTGGAGGCTTTGGAGGAAGCCATGCAAAAACATCCTATTTCTTCTCCTCGACCTTCCTCTTCCTTTTCTACAGGGAAAGGACATGCTCTTTCTGCATGAGTTATTACTTATGCATCCACTTGGATTATTGATTCAGGGGCTTCTCACCACATGACACACTCTCAACATCTTGTTACCTCACTTGCTCATAGTGATACTTTACAGATTGTAGTTGGTGACTTAGCACAACTTTCAGTTTTAGGTTCAAGTATTGTTCCATTGATAGGTGGTTGTATTCAGGATGTTCTTTTGGTTCCTAACATTTTGACAAACCTCCTCTCTGTTTATCAGATTTGTCATTCTGGCTCTAGTAAAATAGTTGATTTCTCCCCTCATGATGTGGTTATTAGAGATCTCCATGATCCTAATTTGGTTGTGGCTACTAGCAGTGTTGATCTTGATTCTCGGTTATACAGGTTTGATGGTTTTGAGAGTCCAGATGGTTCAGGTGTTTCTCTTGTAGCACATGTAGATTCAATGAGCAGACTTTGGCATGAGCATTTTGGCCATGTCAATTACAGATACTTACAGCAGATGAGCACATAGGCACTTGTGATTGGACTCCCACAAATATCTTGTACTAATGGTGTATGTTGAGGTTGTGCACTTGGCAAGCATCATCGGGATCCTTTTCCTACAGGCAGAGACACACATGTTAAGGCACTCTTGGATTTGGTACATAGTGATCTTATGTCATTTCTAACTCCATCTTTTTCTGGGTCCAAGTATGTGCTCACATTCATTGATGACTTTTCCAGACGTACATGGGTGTACTTTCTTAAGTAAAAGTCTGATGTCTTTGATTCATTTCGAGTCTTTAAGACATTTGTAGAGAAGTAGTCTAGTCTTTCTATCCAAAGGATACACATAGATAATGGGAGAGAATATGTGAATCGGGCTTTTATAGATTTCTGCACAGAGCATGGTTTGCAGCATCAGTTATCAGTTCCTCACACTCCTCAGCAGAATGGTGTTGCTGAGAGAAATAACAGAACACTACGAGAGATGGCCAATTGTATTCTTCGGTCACGTTCTGTGCAACCTGCCTTTTGGGTTGAGGTGATTAATTACATGCCACTTATATTCAGAATCAGATGCCTCATAAGGCATTGCGCTAGATGACTCTTGAGGAGGCTTGGTCCCATGTCAAGCCTGATGTTTCATCATTCCGAGTTTTTGGTAGTGAGGCTTGGGCATTTATTCTAGATGCTCAGAGGAAATCCATGGAGAGGAAGAGCCGACCACTCATATTTGTTGGCTACTGTGAGGATGTTAAGGCATACAGGTTATTTGATCCTGATTCCTGAGAGGTCCTGTTTAGGCAGGATGTCCAGTTTGATGAGCGCCTTCCTCAAATAGATTCTCCATCACCAGCTTCTCCCTCACTGCCTCCTCCTCCCTCTTCATCTTTTGAGGATTCCTTATTCTTTGAGGATGATGCAAATGATGGTCCGCCATCTCCACCACCACCCGTAGCTTAGCCTTTGCCCAAGTGGGCTCGGTTTACAGTTGATGTCATTGGTTCTCTGGCAGGTGATCCTTCAGACACTTGTCGTACTCGTGCATAGACATCTGGTTCTAGTCTTCTGAGTCATGCCATTTTGGATGATCCTTAGAAATTTTCAGAGGCGACAGGTCACCTAGAGTGGGATAGGGCCATGGATGAGGAGCATTCTTCTTTGATGAAGAATCATACTTGGGTCTTTGTACTCTTCCGAAAGGAAGAAAGTTGGTTCAGTGCAAGTGGGTGTACCATACCAAGTATGTTGCAGATGGTTCTATTAATAAGTACAAGGCTCGTCTTGTTGCGAAAGGGTTTTCTCAAGTGGAGGGTATTGATTACTCTGAGACCTTTGCTCCTGTCGCTAAGATGAATTCTATTCACTTTGTTCTTTCACTTGCAGCTTCATAGGGATTGACAGTTTTTCAGATGGATGTGAAGAGTGCCTTCTTGCATGGAAACCTTCGTGGGGAGATCTATATGGAGAAGCCTCAGGGATTTGTGCAGGATTCCTCTTTGGTTTGCAGACTTCGACGTTCATTATATGGTCTCAAATAGGATCCTCGGGCCTGGTATGATAAGATGGACTCTTTCCTGCTCTCCACACTCTTCACACGTTGTCATTCTGATCCCATAATATATTCAGTTTCAGGGGGATGATATAGTTATCCTTGTGCCATAGGTTGATGATATTATCATTACCAATAGCTCGTCCTCCTTGATTCAGGATATTTAGAGAGCTTTGATGGAGCGGTTTGAGATGATAGATCTTGGCCTTCAGCACTATATTTTGGGCCTATAGGTTATTCAGTCTTCTGATGGGATTTCCATACTTCAGCAGAAGTATGCTCTTGATATGCTTCACAGATTTGGCATGCTTGCTTGCAAGCCTGCACCCACACCATTTCAGTCAGGTGTTGTTTTGTCTACCACTTGTTCTACACCTTATGTGGATCCTACCTTATACAGGCAGTTGGTTCACAGTTTGTTGTACCTAACACATACGCGCCCGGATCTTTCTTTTGTGGTTGGTCTTGTCTCTCGGTTCTCCCATGATCCTCATGACAGCCATTGGAAAGCAGCCAAACATATTTTGAGGTACATTCGGGGCACTACACATTTTGGCATTCACTATACTTCAGGATCCCCTCACATTGTTGGCTTCACTGACTCAAATTGGGCTGGTGATGCTCATGATCAGAAGCCTACTTTTGGGTTTATTTTTTGCCTTGGTTTTGGCCCCATCACATGGTCTTGCAAGAAGAAGTCTGTTGTTGCATTATCATCTGTAGTGGCTGAGTACCAAGCAATGGTGCTAGCTAGTCAAGAGGTTTTATGGCTTCGACAGTTGGATGAGTTTGGGTTCCCTCCTAATAGTCCCACTATTCTTTGGTGTGACAATCAGAGTTCCATTCACATTTCCTGCAACCCAATGGAGCACCAGAGGACTAAACACATTGAGCTTCACATGCACTTCATTAGACAGTTGATTCAGGATGGCTTTCTCATCTTGGAGTACATTCCTACAGAGGACCAGGTTGTCGACATCTTCACTAAACCTTTTGCATCTTCGCGCTACCTTCAGTTGCGCTCTATGCTTGGGGTGAAAGAAGTTGTCCTTGGGGGGTCTCATTGAGGCCTTCCTTCCTTCATGTTTTTTTAGCATGCTTTTCCATCTCTTTTTGGAGTAGAATTTTTTCCCATGTGGTTTTCTCTATTTCTCTAGTTCATAGAGACTTGGTTGTGATTGGGTACCTCACCAGGCTTTGTTGTCGGGACCCAAATTTGCCTTCATCATGTAGTTGCATTTTGCTTAATGCATTTAGTTTTTTAGCTACTCCCTAAGTTCATCTTAAGGGGGGGTGTTAGAGTTATCTTGTATTAACTAATAAATATTTATTTAATTATTAATCTATTATAATCTACGCTTAAGCTAAACTTAGGCATTTAATAATATGGTAGGTATTTATAAATATTTATTCTAATTATTAAATACACTTTATCCCTTTAGGGTTTCTTTAGGGTTGCACATCTTTAGGGTTGCATATTCTCCTTTTATAAGGATTGTATTGTACTTTTTTTTAATTCCCTCTCTGAATGATAATCTTTTTCTTCAGAGCCATTATTGTGTTTTTGTCTCCAATCTTCTCTCGTGACAGGTATTTTGCTTGCAGGTGCTCTTGGGATCTCTGAAGTTGTATTTTCTCAACTTCTTCATAATTCAAATAAATGTGTTTCTATATAATATTACATGTTTAATAAGTTGTGTTAATGAGAGAGCATTTAGAAGGTGATTTTTTTTGAAGTTGTAACTATGTATTCACTACTCTTCTCTTCTACTAATAATTGTTTAACACTAGAACCGACTTACCTTTTATTAATGTCAACATAATGAAGAAAAAAATGTTAGATTTTGTATTAAATGCTCTAAAAGCTTCATTAATAGGGGAATAAATTAAAAGGTGAACGTTCCAAAGCTATAAATGTATTTATAGGTATTTTGCTCAACTAACAAATATTTAAAGGCCCTTCGGAAGGTTGGGTGAAGGTTAATTTTGACAGTGCCTCAAAGGGTAATCCAGGACCATCAGGGGTATGTTTTATTGTTAGAGATTGGTGTGGTAAGGTTTTGTTTCTAGGAGCGAAAAAACTTGAATCCGGGACTAATAATGTAGCGGAAGTAAATGCAGCGTTGATGGCAGTAAGCTTTTGTAGGCAAATGGGTGTGAGGAAGTTACATCTTGAAGGTGATTCGCTAGTGATCATATAGGCAATCATGAAGGGTTCAATTGAGGCGTGGCATTTGCAAAATCACACTCATAACATTGTGGAAGATTTAAATTATTTTGAGGATTTTAGAGTGAGTCATATTAAAAGGGCGGGCAATCTGGAAGCGGATGTTTTATCTAAATGGGTTTTGGGTTTTAATGAAATAGAAGATTAATGGACAAGGGGATGATGTTAGGTGAAGGTAGTATTTAGAACCTTGAGATGGTTCTTAGTACGAATGTAGGTGATGGACGGCTTGGAAGGTGGCGTTGTTTTAATGCCCCACAGATTTTTAAAGAGGGAGTGTGAACTGAGCTTAGAGGAGATTTAACTACTTGCCTCATGTCATTTAATGTGCATAAAAAGCAGGAGACGACAATAGAGGGTTTGAAGTAATATTCGAGTGCAGAGGAGAATTTGCAGAGCGCGATGGTGTAGTTTCAGAGAGGAGACGGACGGTGGTGAATTTGTAGGAAGGTGGCAGAGGAGTTTTGGAATGCAGGGGTTGAGATGGAAGCCAATTTCACCCTCAAGACTCAGAAACAACTATTCTTGTTCCATGGAGAGCTAACTGCTTGCAGGGTGAAGAGCTTTTTTAAATTCGGGGATGAATACCCGGTACCATGCATTTATTTGATTGTGGGTAGTGCTTTTGAAGGAATAAAGTATTGTTACAAAACTAGGATGGACGTGTATTCACTAGTGATGGCTTGGGGTTTGTAGAGTTAAGAAAATATAGAGACGGTGAGGCATGTGATGGAAGCCTTAGTTCTCGCAGCCTACCTGGGTGAATTGGACTCACTGCTTGAGTGGGAAGTCCCAGGAGTTGAGTTTGACATTGGAGAGGGAATTAAGAAAGAAGGCAAAGGAATTAAGCAGGTAATTAAACCGTTTCTGAGATGGGCACGAGGGCAATGCAAATACCACTACAATTTGGAGGCACGACGAGGCTGGGAAGTTCTGAAATTGTTGATCGAGATTAAAGAGATAAAGATGGTGATCGACCAAGCGAAGGCAGGAGCTGGAAGGCACGTACTCCATCCACGGAAGGCTAAGGTTGGCTCCAGTTCGGGTGGTGTGGTGAGCTCATAGTGCAGGGGTTGATTCTACTGCATATTTCTTTTTTGGATTACCCATGTATCGAGGTGTGGTCAGTTTATATTTTTGAAAGCTTTCCTTCATCTGAACTCTGCGGTTATCCGCAATTCATTTTTTTGGATGTTTATGGTTATGGCAATGGTTACGAATATGGTTATTATGTAGTTATGTGTTGATTGGGGTTTTTTATGGATATGTTTTTAGGTGGATGATCATGAAGGTATTTGTAGATGATTTGTGTTGGTTTTTGGATGGGTTTAGGTAGAAGTCATAAAGGCATTTTTGGTCTGGTGGTATGGAGGTTTTTGTTCTTTACACTTATGTACTTACATAATTTTGAGCAATTAAATCATTACTATTACCTAGCAAATATATATATATATATATATATATATATATATATATATATATATATATATATATATATATATATATATATATATATATATATAAAGGTGTACAAGGTGTAAAGTGAGTCCCCTTTTAGTTTTTATCAATATAAGGTAGAAAACAATATTAAAATAAAATTATAGCTAATAACTATATGAACCAAATCTCACATAATCAATTAATTCAATAATTATAATTCAAATAAATTTTGAAGTTGTGGTTTAAGGTTTGAATTCTGGCACGATCTCCTAAGATGTTATGAAATCCTCATGTACATCTTGTGTAAGGGATAAAAGTGCATGCCACATGTATGTTATAAATGTATAGTTATAACACTCAAGTCCCCCTATTTGGTGCACTAACTCTTATGTACCCTTGAACTCACTAGCCAACACTCATTATAATTGTCCCTTGGTCTAAATCAACTATTGGTCATAAAATGTCTCCACTTATTTCTTTTGCAACATGGAGTGGCCCAGTATTTGGGTAAAGTTGGAAAATGTGACCTAGTCTATCTATTACATATTTTATTTTTTAGCTCCTAAGCTAGCTTTTCTAGAAATGCAATGTTATCCCCTAGGCTCATATGTCAAAAAACTTGAGTTAAATAACTAAGGACTTAAAAGCATCTCCTAGGTCATTAGTATGATCAAGTTTTATCAAGAGCTATCGAGATCCATACATGAAAAATACACTAGATTATTCAATTTATAAGTATCAAAAGGAAAATTCTACATTGTTGCATTATCATCATGCTTATGGTGCTTCTAAGATACCTTGTATGGCCACACATTTATACTCTACAATTTTGTAACCTATCACCTACAATAATAATATGATATTGGATTGGAGGTTTCCATAAGCACCTATGGCGCTTTATCTCAAAAAGATAATTGAATTAAAAAAAATCCTTAATAATGATCAAGCCCCATAAGTATTTTAAAAGAATGGAATAATGGAGTGTTGGGAATTAAACAATAATGGAAATTCTAAGGGATGTGTTAACATTGACAAGAGATCACATTATTCGATTACATTATGTTGTGTGGTGCACATTATTTCTTGTTATATTATTTTTGCCTCAACTTGTGGCTTATATATTTATGTAATTGCCCTTTATTTAATGATTAGTTTCATGATTGTTTGTGTTCTTTTAGGAAGTAAAAAGGATACTAATGTACATGGAGTAAAAAGGCAAGTTTTAACATTTTAAGCTTTATCTTTGACCATTGACTACACTACAATCATGTGGCCATATCCAAATTAAAGTTGAGTTGAGTTATCATGAATTTAGAAGGTCTTATATGTGGTGGATTACGGAATCAAACTCAAATTATGTGTCAACCAATCATATGTGGGAATTATACTCTTTATTAAAAATAAGAGACTAAAATTAGGTATTTAATGAGAGGGGAAAATGTAAAGTAGGCACTCTTCATCTTTGTGGGAGAAAGCAATATTTGTAATTTTGGCTTTACTCTTATCTAGTAGACTTTCCACCTAAATACACTACCATCATGTGGTCCTATTGAAATTAAAGTTGAGTTGAGTTGTCATGAGTTTAGAAGGTCGTATATGTGGTGGATTGTTGAATCAAAGTCAAATTATGTGTCAACCCATCACGAGTGAGCATTATAGTCTTTATTAAAGATAAGAGACTAAAATTAGCTATTTAATGAGAGGGAAAAGTACAAAGTAGGCACTCTTTATCTTTGTGGGAGAAAAAAATATTTTTAATTAAGTATTTACTCTTATCTAATAGACTTTCCACTAGACTACACTACCATCATGTGGTCCTATCGAAATTAAATTTGAGTTGAGCTATAATGAGTTTAGAAGGTCGTATATGTGGTGGATTGTGGAATCAAAGTCAAAATATGTGCCAACCAATCATAGGTGGGAATTATAGTTTTAATTAAATATAAGAGACTAAAATTAGCTATTTAATTAGAGGGAAACGTGCAAAGTAGGCACTTTTCATCTGTGTGGGAGAAAGCAATATTTTTAATTTTGTCTTTACTCTTATCTAATTGTCTTTCCACCTATTCAATCAATATATTAATAAAAGTAGTATAAAATATAAATGTGAGGTATAGGATCTAGAGCTAATTTGATTGAGTCAATATAGAAAAATTCTTGAAAGCTACAATGCTACAAGGGCTTGTGAGTGCCTTATAGTGTTACATTCTTTCTTTCATAAAGTGAGGCAATATGAATCATGCTATGAAAACAAATATTGGTGCACATTAAATATGAAATAAAAATATTAGTTAGGAGGCATGTTGTGTGCCTTGCATAATAGTAATTTAATGTTATCACAAATTAGCCCCTCATATAAAATAGGATGTCATATCAAAGAGGTATATTGAGATTCTCACTATTAAAGGATCCAAGCACTTGGAAATGTATAGATATGGTTTTATAAGGTTTTTAGGAGCATCCATGACATGCAAGAGGTGTAAGAATATGTATGTTGTGAGAATTTCACTGTAACATAATCAACAATGTGTTTAAAAATAACAAAAGAAGAAACCTTTGGTTCGCTAAATGTAACTACTTTTTTTAAATTCAAATCCATATTTTTAGGGGCGTGTAATATCTAAATGGAGTATTAAAGAATTTATTTTACCATTTTCATGTCTTGGGTGAGTTGTTTGAGTTCAACTGGAAAAGTTTTACTTTTTTTTTTTTTTGGTGGGGGTGGAGGGTGGGGGGAGGGGGCCTATAGTCTCACTAACTTGCCTAAGTAGTTTCTTATGGTTAGTAAGAAAGAGATGCATTATATGATTAAAAGTACATGTTTAATATTCTATTTGTTAACATGCAAAATTTCATTTTGTTTCTTGCAAGGCTTTTAAACTTAGGGTACATATATTGTGTTAGCTTTGTGTATGTCATTTATTTACATTATTTTCACTACTTGTAGATTATGTAACTTATTTATAATAGCTTCACTTTATTGGTTACATCCACTCCTTCAATTTTGTATCAAGGAATGTTGTTAATATCTATGAACTTATGAGAAAAATAATCCTTATAATGTTTGATTGGGATCTTTACATAGGTAAATGTAGGTTTTATGGACAAGAAATCTGAAAGCACTTTAATGATGGAAAAAGTTCAATGGATAAAAAATTCAGCTATGAATGCTCAAGATGGAGGATCTTCTTATTGATAAAGGTCAATAAGTCATTTTACCAAGATATAATATTACGACTATGGTGGAAGATGACTAGGACATATTTGATAGGAAATCAAGAAGCATAATTTAATTGTCTTTCTGATTCAATGTTGATTAATGAGATGGAGAAGACAAGTTACTTAGAAAATGTGAGAAAGATATGTTCTTTGTATCAAACAAAACTCAAGTAAAAATTTAAATAAAATATAGGAGAGAAGTTATATTTGTGAAGAATGAGTACTATTGACTTAATTAGAAAATAATTAAATGTATTCAAAATCACAACACAATCTAATTAGACTATGTAGTTGTTCAAATGGAGGAGAAATATGAGTGTAATAAAATATACAATTTAATGGGTGAATAATACAAGTATTAAACTAGGAGTATAAGTTAAAATGAATAAGCTATAAATTAGTTATAATTAGATGAAAATGAAAAAGGGAATAGATGATCACTAATTGTTGATGAGTGAATCTAAAAGGAGGGAGGGTTGTACACCTTGAATAACAATATAAAGTAATGAGGTATACATAATAACAAACCCTGTACAAATTCAAAAAAATGTGTTTCATACATCATGTTGATGTTTCACTTGGTAGTGACTTAAAATAGTTAAAACAACCTAAATAGGTAAAAGGTCTCATTAATCACTCATTCATAAAAGTATTAAACTTTTGTCTAGTATAAAATCAAAAAGCAAGATTGTAGTTTAGAGATATTATCTTACCAATTACTTATATATGTGATTATAACATCTAATTTATATTCATCACATATTTTAAATAAATAGAAAATAATGTATTTAGTAATGTTTTAAATTTCTTATCAAATACAACTTTTAAAAGTCATATAACATATTTTACTATATTAAACAAATAATAATAAAAATAAAACATCATAACAAATAATATAAAATAAATAAAAATAAAAAAATGATATAAAAAAGAAACACCAACCACTAAAAATAACTCAATAAAAATTATAGTATTTTGATACAAATACTATAACATCCCAACTTATAATAGTTTTAAGTTATAAAGTACATGTAAATTCTATAAAAATACCAAATTTCAAAATAAAAATTTAAAAGTCAAATACTAATAAATTTAAATCCCCACTTAAACACTTAGGGGAGGTAATAATTAACTACATGTGGCATAAAATTTTCCAAATGTTCACATTTGATATGAAAGACAAGGATTGATCCTTATTTCCATATTTTACTCTTGTGTATGATTAGAATAATTTTAGACACATAAGAAAAGGTGAAACTTTTGTAATTCTAGTCAAATCCTCATAATTATCTTTAGATACAAGTTTGATGTTTTTTCATGGAAAATTCTAGGCAAACCAATGATCATTAAGACTTATTATCAAATATTAAGGTGGGGACTATTATGGAATAATTAACAAATTTTATGTGGTGGAAAATTGGACAAATTTGTTAAAGTCCATATAGTCTAATGTGTTGACACTTGCTTATTTCCAAATGAATCTTCACATCTACTTTATTGAAGGTGACTCACATGGAGATAGCATCTTAAATAAATGAAATGAATCCCCCCAGCTTATAAATCTTTTATTAGAGTTGTCTTGAAATAGACATATGGAAAGAGAGTCTAATGGGTCATTCATTCATTTGCTTTCCCATACAATAATGCATCCAAATATGTCATATTCCCAAACCGCCTTTTGTATATATTAAAACAAAATTAAATCAATTAGTATGATATATTTATTTGCCTAATATCTGATTTAAGATTAGATCCTACCCATCACTTGAATTTGTATAATTAATATTAAACTATTTTTCAATGTGTAAGTGTCAATATTTTAAATGAAAATTAAGATGATAGATTAAAGAATGATCCAAAATTATAATATTTTTTTTTTCAAAATTACAATATTATTTGTTTTGCAATAATAAAGAAACATTCATATTCACTTATATATTATGAAAATAATAATTTACTTAGGATTCACAAATCTAAAATTATTTTCACATGTAATAGATTGATTTTTTTATATTTTTTGTTTGGCTTGACATGGAATCTATAAAATGTTATTGTTTTTTATAAGAGAAATGTTATGTGGATGCATAAAATATATGAGTGGTTAAGGAAGATTTATATAAGTGGTTAAGGAAATGAATCTTGATACATATTTTTTTTATATTTGGATTTTATTAAAAATTATTAATGAATGGAGTAAACATAAAGTTTTAATATAATAATACAACTAGATTGTTTCTTTTTCATATAGTGATAAATGAGATAAAGAAATTATAATCAAAGGATTGAAGACGACATAATTAATCTTATATTTTCTTAGATATATAATTATAATAATTTATTTTACATTATATTTACATATATTAAAATGATGTTTCAATTTTTATTTCTTATATTGATTGATTTTTTGAATTTACTATAACAATTATTTGCTTATCTTAATTGTTTACATTATATTTATATATAAATAATTTTGTTGCTTCTAATTTTATATATTAAATAAAAACAAAGCATTGATCTCATTCAATTGTGAATTTACATTGTGAGAATAGTGATAGTTTGAAGTATCTCCTCCTCTCAAAATATTATATTTTTTTATTAAATAAAAATAAAACATTGATCCCATTCAAATGTGAACTTGCATTGTGAGAATAGTGATAGTTTGAAGTATCTCCTCTCAAATATTACTTTTTTTTATTGAGATTCATATCTAAGATACTAAATTGCAAAAAAAAAAAAGATTTTCCATTCCTCTTCATTTGGAATACTATCTTGGGGGAAAAATATTCTTAAAAAGTTGTTAGAAATTCAAAAATTCAAAATGTGCTAGATAAATTCCATCTCACAATTTTTTTTTGAATCTCTTCATTTTTTATTAGATTTTTTTTTTTTTAATAAAAACGTATTATGCAATTTTAAGATTAATGTTTTTGATTAAAAAAATAGTGAAAACCAGGGCATTGGCCCTTTACATAGGAAAACTATCAACGAAACCATAGTGCAACAACATGACTATAAAAACATTAACAACAAACTAAAACCAATCTTTTGAAATAAAAAACAACAAAAAATAGAGAAAACACAACAGTTACATGGTCGGCTTGTGCACCCCAATGCGGTCTATGACATTGTTCCAATCAGTGAACATGAACTTATATAGTTCCCTGGCCTCTTGTTTCTCTTCCTCCAAATTCGCAGTTTGTTCCCTCAGCAGAGAGAGGGTGAGCGCTGAGCTATATAAAACCTACAGGTAAAACTTATTAAAGCCAACAATTTGGACGTCCCTAGCTTCAACCATGCTCTGGAGCCTCTTGACCTCATCCATGATGGCCTTCAATTCCAACACAGGACCCAGATTCTCAATCTTCTGCATGATGTCCATCACGTCGGTGTGCAGCTTTTCCATTTGCTCCAGGATAGGGGCCCCCTGGGGGGTCTCTGTTGCCTTCTCATCCACAGTCACATCCACTGCCTTGGCCACATCCTTAGCAGGGGTACAGTCAATTCCAGTGTCAAGGCCCATCAGAGGAATATAGTCCATTACCTCTTCCACCATCTTCAAATTGTCATCTGGGTCCAAGTCGACAAAATTCAGGGCTTTAGTATCAGTATTGTCCTCACCGGTGGCCCCCGCAGTGCCCATATCCATAGGGACCCTATCCTTATCGCCAACAGAATCCAGGGCAGGGTTTGAGTATTAGTATTAACCTTGCTGGTGGCTCCCACGGAGCCCATATCCATAGGATCCCTTCCCTTGTCATCTTTGGCAACATCCTTACTGCCCCCCCCCCAATAGTGTTTTTAGGGTCTCCCCCATCCTTGTCCTCCATGGGGTCCTCCTCAGAGTCAATCGTCTCAATTCAAAGAGTCTTCTTTTTAACTAAGCTTTTGGAGGCCAATCTGCCAGACCTCCTTCTTCCGTCAGAGTCAGGAGAGGGGTTATCATTCTCAACATCCTCAGAAGAAGAATTGTCCTCAAAGATAATTCATTTACGTTTGACAGGGGTTTTACCTTTACCATTGGAAAGGGAGCGGGACATGCTAGGAGAGGCAGACGATGTCAAGCTAGGGGAGACCTCAAAGATTGAAACCGTGGAGGCAAAAGTAGGTAGAGACATGGGGAAATTAGTCGTAGCAAAGGCCTCATGCAAAAGTTGGAAAAATTTGGGAAAATTCATAGAAAGGGCAGCAAGTTGCTGAGGGGTTGGCATAGGGGGTTGAGTGAGCGTGAGGTTTCGAGGAGGGAAAAGGGCTTGGTGATATTTATAAAGCCTATAAATAAGACCTTGGTGGAGGAGGTATGGCAACTTGTTCCCGTTCTTGGGGTCTAAGGTATCCTTGACAGAGCTTTCAATGGAATGCAACAAGTAAAAAGGCAGACAGAGGAAATTGTTATTACAAAAATGATTCAGAAGGTGCAAATGATAATAATAAAATACCTTGTGTTTGCTCTTGAGCGTGAAATATTTTATTATCATCAAGCAGATCATATTCCAAGGATGTTTAAGCTCTTCATGGGAAAACCCACCCTGGAGTTTAACAGGTTCCTCACGGTTGCGAAAGAAATGTTTCAGACCTTCACTATTGGCCACATGGCTGGTGCGCCTCCAATATCACCCGTCGAGGGCCAACCTTGTGGCCTGGGCGATGGTTTCCTTAGAGACTTTGAATGAAATGCCACCCACCAAAACACGTCGCCCAGACCAAGATGAGGCAAATTCAGTAGAGAGCTTCTCATCATGACTCTGAAGACATTCCAAGAAATCAATGACGCCTCCTTCCATGCAAAAATTCCAGACTAGGGGTTCATTCTTGAAGTCATCCGGTTTATCTGGCTCATATCTAACCTTTTCACCCCCCATACCATTCACCAAGATAGCTTCTTTAGTCATGAAGATGGTTTCGCAAAGAAGATTGCAGAGACCCTTGGATAAACTAGCTGCGAGAAAATAATGGGAAGTGTGCGAGCCAAGGGTCATTAAGTGAGACGTGAAGTTAGGCGCATGGGAAATATTGAACACTTTTGGAAATGATTTCCTGGTTGTGTGGCATGAGAAGCCAATAGGTATCGGTGGCAACCATCATGTTAACTTCCATATTACATCTCATCATTAGGCGATAAGCCCAAAAGGTTTGCCAACAAAGTAGCACGTCCTTCGAAACCAGGTTGGCTGAACGAGTCACCACCCAACCGACAGTAACCATAGGGATATTCCCATTATTTGAATTATGAACCCAACCCCTCCAAACAATCCTAAGGGAAGAGAGGAGAGTAAGGAAAAAACTAAGTAGCAACTCAATCATTGATAGATATTTTAGATTTCTCTCCCTAAAGAAGGAAGTTGACGTGGTCTGGGAGGGATTTCTGGCTCCTCCAACATCTTAAACCAGAAATATTTAGCCCAAGGGCAACCATAGCATCAACCACTCCGTTACCCTCTCTGAATGAATCTAAACGAGTCGAGCCCATAAATGAGCCTTAGGGTGTCCCTGATGGTTCTCTCAATGGTCCATTTAAGCCTATTTCACCCTTTGACAACATCTATGATGAGCTTGGAATCACCCTCAATATCCACTGACCAGATTCCCATAGTGAGGTCAAAATGAATCCCGCAGGTTAAGGCCATTGCTCCAGCTTGATTAGAGGAGTGCCTATTCAGGTTACCCGCATAAGCAATAACAAGGGGCCCTGTGTGGGTTCTAATGATCCCTCCACCAGCAGTCAGGCCCCCTCTGGCAACCCCATCAAAGTTGAGTTTAAAGCCATGGGTGGCAGGAGGGGACCAAACTGTGCTTTGCCTTAGGAGTCTCTTGGAGCAGTCAACAAGAGAGAACGAGGGGGGAAGATTCCAATATCTAGAAATTTCCCAGTCCCAGGTAGAGGGCTTGGAGGCCACCCGTATTCTAGTGACCGAGATATTCTCAATAATCAACTTTAGGAAATGAGCAAACACAGTTTCCATAGAGGCTTCTTTATCTCTAAATATCCTGTCATTCCTTTCCTTCCAGATACTCCAGATCATATGAGGGGGGATCTGCTTCCACAGTTGTTGGATAAGGGGGTTGGAGGAGGGACCCCATAACTCTTGGGACAAATTTAACAAGTTGTCATTAATAATCCATCTAATATTGAGCTTGTTGTAGACCATCCCCCAGAGCTCCTAAGAAAACACATAGTGGAGAAAGAGATGAGTGGGGCTTTCCGCATCATTTTTGCAAAGTATGCATCTATTAGGCAATTGGAATCCCCTCTTAACTAGATTGTCTTGTGTCAAGATTTTGTTGTGGAGAGTCATCCACCAGAAGAAGTTGACCTTGGGGATGAGTTGGGGGTTCTAGACCTCTTTCCAATTGATGGTATGATCATGTTCCCTCAACAAGTTGTTGTAAGCAGTTATGACAGAGAAGTCCCTAGAGGGGTCCCACTTCCAAATGAATTTATCTTCCCTGGGGAAGAAGGGGAGGAAGGTGCATGCCAAGAGCTCTTGAAGCTCTCTAGCCACAAGGAGGAGGAAGGGTTGATCAATGCAGCAGTCCTCTAAAGCCCTCCAAGTGTTGTTGATGAAGTAATCATTGACCCTCTCCCCGAATAAACTTTTAGCAGCATCCTGGAGCCTTCTAAGGGAGGGGAAGAAAGCAAGGGGCTTCTCTCCCAACCATCAGTCCTCCTAGAAGAAGATTAATATTGATGTTGTATATAAATAAATTAAGGTGGTATATTTTAGCTTAAAATTTAAGATTAACTCCTTTTTTTTTTGATAATGCCTGGTAAATTTTTTAACGTGACTGGCGATGCTAGCATGACACGCCCTCCAGCTCCACATGAAACACTTTTGACCCGGAGCTATGAACTGGTGAGGCCACAACCGGGGGACCTCATCCCCACACTTCACTTGTTCAAACTTGCGAGCACAACGACCCAGCGAAGACACAAGGCCTGTGAGCACAATGGCCCAGTAGGGGTTTGAACCTTGGTGGTCGCTTCACCAACGAAGTGTTTTAACCGAGACACTACATGTCCGAAGACAAAATTTAAGATTAACTTTATTAGTTATAGAATTATAGAACTATATATTAGAATTTTGAATAAAAATACAGAGTACTATAATTCTAGTTAGTAATGATGATGGGGATAATATTTTAAATTATCTTAAACTAGTTGTAAAAGACATAATATTTTTCTTATATTATATGTGATATTTATACTAATCAATTAATACAAGCAAAAATATTGTGGACTACTCTAGATAAATAGGGTTGTGGGTAATGAATATTATAAGTAGGAACATGAATATTAATGTATAAAAAGATAAAATGTGACTAAAGAAATTACTTAGTTATATACATCAAGGGGAAGAAAAAATATGTTGGCATGTTAAACTTTAGATGCTTTAGGCTCAAAAATAGAAAATGATGTATTTTATAAATTACCTCAAGATCTAAATAGAGAGTCTACACCATGAGTGTTCAAGTTTGTAGATCATAGTCAAGTCTTTTCTTATGGAAATGGTTAGTTAGTTTGAACACTTTTGGTTCTTATTTTATCTAATTTGCCTCTATTTCCTCTATTATCTGGATTGATGATATTTAGGAATACCTTTAGAGCATTATTGATATTTCACAAGGGGATATTTTGTCATATGCCAACACCTGAAAAACTTATGTGAAGTATTGGAGATAACAAATTTTAGTTATGTGAATCCTCTAAGATTAAAGTTTCGTACATGCTCCTTTAATGAAAATGGTTGAACTGAGATAAGATGAGATTATATCTTGCATGAGTAGAATTGAATGCCTTTATATGTAAGGATATAGCAATAAAATATATAGATCACATGTGTTATTTTTTATATTTGTAGGTAGCAAAACAAGGGTGTTGGCCCTTACACAAACAACCCATAGGCAACATTAACCATAACATCAAATTAGCAGAAAACTAGTAGTAGCTAAAATATCGAGAGTATAAAATCTTCACGACGGATATAAAAACAATAGTAAAACAATGAACCAGAGTCTTAGAAATAACAAGAGACCACCAAAAAGACCATAAATTTTTTTCCTAAAGTCTAATTAGCTTGCTTGATCACATTGCTCCAGTATTTAGTAAGGAACTTAAACAGTTCTTTATAGTTTCCTTCATTGTCTGCATCCTTGCCCAACACTTTCTTTTGCATTCGACACATAGAGGTGGTCGAACTGTGCATTACTTGCAAACTAAACCTAGAGATGCTCACCATTTTCTATTTGAGTTATGTCACCTTGTTCTTTAAAGCATCCAACTTCATCGCCACAAACTTGCATGAAGCATAATTTTTCTCATCCACCCCTTTAATCTCCTCCTACTTCGACAACATATCTAATGTAAGGTCCAGGGGTATAGTCCTCTAGCTCTAGTTTGAATCCTCATTCATTGATTTAGCTGAATTGTTTGCTTTCTAGGTACCATCCTTGATCTCCTCAACTTCATATGCATCCTCATTTTCAGTAGAGTCCTTGTCATCAAAGTCATCCTCATACTCTACCAGATTCTGGTTCACAAAACTTCCCATTAGGTAGTCGACCAATCTATTGGATTGCCTACGATTGGCACTAAGACTCTTACTAACATCCTCCCCAACCTCCAAATCTTCCTCACTATCCACCTCAATTCTCTTTTTTTTAGCAAGGGATGAGGAACCTTGGGTCTTTTGTTTCTTCTCAACCTCAGAAAAAGCGGCTTGCTACAGAGTAGTATGTTGACCCTTGGTAGGAAAGGAATAAGAATATTCAACCAAAATTTAAAGTTAACTTTTGATGTTTTAGGGGTTAAATCTACATGTATAGGATTGACCTTGTATCCACAAAATAGATGGGACATGGAAAATGTCAAATTTAGGTAGATAGCACATGCATGAGGGTAGGTGCATGAATGAGCATAATTATTTGTGCAATTTAAGTGAATATATCAAAATATACGCTCATACAAATATGTGAGGTATAAATATGTGTTAATAAGTAGACAATGATATGGAGAAGGGGTATGGTTTTACACAAGAGTACATCATTTATTGATATGTAATCGTATTAACCTATTCTCTTAAAATGGACAAAAAACTATGCACATTTAATCATTACAATAATATATATTAGGAGTGGTGTGCATCACCATCATAGTAAAAAATCTTTAATTCAAAATTAGAGTCTATCTAGCATTTGAATTTATACAATTATATTGAAATATTTTTCAATGTATAAGTGTTTCTGATTGTAATTTTTTAATATCAATATATTAAAAAGAAATGTAATTTAATAGAATGATCCAAAATATTAATATTAATTATTATTTTATATTCAAAATCTTCATAGTTATAAACCAAAACAATCACATTCATTTTTATAAATTATAAAAATAATATTAATTTATTTATGTTAAGATCTATAAATCTAACCATTATCATATTCCAACATACTAGCTTTTCTTTGTTTGGCTTGGTATGAAATCTAAAAAAATGTTATTGTTTTTAGTAAGATAAATATTTTCTCACTAAACATATTTTTCATAAATTTAAATTTCATTAAAAAAAGTGAATAAAGTAAACACACAATTTAGAATAATACTATTACATTATGAAATAAAATTTATTATTATTTAAAAAATATTTAAAAAATTTCTTCTTAAAATTAGAGAAGATGACATAATCAATTATATGTGTGTGTGTGTACATGTATGTATATATATATGTGTATATACACAGACACACACACACACACATATGCGCACGCATGCACACACACACACAATTTGTTGCATCTAATTTTAGATATTAAATAAAGGAAGCATTAGATCCAAAATGTGAAATTTGTAAGAATAGTGATAGTTTTTGGCATCTTTTTTCTAGATAATATATTTTTTATTACGCTGAAGGCGTATTACACTCACATAATGGATGCACAAATATGTGTTAATAGAAACTAGACACATTAAATTTGACATGTTTGTGACACTTAATTGCATGAAAAGAAAAAGAAAAAAAATTATTTATTTTCTTCTCAACTAACACATTCTAAGTTTAACTATTAATCAATTTTGTCTATCTCCATCATACTAGCAGTTAACTTCATAATTATATCAATCTAATATTATAATAATAATTTATAGGTCTCGGCCTTTTGCCTAAAAAAAATAAAAATTATAATAATAATATAAAGATATGATAATATAATAATAATTATTATTCATAATAGATTTTTTAGCTTTTGTAAGGAGTTTAATATAAATATACAAATATATAAAAAAAGTAATATCTTAATAACAATTTAATATTAATTACAATATAATTATATAATTATTTTTTAAGTGAAATAATGAACAAATATGATATCTTTGGCGTACTTTACCTATATGTCTCTAAAGATGGGTACATTAGTTTTATTGATTCATGTTAAAAGTTTAAATTATATTTAAAAGACTAAGATTTTTTTTTTTAATTAATTCCTTTCCATTTGAAATGTTATTTTTTGGAAAAATATTTTAAAAGAGTTGTGTGAAATACAAAACCAAAAAAATATTAAAAAAATTAGATATCAAAATAATATATTTTGTAAATTATATTTTACAAGATTGTTTAATGATTTTTTTTTAATTTTTTTTAAATTATATTTATTCTTATTGAATGACTAAAAATTAAGGTTATATACTTAACAAATAAAATATAGGTACATATAAAAAGTTTTATTAATAGATTGTAATATTATATAATTATTTATATTAAAATTTTGAATAAAAATGGAGAGTAATATACTTTTAATTGGTAAGGATGATGTGTACAGTTTTTGTTTTTTTTTCTTAATCTCTTTTTTATTTAATATTTGAAGAAAATTTCATTAGAAGATACATACAATGATCTATAATAGGATATTTTAATGAAAAATAATTTTTATCTAAGGATTTTGACGGTTTTTAATAAAAATATAAATAAATGGATGAATATTTAATTTTATTAAGAAAAATTATAAAATTATTAGTATGAATACAACCAAGAGATGTTTTCTATATGTTTCAAGCATACATGAGTAGTTTGGGTGCTTTCTAAATTCCAACGTGGTTAGTAAGATTAGCTTCTTTTATTCTTCAAAATGAGATACCATAACACTAAAATGAAAAACACAAAATGATTTACTTTTAATGGTGTTGGGACTTATAAATGTGTATCAATTATATTATAGATATATTTGGTATGATATAGATCTTTTATCAAAATCAAAATTGAGCTTCCAATATTAAATTGACTGATGAAGATCATCTTTAGATGTTTAGGAATCTAAATTCTAAGTGTTCTATAGACAATCCTCTAGATGAGGACCTAGATGTGTTGTATGCATGCAAAAGTGATAAGAGACAATGGTTTAGACATGGGAGAACACTAAAAATAAAACAAAATAATTTTTAACTTATATTTTTATATGTGGCTTACAATCAATAGAGACATTGTAATGCATTTTCTCTTGTCATATAAATGTTTCCTTGCTACTTGATATTATAAGTATACATTTATATATTGGATGTTCACAAAGATAAAAGGTTCATTTTGGAAGTTGAAATAATTAAGCTTAAATATGTGATGATTCATCTCATGAGGGTTAAACAAATTTATCACGCATTATTCTAAAATTGGTGTCATAAAATAGCTCTAGAAGGCGTGCTTTATTATTTAGAGATGTTGTATAAAATATTATAATAATTTATGGACCATCCATCCTATGTGCAATGATATGTGTATATTTAAATGTGGTGTAAAACTTAAATTGAGTTTCCTATGAGGATATGTTACAACACTTTGTGAATGGTGTGTGATGTAAGAGATGCACAAGAGCTATATTATGTCTTTTTAATTGAGTGGCATGGTTCCAAGTGTTGCATAAGCTATGCATGAAGCATGCAACTATGTGTGGGATGCAACATGGTTCCTAGTATTGCATGAGTGACACATGATGCAAGGAGTTTTGCATGTTTGTGTGGCATTATTCTAAGTGCTATTTATGTGGTATATGATGCAAGGCAATATGCATAAGATTGTCCACTTCTATATGAAGGACTAAGGCTTACAAAAACACATATGCAATATCTAATCTTACAAAAATAATTTGATTTCCAATAAATACAATAATAATATTTTTTCAAATTTAATTAAGTATATAATATATGGAGTTGAGGCTGCATTGGAACTAGGAATAGAAAAAATATAGTGTTTGTAATAACCCACCATGACACTTGATGACTATAGCAACATTCAAAACTTCTTTCAAAAGGCAAGTGATGGATGAGCAAGGTCACGACCCATGGTATGAGCAAGTCAAATTGACATTAGATCACGATCCAACTGATCCTAAGATTGAAGGGTATACATTAGACAAAGATGGGTTGCTCTGATACCACATGTAATAACCCACCATAATTAACTCAACAAAATTGACCATTCTTTTTTATAACATTTATTCAATCATTTACATAGCTTATCCAAAGATAAAATAAAATTGTAATTTAAATCCAAAAGTGATAAAGGAGGGTTGTGACAGTGTTAGAGGAAGATTTTCTAGTTTCAAAAGTTATGGACGTGGTAGGTGGCTTAGAAAAATGAAGAACGAGATCTCAAATAGTTGAAATTATTTATATATTTTTTTGTTTTATTGATAGTTAGTTGTGTATCAAATGATATAGTGTGTGAAGGATCAATACAATGTCTAAAATAGTGTAGTAGTGTATTGGGGGCACACTGGTCTCTTCTATGTTTGTTCTTGCTTCATTTGTACTTGTCGATGTAAAAATGTGTTGGTTTGTCTTTATTTTTGCAATACTTGTCAAGTTTAAAAAGTGGAGAAAAGGGGGTTCCTATGAATATTTAAGAGCTTTCCTATTTTTGGACCCTGATTCATCATTTGATGCATGCTCTTGCTCTTTTTATGTGATCGCTTATGTTATTGTGATATCATTCTGAGAATGATATTAGTGGCTAGGACATTCTGATTATCGAGCTCTCTTCAACTAGTTGACTGGGAGCCTTTTTGTGTTTTGTGTCTTTTGTCTTGGTTTGTCTTTGTTTTCCTTTTTGTCTTTGTCTTGTTATGTGTATCCTTGCATGAGATTGTGTGAGTTAAGATCCCAAGATTGGGGGCTTGGTTCCTTGAAATTAGTGATGTCTTATCTCCTTGATATCTCAATGCTAATTGATCCTCTCTCTCATTTTTCTACTTTATCGTGAGTATTTGCATAGGCTTATAGTCCTATTAAAGTGGGGTATAAATGCAGCGTCATAAATTGTAACTGGTCCAATTTACACCTCATGTTTGTGCCCCTACTTTAGCATGTCCTATCCCCATCCCCTCTTTAGGTATGATTTGACCCTATTCTCCAACTTCAATGATGTCATGGACAACATTTGTGTTGGAATCAATGAATACTGAGAGGGGTGGGGGGTGAATCAGTGTTCTGCAATTTACTAGATTATTAAACTAATTCTTAAACCACCAGATGCAAAATATAGTAAGTATAATGCACAAACTCAAAGCAAATAACCACACAACCATAACATCAAAATTTTTACATGGAAAACCGGAAAGGGAAAAACCACGATGGGATTTGAACCCACAATATTATTATACTATGGCTAATAGTAGAACAATATTACAAAAGGGGAATGCACTTTCATTCAAGCACACTGCCTAGAGCTCACTGCTCAATTACAAAACAAGACTGCAACCTCAGAGGACTCACTGTCCTACAACTAAGATATAAAAGCAATTACAAGGTTTGAACTGGAATACAACATCTAAAAGTGCCAGAAATCAGTCTTGGTTAAGCTCAAAATGATTCGTTGCCACTGATATGAAAAATTACCATGTTTTGCTCTGCTGCCAAATACCAGATCAACAAAACTCAAGATGCACATGTGAAACTACACTCAATCGCACCCAAAATAATTTTACATAATATATTCACACCAAAATGATCACCCAAGTCTATCTTATATATGCATCACCAAAATAGATCTCCAACAAGTCGGCTTCACAAAAACTGCATAACACGCAACATGAAATGTGTTTCACCAAGTTGGCTTAATCCGATCACAAATCTAAATGTGGACCAAAACAATATGATAAAATGCTTCCCATAAGATGGCTCAATCACCTCAAACACGAAACTGATCACCGAAATCATCCTAATAGATCCGCAACACACGTTACACCAAAATAGCTCTACCCTAACTGAAATACCAAATACCGGAGCTCTAAACTTGCACATAATTCAACACCGGTTATCAGGATCATGAAGTAATCCATCTCAAACCTTGAACCAACTTCCTAAATCACCGTAACCAAAATTACTTCATTGAAATCAAGATGTGCACCATGATCTCATGCTCTACTGGTTACTGTGTTCCACCTTTCAGACTTATGCCTTATGAACAAAATGACTTTCGGTAAACCAATTTTATGTACACCGGATGTGATTTGCAAACTGAGTTGCCATCAATGACAACCCCTAAACATCTATCATGCACTAATCATCACTAGAATAGTGTCTCTTGCCAACAATTTGGTGGGCCCCATCTTGGAGGTCCCTCTGCCATTTCTGTTTGTATTGGTCTTGTTTGTAGGAGGACTAGGGCGTGGAGTGCCCTGGTCCCCCTTAAATAGGCCCCAATTTTAATTGGGGCTAATCCTTTACCTCTCTAATGGATTTTGGTCCCCGAGGCTACACATGATCATTGGAGGTTGCCCTAATCGATAATTTACCTAGAGAATCCTATCAATTCATTTTGACATCAATCATATACCCTATTATTCATGCATTTATGAAGCATTCATCATCAAGCATCTTCAGAAATTCAAGGCTGCATATTCATTCTTCAAGCATTGTGGAGAAAAGTTGCATCAACCTTCATGAAAGCATGTGTGTGTGATTAGGTTTTTTCATGTCCATGTGTTTGTCATGCCATTACATTCAACATTTGTGATTACCTTCAAAGAGCATTGCATCATCATCAACAATTGAAGATCTGTACTATATCTCCTTATCATTTATTTTAGTATTTGCATTATTTCATTCAAGGTTGATTCCTAAACCAAGGTTTGACTTAGGCAAACCCTTATCCACAACATCTTTCCCCCTATTTCTGTGTTTAGGAAATAGATGCAGGAGTTGTACTCGAAAATTCCAACAGTGTCAACAATGATGAATAGGTTCAACTTTTGGCAACAAAAAAATTGGAGGACCACGACGGATCTATGCTACTCAGTCCCAAAAAAATAGGTCAAACTTTTGCGAATAGGTTCTAAATCTAATCTTTTACCTAGATATTAGTTTGTGGTTCCGTGGGACATCTATAGCTTTTTGTATTCGTCAAGTTACTTCAAATATCCCTCATTTTGCCCTGATTTCATACCTACATTCCAAATTCAACTAAGAAAGAGGATAAACAATTCCAACCAGTGAATCCAATCAAAATCTTATCCCTTTCCTCATTTAGATTTAGGCTAGATCTATTGGGTTCACTCCTCTTTCAATGCAATTGTGTTAATTGGGTTATTTAGTGGATTTACTTAGCAAAACCCCGATTCCAAATTTTCACACCATTACAAAGTCTCAATCCTCTATGTATGTTGATAAACAATAATTTTTCTTCTCTATGTATGAAGGAACAAATAATATAGAATAATATAATTTGTTAAATATATGATATTTCTATGTTCCATGTTATAAAAATGCAGATGCCTTAGAAAATATTTTTAACTTTTTTTTTTGCATTATATTATGTTTTGGATCACACTATAAGATAAAAAATGATTTATAATTGTAAAATCAACTCCTTAAAAGAGAGATAAAGACATGATGAAAAACAAGAATAAAAGGGAATGACTAAGAGACAACTAAGATAAAAGAATAACACATGGTAAAGTCTAAAAGTATGATGCACTACTAGAATAATAATGAAAAAGCAATAAAATTAAAAGAATGGTGAGGTAATTTATAGAAAATAAATAATAAAAAATACAACATAAGGGTAAGAAAAAAGGATATGAATACTTAAATAAATACAAATATATTAAATTAAGGATTAGAAATAAGGATAATAATGGAACTAATTAAATAAATAATTAATACTTATTAGTACTTGCCGTTAGGCAATACTATTGTAATGAGTTTTTTGTTTTTCCAACTAACTAGTTATTAAAAAGGTTAATGTGAACCAATAAATGGATTCAATGGTAACTATATAGCCCGAAATATAGGTATTTTTATTTAGTTATTTGTCACTTTAAAAAAAAAATATTATAAACAAGAACTTATCAAAAAGTATTTGAAATATAGATTGATTTTAATATTTAATAAGATTTGCTTTAGTCAAAATTATTAATTGTTTATTGTTTAAATATTAATAAAACTATTAATTGTTTGATTGAGTGATTTTTTTAGATAGCTATTATTATTATTCTTCATTAAAAGGTCTTATTTTTAATTTATATTTGACATTATAAATAACATTAATTTTTACACTATAATATATTTTGACATATTTTTGAATTTATCTTCAATGTGTATATTTAAGAGAAAATTATGATTTTTTTTTAATATTTATATATTCATAATAATATAATAATATAAATTAAAGTAACAAGCTACTAACTATAATTTAATAATATAAAAATAATAATATACTAATAATAATTTAATAATAATATAAAATAGTATATTAATAACAATGCAATTTTAATTATTACAATACAAAATTGTTAATTATATTATCTTTTATGATATACTATCTTATATTATCTTTTATGATATACTATTTTATATTATTTTTATTTTAAATTCATGTTCTTGTTTTCTATTATAATAATTAAAAAATGTTTAATTAAAAATATTAGGGTTAGAGTTAATAATAGGGTTCAATTAGGATTGGAATTGGTGTTCCTAAGATTTAAAATGAGATTATAGGATTAGGGTTCAAATTAACAAGAAAGATAAATAATATAAAATAAAATAAATATATTAATTACAATTAATAAATTACTATTTCAACTACAAATTAAAAGGCAAGTACTGGTAAAGTATAACATGGTTGGATATGAATAAATTTAGGTATCTATAGGTCTCAATCCTCTATGCACATTGATAAACAATAAATTTTCTTCTCTTTGTATGAAGGAAAATATAATATAGATTAATATAACTTGTTAAAGATATGATATTTCTAATAAATTTTCTTCTCTTTGTATGAAGGAAAATATAATATAGATTAATATAACTTGTTAAAGATATAATATTTATGTATTCCATGTAATGAATTTGCAAATGCTTCTAAGAAAATATTTTAAACCTTTTTTGCATTATAGTATGTTTTGTATCACATTATAAGATCCAACATAAGATAGACAATAAAAATGATCTATAATTGTAAAATCAACTCCTTAAAAGAAAGATAAAGACAACATGAAAAACACAAATCAAAGGGAAGGACTAATAAACAACTAAGATAAAAGAATAATACGTGGTTAAGCCTAAAAGTATGATGCAACACTAGAATAATAATAAAAAATAAGTAATTATATATATGTATGTATGCATATACATACATACATATATATACTTACTTATACATACATACATACTTACATACATATACATATATACACATACATACATATACACATACATATACATATACATATACATATGTATATGTATATGTATATGTATACACATACATATACATATACATATACATATACATATACATATACATATACATATACATATACACACACAGATATATATATATATATATATATATAAGAAAGATAAAGACAACATGAAAAACACAAATCAAAGGGAAGGACTAATAAACAACTAAGATAAAAGAATAATACGTGGTAAAGCCTAAAAGTATGATGCAACACTAGAATAATAATAAAAAATAAGTAATTATATATATGTATGTATGCATATACATACATACATATATATACTTACTTATACATACATACATACTTACATACATATACATATATACACATACATATACACATACATATACACATACATATACATATACATATACATATACATATACATATACATATGTATATGTATATGTATATGTATATGTATATGTATATGTATGTGTATATGTATGTGTGTATATGTATATACATATATACATATACATATACATATACATATACATATACATATACATATGTATATGTATATATATACATATACATATATATATATATATATATATATGTATATATATATATATGTATATACATATACATATACATATATACATACACATATACATATACATATACATTTCTAGTACTCTTGAGCCTTTTTGCTTTCAAATTGTGTGAGCACTCGTAGGTGAGATCCACAAAACTATTGAAGAGGAAAGAACAACAATGGAGCCGCATGGAAGAAGCATATGGTTCTACGTCTGGTTTGCAAGGTCATACTTTAACATTTGCGCATTGCCTCATTTTAGGTTTTTGCGTCGCATTAACATTTCTCCTATGTCACGCACTTGATTTTTATCATTTGCGAACATCGAGTCATTCTTCTATATTCTTCAATCATCTCGTCCTCGAATTTGGTCTTGTCGACAACATAATCTAGTCATGATTTTGATCGATTTTATCTTATTGCATCAATGTGCGTGCTAATTTCGCATCAATTTGGACATCATCAATCCTAATTAGGGTTTTGTCCTCTTATCAATCCTGTCAATCTTGCGATCGTTGTCCTTCTGTCAATCTTATCATTTTGGACATCGTCAATCCTAATTAGGGTTTTGTCCTGTTTTCAATCTTGTCATTTTGCGATCGATTTGTCATCGATCGTGGTCATGTCTAATCTTGTCATCTTGCAATCTATTTTGTCAATTTTGTCATTTTGCGACCGATTTGTCATCGATCGTTATCTGTCTCAATTATGTCAATTTGGATCAATTTATCATTGTTCCTCGTCAATTGGCGCATCTATCAATCAAATCATTTTGTCGCATTGGTCATTTATCAAATCAAATCATGATCAAGTCAATTATAGACCTAATTGTCATTCTCGCATTTCTAATTCATCTTCCAAGGTTTTATGATTTATTCATTTAATCTTGTTTGTCATTTCTTCCTCTAGGATTAATAAATTATTTATTTATCCTAAGTCTTCTCATCGCAATTAAATATTTATTTAATTGGCTAATTATTCCTCCTTGTGAATGAATTAATTAATAAATGAAAAATTATTGATTAATTCACTTAATTTCTAATTTCCTATTTTCATTAATTCCTAATTTCCACCTATTTTCTAATTTTCTAATTCAAATTCCACCTAATTATCTTGTCTCTAGTTCTCCCTATTTGTGTGCTTCATGCGTCATACTCTTGACATAGCAATTTGTCATAGAGTTTTGTCTTGACATAGAAATGTGTCATAGAATTTGTCCAAAATTGTCATAAAATTCTTGACATAGAAATGTGTCATAGAATTTGTCATAAAATGTCATAGCAATTTGTCATAAAATCTGTCATAAGCCTCTTTGCATAGCAATTTGTCATAGATATGCTATTATTGATTTGAATTTCTATTCAAATCTCTTTCATACTAATTTGCTCATTTATCCAATTTCTCTATAAATTGGATGTTTTCTTCAATCAATTCCTTCATGAATCTCGAATTTTTACCGAACCTTCGTTTCTAGTACTCTTGAGCCTTTTTGCTTTCAAATTGTGTGAGCACTCGTAGGTGAGATCCACAAAACTATTGAAGAGGAAAGAACAACAATGGAGCCGCATGGAAGAAGCATATGGTTTGCATAATTTTCATTTTGAATGCTTCATTTTCATACCTTCATTGAATGTGCTTTAGAATTAGGTTCATTTTAATGAGTATTTCTTTGATTCAGCTATCATGTCTTGTGTTTTTGATTTGATCTACTTATTTTGATGATTCCTAATTTCTACACTACATTAATTGGTGAACCTGACGTGAATACTAACCTTCTAACCATCTTACTGTGTTTTTGAGTGCTTCTAAGTTGATTTGCAGGTCAAAAACTCAAAAACAGAGCCGTGCAGTGCATTCTGGACACTTCTGCGCTTGTGTGAAGCATCTTGCGCCTGTGTTGAAACATCTTGCGCTTGTGTTGAAAACTTCTGCGCTTGTGTTAGACATCTTGCGCCTGTGTCATAACTTTTGCGCCTGTGTAAAGTCCAGATCAGAGGTGAAAAATGCAGTTTTTACTTGAAAAATTTTATATGTTTTAGTAAATTGAAATTTTGAGGGTCTTCGGTGCATTTTTGGACAAATATGTTGCCCGTAAACACGATGAGACATCATTGATGTTTCCGAAATTTGGTTTTAGATTATTTGAATACCTTTCCAACGCATCAAACGGTTTGTAATTTGGAGCTAGGATGAGAAAGTTATGCCTTCTCAAAGTGGACTGAAATTGTAATCTGGTTTTCATAAATCAGATCATCTGTGCTTTGGATTTTAGTTCTAATTATTTGTGCAGGATCTTGGCATACGCATGGCAAAGACTACAAATCAAACTACTAACATGTGTTATGCAGATTCGATGGTCAAAGACAACAAATCAAACTTCTGACATGTGTTTTGCAGGTTGCCTTGGAGAAACAACCAAATTGTGTGTTTGAGATTTTTGATTAGGCACTTAGTGATTTTTTTAAATAGGATTGGAATGAACCTTTGTTTGCTTTGATTGTTAAGTATGACATTGGAGTAGGAGAGTATGCTCTCATCCTTCTTAGGGTGATCAGAAATCCAGATCTTCGATACCATACTTGAGTTGTTGATTGTTTGTCTCCATTAGAGGGCCTGCCTTCCCGACCACTTTGCTTTAGCAAGCGAGTGATAATCATGAGAAGGGGACGACCCAAAGTGAGTACGGCTAGAATTCCTTGGCATTCTAACTCACTATAAACAAATACCTGATGAGCGAAAGCTTTGAAGGAAGTGTTACGTGGGAATTGCAGTTACTTGGGAAGTGATGACCCTTGGACTCTTTCTCATATCAACATCTAAGTAGGGCCTCTTGGTCTAAATCGCGCTTGCGCGACTACATTTGTTTGGTATCTTGATGGGCTTAATGTCTCAATCATGCTTGCATGACATCAAGGAGTAATGCTTAACAGAAATCCTTACTACATACCTTGTTTTTAGAGGCCAAAAACCCTTCTAGTTGCTTGAGAAGGACAAATTCGGATACTTGGAAGAGATACTAAGTTCGCCATGGGGAGATTCCATGGGAACTGATGCTTGGCTGCCCTGAGAAGTGAGTGCCGTGGAGGGGAGCTCATGGGGTCAAGCATCTATGTATTCTCCTTGAATCTTATAATGGGTCTACCTCTCAAGTACCTAATGTCTTTGCCTACCCTAAGGAATGTGGAAATGAGCATGATTGTCTTGAGTCTAAGTTGTAACATCTTGTATTCTTTGATTGTCAAAAGTTGAATGTTATCCCATTTCAAAAGCAAAACACATTAATCAAAATAAGATTAAACACAAGAGACATTCATCCAACAAAAGTTCAACAAGGTTCAAAGCACACCTTCAAGCATGGTTATCCAACATTGTTCAAAAACTTGTCTCAACACTTATGTCATTTACATTTAGGTTCATCCTAGGTTGCATTTTGCAAAGTCATTATCAAGTATCAAGGTTAAATTTCACCTAAGTCATATTCTTTTTGCATATCAATAAGCGTCATCCATTTGCATATGTCCTCTTGCATTAAAGTCATATTGTTGTCATACATTCATATTTGCATACCCTAAGTCTCCTAATTAAACCTAAGTCATTATCATATCATATTAAAGATCATTTGCATATTAATTATCCTTTCGCATATAGTCTCAAAACCTAGGTCTTGTCATACTTGAGCAATCCAAATCTTTGATAAACCCTAAGTCATTGTTAAGAAGTCTAGACCTTATCACATCTTTTGTCCTTTTGTCATCAATATCATTTCGTCAAACCTAGCTTAGTATCCAAGCATATAGGGGAGACTTCGTCATTTTGTCCTTTTGTCACTTGGTCCTTTTGTCCTTTGAGGTCTAGACATCATTCCAATATCCTAAGGGTCTCTCTTAGATTTGCATTCCAAAAGTTTGTCAAAATCTTCAAAAACACCAAAAACATAGATTGCATTTTCATTTATTTAGGTTGCATTTAATTGCATATCATACATTATACTTGAAAAATTCCAAAAATATTGCATTTGCATAGTGACATGTCTATTGAAACAAGGTTCCAAGCACCAATGATGCAACAAAGTTTGACATATCAACCGACAATGCAATCAAATTTTAATCCAAGGCAATCACAATTATATCCAACCCAACAACAAGGCAATATCGGTCAAACTTATCATGATGATTTAAATGTCCAAATACAAAAACTAGAGGAGAAACTAGCTCAAGAAAAGGAGATATTGGAGCAAAAAGTGATAAACAGTGAGAAGATAAGATCTCAAATGTCCAAAATGTTTCAAAAATTTCCAGGTCAAAATCCAAAGTTTGAGCCAATTGATGTAAGATCTCTTCTTGAACGATCAGACATACCAGCTCTCCTCTCCCAAATAGAGATGATGAAACAATTACAAGAAAGGAGACAACATCAATTTCAACATTATGTGCCTCCACAACAAGAACAAGAAGGTGTTTACTATCAATCAGATTTTCAACCATCACCACCAATGGTCCAACATATGCAACCAACACAATCAATGGGTCAATTTCAACAATATGTCCAACCCACTATACGATGTCAACAAATGGTTCAACCAATGGTGGAATATCAACAAGTTCAATCAACATATCAATGTCAACAACCGCAACCAAACATTCAAAAACAAAGGTTGCAACACACACCAACCCAAGTTTCAAACATGTCAAAACAATTGAACCAAGTCCAAAATCAAAACATGACATCAAGTCAAAAACAAGTTCAAATTCCAAGTCCAACTATGTCAAAACCTCGAAAGAAAGGTGGCCTTATTGCAATGCTCTTAAGAAAAAAACTAAGTGAGTCTTTTGAAGAAGATAAAGATAATACACTTATGTCTAGCAATTCCTCATCCCCTCGTAAGCAAATTGACTCTCCAGTGGCATCTATCCCTATACCTCCAGAAGTTCCGCAAGAACCTTCCATATTGTCCTCATTAAACAATACACCTAAGGATGCAATTATCCAAGAGCTATCCATAAGTGATTGCCATGATAATCCAATTCATGATGCACATCCTTTTCATGTTTCAGAAATACAAGACCCAATGCCACCATGCACTTTATTGCCATTACCTGTTTTAGAGGACCCCATTCCAAGTCCCTCTTCCTCATGTTCAAGCATTGATTCCTTGTCAGAATCCTCCATGCATATCCAAAGTCCAACCCCATGTCAAGAGGATAATTTAGAGCACGAAGAAATGAGTCCTAAAGTGAATCAAGATCAAGATCCTGAAAACTTATCATCCCATCCAATTGTGGACCAAGATCTCATCTTCCCAGACACGCATGATGATTCCCCTATTCTTGTCCATCCTATCCAAAGTCCTATTGACACTCCATTCCTCGAGCAAGATCAAGATATCCCAGTCCATCCAATCCCAAACGATCCCCTTCCATTCCAAGAGCACAATATCCTTTCA
Organism: Cryptomeria japonica; assembly: GCF_030272615.1. NCBI lineage: Eukaryota > Viridiplantae > Streptophyta > Pinopsida > Cupressales > Cupressaceae > Cryptomeria > Cryptomeria japonica. Next base: position 70,438,475 of record NC_081412.1, on the reverse strand, counting down.
AATCCCATTGACATTCCACTTCCTAAGAAAGATCAAGATATCCCTTCTATCCTTTCCGATGATCCCATTAAAAGTCCAGAGCAAAGCACCTTTAAAGAGGAATCCAATGATCTTCCTCCTTGTCAAGATCAAATCATTCCTTTAGATCCTCCGCAAGATCCTGTTGTTCCTCCATCTCCACATCCTAATCCTCCATATACGCTCCAAGATCGCATTTCTTTTGATGATCCCATTATTTCTCCCATTCCATCTCTTGAAGAGCTTGTCATTGAGCCATGTCCACTACATAATCCTAGTCCCCCTCATGATCCTGATACCCCTCATGATTCTAATGTGTCAGTGCAAGATGTTCATGAACCCCCTACATGCATAATGGGTTCTTCCACTTTGGTGCAATCCGATCCACTTCAAGATCTCCTTATTTCTCTCATATCACATCCACCTCATAATGGACTCTCATCTTCTTCCCAAAGAAAAGAGTATCCTATTAGTCAAAATATTGATAAAGGCAAAGGGGTAGATCTCCATAAGCAAGAACCCCTTCATATCAAAGAGTATACTAATGGTCATGGCTACAAAGCTCATACTCAAGGCGTTGGTATCCCTTCAAAGTCAAAATTCAAATGTCCACCTTCTCCATCATCGCTTCCATCCATTCTAGGTCCCTATATCCCTCCATCTCCTATGCAACATCAACAAAGGCACACATCTTGGAGAACCTTCCATCAATCCCACAGGCCTCCATATCATTCCCATCCACACCGACATTCATTCCCTCTTCCAAGCAATTTGAATGCCAAGTACAAGCATAAAAGTCATAAGTCTAGCAATCCACACGTATTCAAGGATCAACATGTCCAATATAATCGACATGTCAAAACAAAGAACAATATGATCTATAAAGAAAAAGAAATATCCAAAAGGCCACAAAGGCCCACTGAGCAAAATAAAGCAAAGTCAAAATATATATGGGTTCCTAAATCCCTTGTGCAAGCAATGCACTCCAAGGAACCACAAAAGCATGAAAAATCAAAAACCATGTGGATCCCTAAGAAGCTCCTTGAAGCACAAAAAGAACCATCCAACTTGGCATCCAAAATTGCTATTCCTCCATCCAACCCTCTCAAATTTGTTCCTCCATCACCTTCTTCATCCATTTTGGGCCCTTATGTCCCAAAATCCCAAGCCTTTCCTCCATCAAAATCTCAATATCCAAAATACATTTTTCCTCCATCAGTCCATCACTCCTCAAGGTGTGTGCCAATGTCGATCTTGCCAACATTTCCATCCACTCAAGCCCAATTCTTCCAATACCCTATCTATTATCCAATGCATATTTTCCATCCTTCCATCCCTCTCATCCAATCCTTTGCATAAATCCTTGCCTTAGTTTCATCTCATTTTCCATGTCCTTATCCTACCAACGTCTTTGAGCATACTTTTAAAGGTCATGGTCCATATTTTTCAAGGCTTTTATCCAAACAAAAAGACGCTTGAGTCCTTCTTCTATCACTATCATGTGTACATCTTCTCTTGAAAAAGTCAAAATACAAAAAAAAAAAGTGAAAAAGACAAAAAAAAAAAAGTAAAGAAAAATAATTCGTTCACTGGTGAAAACCTGGCAAACAGGCGCCTTGGGCAAGTACCATGATGAAAACCTGGCAAACAGGCATCATGCGTAATTTATGAACTTCTTGCACACTACACTTAGGGGCAGGTTTTCTCCTTCATATCCTATTTCCCTTCATTATCCTATCATACCATGTCATTATCCTTCATATCCTATTGCCCTTCACTATCCTACCATGTCATGCTCCTCCATTATCCTATTGTCCCTCATGCACATATCCCCTTTTCCACATTTGATCTTGACAAGGCTGACGATCTTCATGAGCATCACGTATCTTGTTTGCAGCTTTTAGTCTATCATAGCTTTTGGTCATTTATCCATTTGCTTATTACAACCTTTCATCCATATTCCCTGTCTTATTGCAACTTTCTGCCACTATCCCTTAGCCTATCCTGACCTTCAGTCCATGTCCCTTATCCATTCTTGGTCTTGCTTATCCTATCCATATCTTATCGCTATCCATACACTCTTTTTGTCCCTTGATCTTGATCTGACATAAGGACACAAAAATTTAAACATGGTTTCAAAAAAACCTCTTGACATGTCCCTCATGCCATGTCATTGCTATACATTGTCATATCCAGTCTCTTGTCCCATCACGCAATAGCTCTTGGAAATTGCATCTGCGTTGTCTCCATAATAAAAGGCCTTTGTCTTCCCTCTATCCACCAACATTTCAGCAAGCCTATTTATTCACCTGTCATATTCCTTGCCTTGCTAGACACTGGGGGCAAAATAAATCCATAAAAATTTGAAAAATGTCCTGAAAAAAATCTCATAAAAATCAAATAAAGTCCTGAAAAAATCCATAAAAATTGAAAAAAGTCCTGCAAAAAAAAAATTCTAAAAATCAAATAATGTCCTGAAAAAAATCTCATAAAAATCAAATAACGTCCTGAAGAAATCAAAAAAAAAAAAAAATTCTAAAAATCAAATAATCTCTTGAAAAAATCTCTAAAAATCAAATAAAGTCCTGAAAAAATGAACAAAAAAAAAAATAAAAATTGTAAAACTCGAAAACAAACACAAAAACACACATTTTGCAATAAAGTATTCCCTTTATGCATCGACAGATCACTGAGCATACTCGCAATCCAACATCGTGCTTTAATGAAATCACGCATTAACAGATGAACCTTTTCAATCAACTCAACCATTCAAACTGATCCAAATTGTCATATCAATCGCATATCCGCATCAAAACAATCATTTGTCCTTGTCACATTATCATGGGTCTTATACAGGGTGTGGTATACTCAAAACCAGACTGTGTCCTGTCTTAGACGGGGTATCACATTTCCTGAAACCAGACAGCATGATCGTCCTATCAGCACGTTCAACTTTTGACAATAAAGATCAAGATGTTTGTTTGATTTGCTTGAATTTGTGAGTCTTATCTTCTTATTGATTTATCTTTGGCTTCGATCATGTTCCTATGTTTCTCGATGAGGTCACTGAGTGATTTGGAGTGATCGGGATGGCTCATGGTCTCTTTCTTTGATTGTGATTGTCGTTTCTGCAAATCGGGTTGCATTTCAGCTCTGGCCTTCAATGCCATGATGCTACGCATCCATTTTGCTAAATAAAAATAAAGGTTCTCACCTACAAAGTGCATTACTGAAAGCAAATTATCATCATCTCTAATTGTCCTCTATCTTATTTCTTCTTACTAACACTTCTTCCGTCCGGTCGAATAGTCAGTTCGGTCTAGTGCTCCGATATCCAAAACCATATTGTGTCCTGCATACATTTGGTCAATGCATTTGCATTCCATTACATATTACATCACGCATTTTATACATTTCATATTATGCATTCATACAATGCATTCATACATGTTCATAAACCAGTACATAAGTCATCCATACATAGCAAAATCACTACATCAGTCATAACATATTGCATCCATCATATCGATGCCTATCATATCACATATCATCATAATGTCGGAGTACAAAATCGAACTGTTTGTCCTAAGTATGGCCCGCAGGCTGACTACATAATGGCAAACTACATGATGTCCACTGTCTGTCATATGGAGCACATGCCTCTGTCACTGGGTGCTCCCTCTATCCTCCTCATCCCTGCCATGTCTCGCAGATGATGTACCTGGTCCTGGTCCTGGCTGCGGTGGTCTCATCGGTCCACTCACTCCTATGCTGCTCAATGTCCTCCGAGAGCGTGACCTGTTCTCTGTCCTCGATCGTGCCCGATATGAAGGTGCTCTCCGCTCCGGTGGAACTGCACCCTCATATAGTGTCCTCCAGTACAGTCTCTCCTCGCCAATCCCAGTCCAGCTAATGTGTCTCTCTCTGTGCTCCTGAGTCTATGTCGTCGCATGAAACAGTCCGGTCGATTCTCCCGTGCGATCAATGGATATTGTCGACTCTGCATCACAATCGGGGCATCATTTTGTCAGTTTTAGGGTTTGCTCTTACGGGTTGCATTTCCTCATTTTCATGTCCAAATCGGGGTGTTTTTCATCCACATTACCCTATCCTATCCTTCCCACCCCCTGTCAGGTCATTTGCATGCAATTTCAAGTCAAAACTAAGGATTTTATGCCAACTTGCGCCTGTGTTTGAGAAGCTGCGCCTGTGTTAGATGAATTGCGCTTGTGTCTTCCTACACAAGCGCAGAACTCCTTACACAAGCGCAGGTTTATCCTACACAAGCGCAAGAGACCATTTTGGTATCCCCTGTGAGCCCCGCAATGTCCCATAAGCCATCAAAATTCATGAAATTCAAAACATGGGTTTTCGAGATACATACCGCTGCTCCTGCATCCTCCGGTCGTCTGAATGTGCGTACACGTTCTCCAAGGTGATCCGCCGTTGGAATGTTCACCATCTGTCTGCAAGTGTCCTTGTCCAGAGCAACAAATCCTCCTCTTTCGCTACTGCAAATGAGTCATTTTCACCCTCTTGGTCCCATTTATAGCTCTTTGTCATTGCATAGATGGACGTGTGTCCTCTCCATCTTATGTTGGTCACGGTCTTGTGCACATTAAATTGATTGTCTGTCATGCATCCGATCTCCGATTGTTGGTCCGTTCGATCTTGTCATTTTTATCGATCAATTGGCCTCTTTTCTGCATGTTTCCGGCCAATTCCTCGAGGGGGCATGCATATGTCATTATTATTGTCTAGGGCATTTTCATTATTGTTCTTTGAAACAACGCTCAGAATCGCATTGTCTCAAAGAGGGGCAAAATGTAGACACCCAAAAATGGTCAACGCTTGCAAGGTCATACTTTAACATTTGCGCATTGCCTCATTTTAGGTTTTTGCGTCGCATTAACATTTCTCCTATGTCACGCACTTGATTTTTATCATTTGCGAACATCGAGTCATTCTTCTATATTCTTCAATCATCTCGTCCTCGAATTTGGTCTTGTCGACAACATAATCTAGTCATGATTTTGATCGATTTTATCTTATTGCATCAATGTGCGTGCTAATTTCACATCAATTTGGACATCATCAATCCTAATTAGGGTTTTGTCCTCTTATCAATCCTGTCAATCTTGCGATCGTTGTCCTTCTGTCAATCTTATCAATTTTATCATCAATCTTATCATTTTGGACATCGTCAATCCTAATTAGGGTTTTGTCCTGTTTTCAATCTTGTCATTTTGCGATCGATTTGTCATCGATCGTGGTCATGTCTAATCTTGTCATCTTGCAATCTATTTTGTCAATTTTGTCATTTTGCGACCGATTTGTCATCGATCGTTATCTGTCTCAATTATGTCAATTTGGATCAATTTATCATTGTTCCTCGTCAATTGGCGCATCTATCAATCAAATCATTTTGTCGCATTGGTCATTTATCAAATCAAATCATGATCAAGTCAATTATAGACCTAATTGTCATTCTCGCATTTCTAATTCATCTTCCAAGGTTTTATGATTTATTCATTTAATCTTGTTTGTCATTTCTTCCTCTAGGATTAATAAATTATTTATTTATCCTAAGTCTTCTCATCGCAATTAAATATTTATTTAATTGGCTAATTATTCCTCCTTGTGAATGAATTAATTAATAAATGAAAAATTATTGATTAATTCACTTAATTTCTAATTTCCTATTTTCATTAATTCCTAATTTCCACCTATTTTCTAATTTTCTAATTCAAATTCCACCTAATTATCTTGTCTCTAGTTCTCCCTATTTGTGTGCTTCATGCGTCATACTCTTGACATAGCAATTTGTCATAGAGTTTTGTCTTGACATAGAAATGTGTCATAGAATTTGTCCAAAATTGTCATAAAATTCTTGACATAGAAATGTGTCATAGAATTTGTCATAAAATGTCATAGCAATTTGTCATAAAATCTGTCATAAGCCTCTTTGCATAGCAATTTGTCATAGATATGCTATTATTGATTTGAATTTCTATTCAAATCTCTTTCATACTAATTTGCTCATTTATCCAATTTCTCTATAAATTGGATGTTTTCTTCAATCAATTCCTTCATGAATCTCGAATTTTTACCGAACCTTCGTTTCTAGTACTCTTGAGCCTTCTTGCTTTCAAATTGTGTGAGCACTCGTAGGTGAGATCCACAAAACTATTGAAGAGGAAAGAACAACAATGGAGCCGCATGGAAGAAGCATATGGTTTGCATAATTTTCATTTTGAATGCTTCATTTTCATACCTTCATTGAATGTGCTTTAGAATTAGGTTCATTTTAATGAGTATTTCTTTGATTCAGCTATCATGTCTTGTGTTTTTGATTTGATCTACTTATTTTGATGATTCCTAATTTCTACGCTACAATATGTATATATGTATATATGTATATATATATGTATATACATATACATATATACATATGTATATGTATATGTATATGTATATGTGTATGTATATATGTATATGTATATATATATACATATATATACATATATACATACATACATACATATACATATACATATAGATATATATATGTATATGTATATGTATATACATATACATATAGATATATATACATATACATACATATATATATACATACATATATATATATATATATATATACATACATATATATATATATATATATATATATATATATAACCCTCTCTCTCACTCTCTATGTTCTTGTAATCTCCATTTCTTCCCCTTTTCTCTTTTCACCTCTCTCTCTCTCTAAAATAAATATAGATAAATATTAAACATAAATATATGATTTTATATTATGATATTATTTTGAAAATAAATTTAGTAATTTAGTAATATAAAATCCATGTCTTTTACCTTTTAAAAAAAGTTACATTATAAAATATTTTCTATAATAAATATAATTATATTATATATTTAATATATAAAGTGAATATAATTTAATAATAAATATATTTTTTAATTATGAGAAAAAGGTAATTTGAAATGGAAATAAGCAATATTGCCAAAATTGCTATTGGCTCCATAAATTTTTTTCCCTTTTTTAACATTGCTCTCAAATTGTTTTTTTTTTTTTTATAATTTTTTAACTACACAAATTGTTTTTAATACTATTAATATAAATTTAATATAACTTCTTCAAAATAAACTAAAAAATGAAACATTCCTAAAATCACCAATAACCAAAATAAACTATGTAGTGAATCACATTAAGATTAATACCGATTTAACACATTTTGTAAAATTTGGAAGCATTCTCAATAATGCATCAATCATAATCATACCTAGTGGCTCCCTCTCATAATAGAGGAAACTCCGTGGGCCTTAAAAAATAAAAAATTTGTAAGGTATCAATTTCATTAAAAATGTCCACCATATGACCACCCTAATTCCTTTGGAATGTAGGATGGGCCAAAATTTAGTTTTAGCCATGAATTCATTCTCTATGGAATGTCCACCATATGGGCCGCTATTTAAGCTAGCGGCTTTCTGACGTGGCAACAGAAATAAATAAATTTAGCAATTGGCAGCTACGTATTTAGTCATTAAATAATTAGGTATAAAGGAGGGCCACGCATAGAAAGGGGTAAAGTGGAAAGTTGTGGGACTCAATTATCCTCATCTTACGCTTTTTTGCACTTTTTCCAAATGCCAGGTGGAATCGTACAAGCGGGCCCACCAACGCGCTTTCAAAGTCCAAAAAAATAATGCTATTTTCTTGGCTTCTTTCACAGTGGACTGCCAACTTAATAAGGTTTTGTCTTATATGTAGAAATGTTTGATATTTATGTAACCCAACTGTTTTTATTAAAAAATTCATGGGATTGATGGGACAATGTGGTGTTGATATGCGTTAAAAAAAATTAATTAGTTTACCTAGTTTAAGTAGTGTTACTCACATTTATGGTTTTATTAGTTTTAAAAGTTTTATATAATTATTATTTAATAATGGGTTGGATCTTGATTTTTATGTGATAACAATATTAATATTATCTAGTAGTTTGATTGAAGCATTTTTCTATGTCAAAGATAAGAATATTATTTGGTAGTGATTGAAGCATCTTTTTTATGTCAAAGATAATATTACTATTTAATTGTGATTGGAATCATCTTTTTAGGTCAAATACAATATTATCATTTAATTGTGATTGGAGCATTTTTATGTGTCAGTTTTACTATCTAATAGTGTGACTCGAAACATCTTTTTACAAAGTGATTGGACCGTCTTACTATCTAAATATAAATGTGAGTGGAAATATCTTCAAATCGATAGTAAACAATTATTACCATCTAATAGTGATTGGAGCATCTTTGTGTGACTGGAAACATCTTTTTATGTAAAATACAATATTATCACGCAATTGAGTGATTGAACCATATCTTTATGTATTTAGACCAAATCAATAATAAACAATTACTATGCTCTATTTGAGATGACTATTTATCCACTTAAATAGTCATGATTGTATTTTTTTTCCGTAGAGTTAGCTGATAGTAAACAATTGCTATGATGTATTTTATGTGGGCTCTCTTACACTAAGATAAGATCGAAATCATTTCATATACTGTGTTTTATGCGTTTTGTTTTTAAAATTTCCAGTTAAACAACATATTTGGTGTTTATTTTGTATATTTATATTAATAGATGACAAACAATTAATAGATTGTGTTTATATGGGTTCTCGTAGTTTAAAGTAAAAGTAAATCATTTTATATAATAACTATAAAAAAAAAGGAGTTAAATGAATATAAATGAAAATTCAAGTGCATGGTTACCAACTTTGACAATTACATCATTATATTTTATTTATGTGGATCATCTTTGTGTGTTGGCATTACTATCTAATAATGTGACTTGGAAGCATCTTTTTATGTCAAATACAATATTATCATGTAGCAAAGTGATTGAGCCATATCTTTATGTAACTAGACCAACTAGATAGTAAACAATTATTATGCTCTATTTGATGTAGAGTATTTATCTACTTAACTAGTCATAATTGTATTTTTTTTCCATTCGAGTAAGTTGATAGTAAACAAGTAATATGATGTATAATATGTGGGCTCTCTTACTTTAAATTAAGGCCAAAATCATCTCATCTTAGGATAATAGTAAAAAAATTATAATTTGTTTTATGTGGTTTTTAAATTTTTTTTAGTTAAACAACTTATTTCGTGTTTATTTATTTCTTTTTTGTTGTTGAAATAAATAGATGGCAAACAATTAATTGATTGTGTTTTATATGAGTTCTCTTTCTCTATAGTAAAAGCAAATCATTTTATATAATAACTATTTGGAGATACACAAATGTCATTAAACTTAGTAGTGTACTAAAACAAGTGGTTGTTTATTCCTTTTCTTATTGAAATAATGTGAAAAAAAAAGAATAATAAAACTCAAGGAAGCCATCACTATCAACAATCATCCCTCCAACCTTAATTGGGATGATGGATGGGGTCTTAGTCTTTCCTAGCAGCCTTTACTTTATAAGCTTAAAGATTGGTGTTGCTCCCCCAATCCTTGACCAGTCACCCATTAGTTCTTGTGTGTGTGTGTTATTTATGCTAGATTTGGATGCTAAAATATTGTAAAACCTAAGAGATTCAACCACTAAAAACCCTAGTCCTAAAATGAAATCCAATATAAAACCAATAATAACATGCAAAATATCAAATAAATAAATTCTATACCATTCACGTCCTCCTAGGGCTTGTCTTCATTGTCCTCCTATCTCCATTGGTCTTGCTTGATATGATTACTCTCAAATTTTATGTGTGAACAAGAGCTCAATAGAGAATGGATAGTGGTTGTGTAGGCAATTTGACAAAGTTTGGGTAATTGCACTTGATTGAGATATGGAAGGCTAGGATATGGATCCTCTTTTATAGAGTACGTTAGAAATGGAGGGCTGGGATTAAGAGGTCGAAAGATAAATGGTCAGTTCAAATTAGAGGGTAGGTATAGGAAACAAAAAAATATTAGGGTGGTGGTTAAACGTGATTTAAGAGATGAATGCCAGAAGTCATGGGAGGAAAAAGCTAATGAATTAAATAATAAATAAATATTTATTTAATTAATAAAAGAGGCGGGGCCAATTAAATAAAGAAAATATTTATTTAATTTAGGGAAAGGATAATTTAAATAAAAATACTTATCTATTAAATCCAATATGGTATCGGAACTCATTATTTGTTGTTCCAAATCTACTAATCTTCTTGTTGTATAGGCATTGTTCTTGTTTGTAGGTGCTATTATTCTTTTTTCTTTTTTCTTTGACAAGTGATGTTTTCTTTTTATTTAATTTTTTCTTATGCCTACAAGCCTATCTTTGGCTCTATGGCCCATGTATCACCTATTAGTTTTTAGTTTTAAGTGGTGTTCTATGTGTTGGTGTAATTAAGGTCTTGTACCTTGATAGTTTTTCACCTTGGTTCTAATTACACTTATCACTTAAGTTTACTTAGGGACCACATAAGACATTTCCACATTTAGTGGACTTATCACTTTATCACTTTCCACTTCATGTAAATATTCCATCTTTAGTGGTTTTATCTTATTATCACTTTTCCACCTTAAGTGAGTTATCCATCTTTGATGGATGTATCACACTATCACTTTTTCACCTTAGGTGGGTTATCCACCTTTAATGGATGTATCACACTATCACTTTTCCACCTTAGGTGGGTGATAAGTTATCACTTTATGTAGCATGCCATAGGATTACAAAACTTGTCATAATCTTATGCCTTCTTATGTTTCACCTTGGCCTATTTAAACAAGCGGTCTTCTACGTACTATCATCGATCCTATTGCACTCTTGACATGAATGCAGTTTATTATTGTCATATTGATTCTCTCTTGTTATTTTGCTTTCCATTAGGCCTCTAGATCGTGGGTGGCTACCTTCGTAACTGAATCTTACACTCTGGAAGGTACATGCCACTTTTGAGCTAGGTCTAGACTTATGTGTCTTTCTTGCCTCCTTTTGTCTTGTTTCAATGTTGTTCCAACTTATGCAATCAAAACCCTTTCCTTGCTTATATAATAATAATAATAAATAGTGGAATACACAATTATTTTATTAGTGCATTCTATCAAGGTGTTTGCATTATTTTGTGGCCTAATATTTCCAACATATATCTAAAATTTGAAGTTCCAACTAGATGTTAAGAGTTATAAATTGATGACTAGTGGGTAAAACTAACTCAAAAAATACTTAAATTCTTTTAGTAAGTTTTTCCTTATTTGACTAGACATTTTTGTTAGCAATGATTAAGAAGGAAGACTGAGAGGGGGGGGGGGGGGGTTAATCAGTCTTCCCGGGTCACATCAAATTAAACTTCAAAACATAAATTGATAGTCTGCAACAATAACAGATAAGAAAATTAACAACACAACACATAACACCAAGATTTTTGACGTGGAAAACCCGGTTGAGGGAAAAAAAAATGGTGGGAACCTACCCACAATAAGATGATACTCTGTAGTAGTATGTGAAAATATTACAATGAGGAATGCACATGCATTTAGGCACACTGCCTAGAGCTCACTTCTCAAAAGATATATACCTGGAAGGGTACAACCCTCTGGGAAGTCTCACAAACTTACAGTATGATTCAGACTACAATCCGGAAGGAATGAACTGTAATGATAACATCTACAAATGCCTAATGATAGTTCCAGTTAAGCACAGTTGTCTGCTCCGCAACACCAATCTCACCACAACACTTCACCGAATGATAACTCTCTGGTTTGCACATTCACCTCTCTCTGATAATGCAGACACAATACTGACACCTAAATTACATAAGCATCTCACCTATATATACAAATCATCAACCTTGATAAAAAGGTTGGCTAAACCCTCAACCCTCAACTCACAATTACAAAAATTACATTGCATGATACAAAGATTGACCACTGGACAAATATTATGATTTACATTACATAGCATGGACCTAATTCAAATTCCCAAATGATTGCATCCACCAAAAATCCTGCCAAGATCAACCGCACCACACTACACCACCAAAACTAATGCATAACACACAAATATCACCGGTTCATATAAATCACCAAAAACTTGCACAATGATCATTGCAGATCGCTAAAACAAATAGGACACGACTAGGAAACACCAACAAACACGTTAGTATCATCCAAAACAGTTGCACCAACACCTCTTTTTAAATATTTATCGGTCAACGTCTCAAAGCTCAAGAACACAACCAATCAACAACTATCACGAGGAAAGATAACTTGCGGAGCACCAAATCACGAACCATTTGAAATGAAGATACACAAGATCATCCCAAACAATAATCCAAAGTCTCAGCACACGATCTGATCACACTGGAATATACTAGAGGAAACACCAGATTGCACAAAACAGTGATCAACAAAACCAAACTACAAAACCGGATTAAAAACTCTTCCCAAACTCACCGAAATAACCCACAGGAATATATTGACATCAATGGAAACAACATATCCTAGCAACAACAATGAACAACCACCAAATCCAACAATCTCCCCAATAATCCAACAATTTCAACTTCCACAAGCCACTATCAAGTGTATTGACTCTTTAATTTTCATACCAAGAATTCTACATTTATATTTTGAAGAAATTCTTAATATTTTATTAAAATCCCGTATAATAACTCAATTCAAAACATGAAAGTAATGTAGAAGGTGTACATCTTTCATAGAGAGTTTGTCAATAAATTTAATTTTATTCACATCTTGGGGTAAACCCAAAATAGTGAGTTCCAAACTTGGGACATTATATTTTTCAATTTAGATTAGGGTGAAAAGTAGGAAACACCTTCATTTGAAGGTTAAAATATAAAAAATACCTTTAAAAAAACCCAATTTCCATAAATTAAAAAAAAAAGAAAAGGATCATCATTCAAAGGTTCTTTTCTATTCATTTTTATTGTATGTTTCACAAATGAAATAGAAAAGGACCTTCACATGAATGCCCCCTTTTTTTCTATTTATGGAAGTTACCTCCATTCTAAGGTATTTCAAAATTAATGATTCTTGGAAAGGACCTACCTTCATTTGAAGGTCCTTTAATACCTTTGAACAAAGGTACCTTCATTTGAAAGTCCTTTGATACCTTCGAACAAAGGTCCTAGAAACAAACTTCCCACCTCAGGCCTAAGTTTTTTCTCAATTTTTTTGTTTCGAACCTTGAGTTAGAGTAGCAAATGAATATGATAGTATACTTTGTAGGATTGTAGCCATTGAAGTAAGATTCTAGAAAGCATAGTTTTAGATGTATTTAATTTGATTCTTATATTTATTTTCTATTTTGTAATGAACATAGAATTTTAGCAATCATCAAGGTCTTTGTTCCACACACATGAAAAATAGTAAAATAGATTCAAAAAATTAAAATAATATCTACACACAAGATATTGATTTCCTTATTTCAACAAAAAAGGAAGAAGTTAATTCAGATACACATAAAAAAAGTTATATAATATGGAATAAACCTATGTCTAAATCATAGTTAATCTTCAAAAATTTATAAAATAAAATTATGCAACAAAAAATTATGAAAAATATTCATGCACTAGGTATTAGTGTTATGAATATATATAATTTTATCCTTTCTACAAAAAATATTATTTTGTATGAAATAAGTAACACTTTTTAAAATATTATTAACTCTAAAAACAAGTTATTAAAAGTTACACAAAAAAATCACAAATTATTTCTTAATATAATTAAAAAACACTTTTAAAATTCACACAAGAAATCTAAAATATCACTAGTTTACATCATCACCAAATTCTTAACGATTTAGTTGCTAGAAGTGTTAGAAAGTGAAACTTTGTTTAAAAATGTTTATTTCAATATCTCACTTAGGCCAAAAAGTGGGATACCCTATTGTGGAACCACTCCTTGATTAACTAGTTTTTTTATGATTGGTAACATGAAAATTTTTAGCTTGGATTGAGCTAAGCGAGGCCATAAATATGATAGTCGAAACATGTGGGCATAGTAGCTCAACAGGGGCACAAAGCTTACAAGCACACTTACCCAACAAAGTTTTGGAGCATGAAGCCATTGGTATGATTTTCAACAATTTCAATGTGAAGGTTCAAACTCATGAGTCACAAGCATAATGGATCAATGAGGGCACAATGATTGAAATCACAATGACCTGGTGAAGGTTTAAATCTTGGTGGCTACAACAACACTTCCATGATTTAACAATTAATTTGTGCCATAAAAAATATCTTGAATATTTTATTTATATTTACGGATAAAATTTTCTACCTTTTTAGTTCTATGTTCTATTATGTTGAAAAAATATTAAAAACATCTCTTGAAATTTATCATAATGTGCGTCACCCAAATGAAACATTCTTCCTCCTTAAGTAAAATATGCAAGTCTATATTTATACATGCATACACATATGTTTATCATTTAGGGTAGACACAACAATTAAAGTGTTATGTTGAAGGGTTATAGATTAATTGGTGAGGATGATGATATGTTTCTTGATTATGCTATATGCAAAGATCCAAACCTCTAGAGGTCAATTAAGTTTGACACCTAATAATTTTGACGAATTGATTCTCCCTACTTACAACTTTTTTACGATAAATTACGAGCACTTCTATATTAAAATTACAAAACTATGATATATAAATCATACTCAAAAAATAAGTACAATAAAACCTCACCTCAAAAAATCAATACTAAAGACAAAAAACAAACACATCACAAAATAACAAGAACAATAAAAAAAGATAAGATAGGGATTGGCTGATACTCTGTCGTTTGTTTGCTGTTAACGTGCTGATAATGCTCTCTTTGAGACTTGCTTTGTACTCTGGGTCAGCTCCCTAGTTTTAGCTGTTTTTTTATCAAAAACAAACCTCTAATCAAAACTTTAACAAATTAATTAAACAAAAAAATACTTCAAAATGTTTAATTATATATTATAATCTTTGTACAAAGTTCAATATTTATACTTAAATAATAAAATTTATGTTATGCAATAGAACAAACCTACATTGAAGACTATACTATTGAAAACTGTGTCCTATAACATGGTTTTTCCAAATAGACATATATAAAATAGGGGAAAAAAAGAGGAGAGAAAATCGTACATTATTCTCATGTTCTAATATCAAATGAGAAATAAAATATAAGATAGACCTTCACCTGATCACGCATAAAATATATGTATAAAATGATATTAGGTATTTATGTCTAGATCTTCACAATCTAACATTAATTTAGCAAACATATATTATTAGTAATAAAATAATACCACACTTAAAACGTGTCAATGATCAAAGCATACATAGAATAAGGACATAAGCTAGACGAGACTCAAAAGGTTTGTTTTAAAAAAGTATTAATTAAGAAGTTGAATCGATAAATTATATATTAAGTGGTCCTTGCTTTATTCATAAATTAAATGATTTGTAAAGATTTTATTAAAGATTAAATATTAGTGTAGGGTCACCACATTTTAAAAGAATAAAATTGAAATCATCATTTTACTAACTTTAATAAAATGAGTACCATTCATTATTTTTTAATTAAAAAATTCATTACTCATACAATTTTAATATATACTTTTATTAGTAATAAATTATAAAATATTAAAAAGTTATTTATCTTTTCAATAAATAAAGTAATATATTTTTTTTGAAAAAAGACAATAGTTTTATTATATATTCTATTTGTTTATTTAGTATAATTCAAAAGACTCTTCAAATAATTAGACTTTAAGGATACTTTTATATTAAGATTGATAAATAGTAAAGAGGATGTGCTCACTATTTTTTTTCTCTACAGGTCATCTCTTTAGATTACATTTTATTAGTAGTTGTCATTAGGTTACTACTATTGTAAAAGTAAAATTTACCTAGCTATTAAAAAATTATTTTGTGAGAACCTGAATTGGGGCTTATTGGTGATGTCATATATCAAAGCTTGGAAGGAGAGTGAACAACTAAAGAAGATTGTTAAAGTTTTGCAGGAGGCTCTTGAGGATAACATAATGGATACATATGTTGGACATTGTTGCTGCTAGGATATGTTGTTGTCATTGATGGCAACATATTCCTGCTCTGGTGATTGCAGATTGGTTTATTGAGATCATGGTTTGGTGTATGGAGTATTTCTAGTATCATTGTATTCTTCTATATTGGTTTCAGTGATCCGGAAAGATTAATTAATCATATCAGATGATTTGGTTTTGCAGTTTGTTTATATGATAAGTGCTTTGCAGAGTTCATTATTTCCTCCGATATATTATGGTATGATAAGATCTTGAGCTGAGATTTTAGGAGATTGCTTGGGATGGTCTTGTGTATCTTCATTTCAGATGATTTATGATTTGGTGCTCTGCAAGTTATCTTTTCTTCGTGATAGTTATTGCTGTTTGAGTGTTCTTGAGTTTCATATGTTGATCGATGAAGATTTGATAAGTGGTGTTGGTGCAGTTGTTACTAATGATTCTAACATGCTTGCTGGTGTTTCCTAATTGTGTCCTATTTGTTTTGCATTGATCGTTGTGCTAGTTCTTGGTGATTTTGCTGAATTGGTGATGTTCTTCATGTTATGCGGTTGTCTTGGCGGTGTAGTGTCTTGCGGTTGATCTTGGCATGATTTCTAGTGGTGATGAGTGTTTGAGAATTTGATTTAGGTCCATGTTATGTCATGTATATCATTATATTGGTCCAATGGTCAATCTTTGTATCGTGTGATGTAATTTTGTAATTGTGAGTTGAGGGTTTAGCCGACCTTGCTGTCAAGGTTGATGAATTGTATAGATAGGTGATATAGTTATGTAATTTGTGTATCAAAGGTTGTGTCTGCATTATCAGAGAGTGGTGTATGCGTGAACAAGTGATTCATCCTTCGACATTATGATTGAACAGAGATTGGTGCTATAGAGTAGACAATTGTGCTTAACCGAAACTGTCATCAGGCATTTGTAGATGCTATTATTTGTAGTTCATTCCTTTCGGATTGTTGTTTGATCTTGTTGTAAGTTAGTGAGACTTCCTTGTAAGGTAGTGAACCTTCCCCGAGGGTTGTAGCCTTCCGAGTTATTATATCTTGAGCTGTAAGCTCTAGGCGGTGTGCCCGAATGTTGGTGCATTCTCCATTGTAATATTTTCACATACTACTGCAGAGTATCATCTTATTGTGGGTAGGTTCCCACCGTGATTTTTCCCTTAACCATGTTTTCCACGTCAAAATATTGGTGTTGTGTGTTGTGTTGTTTATTTGCTTATCTTTGTTTTTGCTACAGTTTATCAGATTTGTATTTGTGGTTAAGTTTGTTGATCCAAAGAAAAATAATTCACCCCTCCCCCTCTCAGTTTTCTCTCATTGTTTTTGCCAACAACATATGCCTATCTTGTACACTTCAATGATGAAGTTTTATCCCCAACATAGATTGAAGTTATTCGAGTTTTAATGCATACTCTCTGTGAATAAATATGTAATCTTTTTTTTTTGTAAGTAATGGAAGGGAGCTACCCCCTATGGTAGAAATTTGCTAGAAAATAAAAGAATTATTGTTTTTTTAAAATTATATTATTCTAATTATATTTGTGTAATATTAACTACAACTTTCACTTTGATAAAATAATATTAATAACTAGCAATTGCACCTTGGTGTGCAATGGGTATGCCGAGGAGATGTAGAAGGCAATAGAAAAATTATATTATATTTTGGCATGTATTTGTGTAGTACATGAGGTCAATAGGTAAGCATTTAACAAATAATGTTGTTTGTGTAATAAAAGTCTCAATTAAGAATTCATAGCTTCAAATAATTTACGCCTTTACTTAAATGGATCCAAACATGATTGAAGCAAAACCTTTGAATCGGGAAGATAATTAGACTCCCTTACGAGTATGGTCCTATAAACATCAAGAGGAAGATAGAGATGGATTTAGAGAAGGAGAAAAAAGTGGAGAGGATAGGGAAAAATAAAGATAGAGAGAGGAGAGAGGGATGGATAGACTTGGAAGATACAAAATTATAGTGATGTGGAGGAGATCATGGATTCTTTCCTTGAGAAATGGGATGGTTTGAATGAAGTAATTTTCAAAGACACAAATGTGGGATGATCCTTTGTCCATGCATGATTACAGGGATGTCTCACCATATTCAAATAGCCATAAGATGCATTGCAATGGATATTTATTGACTGACATTGGTGATTCGAAAGTGACAAGTTAGAATGGCAAGGATTGTACTCTTCTTGAATGAGAGATTAGTTTTTTAGTTGGACATGTGATAGAAGTGACAACTTGGTGTTTTGCAAGGATCAAAAATCTCATTTGAAATGGCTTACAATTTGGCACCAATTATCCATTCATAGAGGAGACCAGGGAAGAACAAGGCCGAGCCATATTTTAGTTGAGAAATAATGAGGCATGGGATGTGGTAATATACATTGTAGGTGTAGCAACATGGCAACAATGACATAAACACAATGAGATGATTTTATGAGTTGTGTTTGAGCCCATGGTTCAAGTCCTTAGAAACTTTTGGGTGATATAAATTTCAAAACACATTATCTCACACGAGCGCTAGTGTGCTATTGATGGAGCAATCAACCTATTTCTAGAAGCCCCTGAGTCATGCATGATGTTGAATACTATAAACTTGAGCGAAGAAAAGAGTATGAAATGAATGTAGAGGCATGACATTTGTTCAGGGTTGGAGTAGAGAAGAAGAACAACTTGGGGAATTTAAGACTTTCATGGGCAACAACAAAGAGCGTCTTAATCTAGGCAAAGTAGATAAGATGATATAGATTGGTACAAGAATAGGCTTTCTCCTACACAAGTATTTGTAATTGAACATCTTTTGTAATCCATTTTTATCAATAGAAGGAGCTACCTCTTATGGTAGTGCTTATATATAAAAAAAAAAGATAATTTATATTATTTCAAATATTGTATATAGCAATAAATATAATTATATTATATAATTAAATTCAAAATTGATTATATACTGTGATAAAAATATTTGAAAAAATATCATACAAAAATAATCTAAGAAAATTAATCTTATATATAATTAATTTGTATACATATAAATTTTAAAATAATTTAATATGCCTTGATATTTAGAAAAAATATAGACCACAATGTGGGTGGGCTTAAAGAGATAATTATCTTAATGTGAACAGTTAAAAGACACTAGATATGATTATATTTTACTTCAAGAGCCCTTCCAAATTTCAATGTTAATATTAGAAAAATTATTGTATGTATTTACTTAGGCTTTAGTTTACCTTATTCAATACTAAGTAATATGAATTGTAGGTGTAGAAACGTAGAAAAAATGACACAAACACAATAAGATGGTTTTTGAGTCGTGTTTGAGCCCATGGTTCAAGTCCTTAGCAACTTTTGGGTGATACAAATTGCAAAACACATTATCTTGTAGGAGAGCTAGGGTGCTATTGATGGAGTGATCAATCTATTTCTAGAAGTCTCTGAGTCATGCATGATGTTGAATACTATATACTTGAGGGAAGAGAAGAGTATGAAACAAATGTAGAGGCATGACATTTGTTCAAGACTCGAGTAAAGAAGAAGATCAACTTGGAGGAATTTTAGACTTTCATGGGAAACAAAAAAGATCTTCTTAATCTAGCCAAAGTAGATAGGATGATAGAGATTGGTGCAAGAATAGGCTTTCTCCTACACAATTATTTGTAACTGAACATCTTTTGTAATCTATTTTTGATCAATACAGGGAGCCACCTCTTATGGCAGTGCTTATATAAAAAAGAAAGAAAGATAATTTATATTATTTCAGATATTGTATATAGACATAAATGTAATTATATTATATAATTAAATTTAAAATTGATTATATACTACAATAAAAATATTTGAAAAAAATATCTTATAAAAATAATTTAAGAAAATTATCAAAACTTATAAAATTAATCTTATATATAATTAATTTGTATACATATAAATTTAAAAATAATTTAATATGCCATAATATTTAGAAAAAATATAGGCCCTAATGTGGGTAGATTTAAAGAGATAATTATCTTAATGTGAAGAGTTAAAAGGCACGAGATATAATTATATATTACTTCAAGAGCCCTTCCAAATTTCAAGGTTAATATTAAAAAACTTATTGAATGTGTTTCGTTAGGCTTTAGTTTACCTTATTCAATACTATTTGTATTTATGGGGAATACTCATGCCCTCCAATGGATTAGACAAAAAAATAGGTATATGCACAAAATTGAACAATATTCGATGCACCTTTTGACCATATTTATTAATTAATTGAAAATCAAAATCAAAATTATAATATTGAGAGTAATTATAGTTAACTTCTTAAATAAATTAGTAAATATAAAATTATTAAAAAATTGAACATAAATATAGTCAAATTTTTAAAAATAAAATTGTCCTTCTAATAAAATATTAAAAATAAAAAATAAACCATATTAAAATTTAAAACTTAAATTATTTTAGTTTTATGTTGAACATTACAAGTGTATGAGATATAATTAATATTTTATTAATTACTTTTAAAAACTTAAAAACTTATTACCATTTATTTATATATAATAATATGAAAATTTATATATACATATATAATATAGTAATTATTAAAAATAAAAAATTAAATATATTAAAACATATAATTTATTATTTATATATTATTTGTTTTTGATAATAAAAGCAGCCAAAAATGAGGGGGCTGACCCATGGGTACAATTAAGAGAACAATGGAAGGACCATTGTCCACAAACAATCAGCACAAAAGCAGCCTTCTACCTCTATCAAAAACAAAAACCATCTTACGAGAGTTTATCAGCAATAAAATACTACCAGTCAGAGTATACTTCCGGTGCCATGCAGGGCTATAGGCATTAAAATATAAACATAAGCCGAAACTAGACCTATCCAGCCTACTACACCGTATAGACAAAAAACTTCTCCACATGCAAAAAATTAATTCTTTTTCCCTCGGCTCTTCTTAGGGAGCAACATCTTAGCCCATTCCTTAGTGAGGAACTTGAACAAGCCTTTAAAGTCCTCGTCTTCCTTGCCTTTACCTTTGTCCGTGCTATCCTACAAAAGGCACAGAGTAGTAGCCGAGCATCTCATGACATTCAGAGTGAATTTAGACACATCATGCATCTTGGACTCCGTCGCCTCCAGTTTGTAGGTAATCACCTGCAGGTTGTCAAAGAGGGCTTCTATCTTTTTCTTGAGCTCTGCCAGGTTGGGATTTTCTTCCTTCACACTACTGGCCTCTTCAACAACCAGCATTTTCTCAATCCTGAAGGTCGGGGAAGGGAAATTGGCTGGCTCCGGACTCATAGAGGTGGCCGGGCTTTCATAAACATGGGTTGAGCTCACAGAAAGGGGGGAATGTTTGTGTTGGGCCTAGGGGATTTTATCAGTCGGAATGGAGTTTCCCGTGTCATGTGAGGAGGAGGGGTCTCTTAGGGATCTATCAGAGGGTTTAGAGGCCAATCTGCTAGAGTGGTGGGGTGTGTTGGCGTCTTCGGTAATGTCCAGGTCTGAATCAATTTCTTGGATTTTAACTTTTTTAGGGGTTTTGACCTCCTCCGGGGAGTGATTCTTGGTTTTCTTGCTGGAGGAGCCAAGTTCCGTGCAACGGGGGCTTGAATCATTAATGGCCAGAGGTTGGGTTGAGGGGCCAACATTTTGCACATAAATGGAATGGGGCAGGCAGAGGGCGAGGTGCAGGATAGGAAAGTCTTTTCCTTTCTTTTTAGCTTCAGCTATATCTTTAATGTTAACATCCATCGAGTGCAATAAAAAGAACGAAATGGAAATGAGGTCTTTGTTCCTCAAATGGTTCAGGAAGGGGAGGTGGTAGTAGTAGAAAATGCCATACCTGCCTTCAAGTGTAAAATACTTCATCACTATGTAGCAGACTTCATCCCAAGGGTGTGGGAGTTCCTCTCTGTTAAAGCCTCTGACCCTCTTGACAGGGTTCTCGCCATGGTGGAAAAACTATTTAAGGCTAGTAGAGTCCGCAATGCGGCTCTATTTTTTCCATTTTCTGCCCTCCATTGAGAGGCCCGTAGCCTGGGCAATGACCTCTTCATTTATTTCAAAGGAGATTCCCCCCACAGTCACCCTTCTATCTTCCTAGGAGGACACGAATTGTTTAGAGAGTCTCTCGTCGTTGCCCTTCATGTTCTCCATGAATTTTTCAATGCCTCCTTCGATGCACACGAACCAGGCCGTGGGTTTGGCTTTGAACTCCTCAACTTTGTTGGGTTCCAGTCTGAGCCTGTCCCCCCCATTTTAGAATCCTCCAACTTCTCTATTTGAAAATGACAGAAAGCTAGAATGCAGAGCCGAAGCAAGCTCAAGACGGAATAGTTAGGGAAAATGTGCCAGACTTGGGTTAAACGGTCGTAATAATCATAGTGATTATTATCCCTTAAAGTCTCATAGATATCGCTGGTCGGAGATCTACTCAGAGCATGCGAGCCTTTACTTGGGCCAATGTGAGTTGACAGCTCCCCAACGCTGCCTTTACCGTTGCCAGTTGGCACCATCTAAGTCATAATTGAATGGTAATCATTCCCAATGTCAGTTCTTTCTTTATAAATTCATCCCCTATGGTAGTGATGACTCTGCATACCTTTGCTACGTGTCTGTCTATGGTAGAAATTGGCGGGATCTTCGCGCCAATTTGAAAAAATTAACACATTTTCCTTCATCATTAGGCGGAAGGGTTAGTCCTTTCCTGGCACAAGGCTTTTTCCTTATCCAGGATTTCCTTAATAGTGATTGGCAACAGATTGGGGTCCCTCCAGCATCGTAAGCCCATCTGCAGCCTTCCTTCAGCCGCCATGGAATCCGCCGCTCTATTTCCTTCTTTGAAGATGTGGTCTATGGTGAAGTCCTCCATTTTGACTAGCAAGCACCTGATATCCCTCAGAATGGGTTCCACTCTCCATCCTGTTGAAGCATTCCCTTTGATAGAGTCAATAATAACTTGAGAGTCTCCTTCGATTTCCAGATGCTTTATTCCTATGTCGTTAGCCATTTTCAACCCCCAAAGGAGGGCCATTCCCTTAGCTTGAGAGACTGAACTTTCACTGAGGTTACTAGCATAGGCTACAACCATGTTCCCTAGATGATCCTTGATGACTCCACCACCAGCCTGACTATTGTATTGAGCAGAGCCATCAAAATTCAATTTAAACCAGTGAATTCTAGGGGAAGATCACCGAGTCATCTGTCTCTTTTTCTTGGTGCTGTTGTTGAAGCGATCGAAGCCAGGGGGGAGCTTCCAGCTGCCAGTGATCTTCTTATCTGTCTCATCAAGAGGATAGGGGGGGATTTTCCATTTTGTAGCTTCTAGATTCTCAGACATCAACTTAAAGCAGGTGAGGGCTACAGAGTCCGGAGGGGTCTTAGTGTCTCTGAAGATTCTGTTGTTTCTCTCCTTCCACAAAGCCAGCAGATGTGTGGAGGAATTTGTTTCCAAAGTTGAATGATGAGGGGATGATGGGAAGGGGGGTCCAATCAAACACAAATTTTTTTATATTCTTGTGGAAGACCCAACACAAACCACATTTTTGAAGAGTGACATACCAAATGTGAGCCGCAAAGGGACATAGAATAAAAAGGTGCTCAACAGATTCCTCATCTGTTTTACATAAGCTGCATCTATTGGGGAGATGAAATCCCCTCTTTTTCAAGTTATCAAGCGTGAGGGCTTTGCCATGCATGAGGGACCACCAAAAGAAATTAATTTTGGGAATTAATTGAGGGTTCCAGACTTTCTTCCAACCTTCCACATCCACAGGGTGTTTTAGGAGCTGAGAGTAAGCAGATTTGACTGAGAACTGGCCCGATTGTGTCTCTTTCTAGATGAAGCTGTCTTCATTCGTGGTCATGGGAATTCTCATTTTCAGCAATAAGAGTTGCAACTCCTGAGATAGGGGGACCAGGTTCGGTTGATTGCTGCAGATGGGAACTAAGTCCTTCCAGCCATTTCCTGGGACCAAATAATCCGCAACATAATCCCCCAGGATAGCCTTGAAATGGTTCCTGATTTGATGGAAGCGAGTGTTGATCAACGGTCTATCCTCCGTTCAAAATTCCTCCTAGAATCTCACCTTTTTGCCATCTCCAAGCTGCCACTTCAGACCTTCTCTGACCATCACTCTATTCTTTAGGATGTTCCATAATTTGGAGCCTTGGGGAAGGTCAGTAGTATTTAGATTATAAAAGAAATGCTCCCGGTCCAAATACTTAGCTTTGATGATGTTGCACCAGTCCGCCTCCCCTTTAGCCAAGGTCCATCCCACCTTGGCAATTAGCGCCTTATTGAGGGCATTAATCTTTCGTATACCCAAACCTCCCAAAGATTTGGGTAAACAAACAGTATCTCAGTTGACTAGAGCTAGGCGTTTTTTTTTTCCTCTAAGCCAGTCCATAAAAAGTTTTTTTGAATTTTTTCAAGTTTTTCTCCCATGGTCCCTGATATTTTGAACATAGAGAGGAAGTAGACCAGAATTCCCTATAGGGAGGCTGCGAGGAGCTAGAGCTTCCCCACACTACTAAGAAATTTCCCTTTCCATCCTGCAAGCTTTTTCTACATTCTTTCCAAGATAGAGTTCCAGAAGGTGGGGGTGACTTCCTTGACTGTGAGAGGGAGCCCCAGGTAGGTCCCTGGGAGAGTAGCCATTTTGCATTCAAGGATGGAGATAATTTTGAGTTGGAGGTCATTTGGAGTGTTGAAGAAGTAGAGATTACTCTTCTCATAGTTGATGCATTGTCCCGATGCCTTGGCATAGTCCTCTAGAAGGGTCTTCTAACCTTTAGCCTCCATGACATCAGTTCTGCCAAAAAGGAAAGTGTCATCCACGAACTGCTGGATATTAGTAGGGGGGAGTGTGGAGGCCACTTTGAATCCTTGGAGCTTACCATTAGTGACTAGATGAGTCACATTTCTATTTAGGACTTCAACTATCATGATAAAAAGATAAGGGGATAAGGGGTCGCCCTGCCGGATACACTTCTCAGCTTTGAAGCCTCCCCTAGGAGTCCCATTAATCAGGACTGAGAATTAGACCGTGGTAACACATTCACGAATCATACTCACCATTTTTTGGTTAAATCCCAGTTTTAGGAGCACTTTGAAAAGAAATTCCCAATTAACCTTGTCACAAGCTTTTGATATATCAAGTTTAAAGGCCATACCTGGCAATTTGCTCCTATCCATGGAATGGATTATCTCATGAGTTGTAATGGCAACATCCAGAATTTGCCGTCCCGGGACAAAGCCTTTTTGAGACAGACTGATATATTTTTCCAAGAAGGGTTTAATTTTGTTTACAAGGACCTTGGAGAGAAACTTGTAAATGGTATTGCAGAGGCTTATGGGCCGATACTCCTTCAGGCAGCTGGGAGTGGTGGTCTTGGGGATGAGGACAATGAAAGTGTTGTTGATCTTTTTTAGGAATCTCCCCATTTTCAAGAAATCTTGGACAACTTTAGTAACATCATAGCTAACAATATCCCAAAAGTCCTGGAAGAAGGCCGGGGGGAAACCATCCGGGCCCGGTGTTTTATAAGCTCCCATTGCAAATACCACCCTCTGAACTTCCTCAGTAGAGATGGGGGATAGAAGTTGTCGGTTGTCATCCTCCTTAATGGCCATCGATAGTTTACTAATGAGGCAGTCCTGGAGCAGCGAAGCCGTTCCACCGTCCGCATATAGACTAGTGAAAGAGTCCACCGTGTTCTGTCCAATCAGATAGTCATCAAAAATCTCTTGGCCAGTTTCATCTTTAATACTTTTTATGTAGTTCCTCCTCTTGTGGTTAGAAGTCGATCTATGGAAGAAAGTAGAATTTTTGTCCCCTTCTTTCAACCACTGGATCCTGGATCTTTGTTTCCAGTACACTTCCTCCCTGGCAAGGATATTTTTCCATCTTTTGCAACAATCTTCCTCCTCCTTCAAAATGGGGTCCGGGGGGTTACCAGTAGCCATTAAAATTTGAAGTTGTTCCAGTCTGGATCCCAGGTCCTTTTTTCTTTTAAAGATGTCTCCAAAGGTGTTCCTGTTCCACCCTTTGACTTCCCTGCTGATTAACTTTAGTTTCTCCATAATTCTGAACATGGTAGTCCCTTGGATCGGGGTGGACCACCAGCCTCTAACCAAATCCCTGAAGTTAGGATGGGAGGCCCAGATGATTTCATAGCGGAAGGGGGGTGGACCCTGGTAGGGTCTGTCTTTCCAATGGAGAAGAAGGGGGTTGTGATCAGATGCCATCCTTGGGAGGGATTTCAGGAAGGAGCTCGTTCCCAAATCCCAGTTGGTGGAGATCAGGAATCTATCCAACCTGACTTGGATGAGGTGTTTGCCTTTCCTGTGAAGGGGGCACCCTGAAGGTCAATATCCATAAGGTTTGAAGCATTGATGAAGCTGGCTAGGTCGCTCATGCTGTCAGAGAAATCCTCCAGGCCACCACACTTCTCAGAAGGGTAGAGGGGGGCATTGAAATCCCTAGCAAGCATAAATAGGTCCTTCTGATTAGTCATAATGATATTAGAGATTTCCTCCCACAGGATCCATCTTCCCGCCCTAGAGTTGGGAGCATAGATGTTGAACATCTGCCAGCAAAGATCACCATAGTGAAGAGAAACCGCTAGGAAATTTTGGGAGCTAGCGAATAACTTGCCTTTTATTTTAATGGGATTCCACAGGGTAGCAATACCTCCAGACACACCCAAGGCATCAACATACAGGTAGTCTGCTCCAGGCCAAAGTTTACCAGCAATCGCAGCGAAGGTTTGGGAAGACATCTTAACTTCTTGAATTAGACAGATGTCAATTTTCATCTCAAGAATGAGTTGTTTTATGGCGAACTGCTTCTGGGGGCTAATCAAACCCCTTATGTTCCAAGAGAGGAACTTCATTTCTTACTTTTTCTAAGTCCGTCCAGGGTCAGTTGTCTGCCCTTTGCAATGTCCCTTGCCATAACCTTGTGTCTCAGGACTCTTACTATAGGTCTCCCAACTTTACTTTCATTTCCCCCCACATCAACTTTCTTGGCTTTGACTTTCTTCTTCTGGGTTATCCATTCTTCATTATCCGTCTGAGGAGAACTTGGGAGGGACACTTTTAGCGGAGTTTCCAGGGAGTTTCCAGAGTACTCCTCTCCATCCCCAGGTGTAGGGGAGGA
Organism: Cryptomeria japonica; assembly: GCF_030272615.1. NCBI lineage: Eukaryota > Viridiplantae > Streptophyta > Pinopsida > Cupressales > Cupressaceae > Cryptomeria > Cryptomeria japonica. The sequence continues at coordinate 70,411,207 of NC_081412.1, read as the reverse complement.
AGGGGTTGAAGTGGTGGGCAAGATACTTCCAATCTTGAGAGGTTTAACCACAACTGGGGTGGGATTAAGGAGGACATGGGGTGAGGGGGAGGCAGAAGGGCGGGGGATGGGGGACATGATGAGGGCTATCGCCTGAGGGATCTTCCCCTCTTCCAAGGGGTAGTTAGAGTTTTTGACTGGGTCCGCTGGGGATTTTAAGATCTCAAGGATCTTGTTTGTGTGCTGGTAATATTTAGGAATAGCATTCTCAGTAGTTATCTCGGGAGGGGCCAAGGATGACGGGTCACCAGGGTTGATGGGTTCAGCCTAGATGGCTTTATTCTTGATCTTGGGTTCTTCTACCACATGGGCTTTACAATCAGTATAGGATTGCCCCTGAGTATTACACTTCTGGTAGTATAGGTGGCATTTTCCTAAACAATGGCCTAGGACCATTTTCCCCATTTGGACTTTAGGGAGATAAAGTTTGGGAGGGCTTTGTTAATCGTAACATTAACACAGAAGGGAGCATACACCAACTTGGACTTGTTGAGAGTGACCGAGTCCACTGCAACAAAGCAACCAAATGAGTTTCCTATCCAGTGGAAGATTTGTTCATCCTAGAACTCCAGAGGGAGTCCAGGTAGCCTAACCCACACTGGGGCCATATGGTTTAGTTTTGCAGAGGGGTCCAAACTAGGTTTCCATTTAGCCATGGTTAGGAAGTGCTTTCCGTAAACCCAGGACCCCAATAGGACATAAACCAGATCCTCCTCAGTGATAAATTTGAATAGAAAGAGTCCCCTCGACATGGCTGAAACCTCCAGGCTTCCTTTAAGCTTCCAGCGTGATTTTGCCCATCGCCTGACCATGTCGATAGATGGTCAGAAGGAGAAGAAAAAACCAACTATTTCTAGGTGAAGGGAGGCGGCGATTCTGTCCATCAGGTTGTCCGGGAGTTTGATCTCCATTTCGTCTTCCGTTTGGGAGAAGGAGGCCACAACATCAAGAGGGATCAAATTTGTTGACCCAAGGAGGGCGTTCTTCCAGCTAGACTTGGGATTCACCTCCACAGTATCCTTATCCGTCTGACCAGTAGAAGTTTTCGGTCTGGGATGAGGTATATTCCTTTCCTCCCCTTTCGATCCAGAATCAATCAGACCTGAAGAAGTGGAAAGGGTGTGAAGACTGTCATTTTCTTCCGTATGGTCCGCAGAACGTGGGGACCCCGCAACAGGCCCAGAAGCATGCACTTCGACCGTGGAATCGGGCGTTGGGTCCAGTAGGGGAGGGGGGGCCTCCCTAGAGGGGGTGGACATCCAAGCACACAGAATCAAACTCAAAACGGGCGGGAGAGTAGTAGAGTTGCAGAGCAGAGTTGAATTACATAAAAAGAATTGTTGGACTATATTATTTGTTATTTGAAAACAAAATTGAAAATATATTTTAAAATAATAATTATTATAATCTTTAAAATAAGTTACAAACATATTCAACATATTAAATATCCAACGTAACCATTCCGACATAAAAAAAATAAAGTGTCCAAGAGATTTTTAAAAATCAAAATTCGGTAGAATATTTATATTGAATATTGATATCTTGCCAAAAGCAAGGTACGAAGAAGGTTAAAATAACAACAAATGATTGTACCATTCACATTCACAAGAAAGTAAAATGACAACAGTCTCTATGCAACCAAAAACTGTGAAACACGTTGACGAGTAAAACGATATTTTGCGAAAATTTGAAAAGAAAATGGCAAAGACGAAATGAATGGTCAACATTTTTCAAATCATCTTGCATGGTTATGGGTGCAATATCAAAGTTTTTTGATATAATTAATAATAATATTACCTATTTTATGTGTGGGGTCCTATATTTATTAATATGATTGTAATATTTATAGTTTTTTTCAAACATATTATTAAATTCAATTCCTTTAAATAAAAATATGGGGGCTATCATACTTAGGTATCACCCTTTGATTTTTTCGGAGGAAGAATATAGGCATCCCAATATTTGCATTATAATTTATTATATTATAAAATTAATTGTTGCTACTAAGTCCGTGCTTATAATAAAAATTTCTCACCCACATTGGAAGCCCCGCATGTGTCAGTACCATATTAATTTGTGGGCGGAGTAAATTTGTCAATGTTAATGCGCATGAGGAGGAATTACGCAACTAACATAATAGGACAGAGCGATGAAAGGAGAGATAGGGAGAAAGCGAGTTGTATTTCCAATAAAATACATTAACCAAAAAAATCAACGGCGACAAACATCTCAATGGTCTTGCACACCTCTGAGTAAATTTTAACCATTGATTGGAAAGATCAGGTGGTGCATCTCATATAAAGAGACGCCTTTGGCGTAATTATAATATAATATAAACATGATAGACAAATTATATATTTTTCTTAAGAATATAATCCTAATTTAATTATGAAATCTATATACTTATAATAATATAATAATAAAATTAATCTTAAACTTAATTATTAATTATTAGCTTAAGATTATATATATATTTATTTATGTAATATTAATTTTAATTGATCGTAATAAAATAACTATTAATAATTAAAAAATTATATAATATAAACAATAAAGTGAAAATAGGTATTTTTAATTGCTAAATGAGAAATATTTAAATCTATGATTAAATGAACATATAAAATTATTTTGTATATATTTTTTGAATTAAATATAATAGGAGAACTTGTACATATGGCACTTCAATTACAACAACATATACAAGCCAACTATTATATAGACCATCTGGAGATATTAGACTACAACATGACTTGCATAAAGCCCACTGTATAGACTTATATACCAAGTTATGTTTTGAGTACATACAATTGATAGGTACAAAAAGAGATATACAAAATGATCCATACCCAGTGAACAAAATGGGCTCTATACATTCTAAGAAATTATAGCCTATAACTATAAATCATATACTGAACTGTGCCACTTAAACCATAGTAGCACTGACACTCTATTGATCAATCCATGAGGTCCAACCAAGAGGACCCTCCATCCTAATGAACGTCTCACTCCAAGGCACAACTCCCATTGCTGCTAGTTGTGCCTAGTGTTGCCTTTCAATCTTCCTCCCCTCATTAATCTCATTCTTGAAAGCTGCTAGAGCATTGAAAAAGGGGATTTTTTCCATTTGCAATCTGGACCAGGTATACCCATGTGAAATCTCATAATTGTACACCCTAGTAGTTCCACCCTCAATAAACCTTTCAAATTTCCTTTTGGCAAGCCTCATTATAATGACCCACTTAATCCAAAATTACACAATATTTTTTTAATACTTATTCTTACTTGTTTTTTATTCAATCTCCAAATGGGATAGGCATCCATCCAACTGAGATAGGCATCTAGCCATACAGGTTAGGTACTTGTCCATACAAGACAATGGGTTTCATCTATCCAATTTGGGATAGGCATCTACCCAAACGGGGTAGGCATCTATTCATAAGGAATAAGAAGTACTCTGGCCAAAGACTTAGACTCATTGGGACCATCTGGGTCCTGAGTCACCCTCTAAAGGCTACACTCCCCTACTAGGAATGCATTGAGGTTGCCATCCATAGGAGTATATGAAAATAATTATATAAACAAGCATGAGTTTCATCTTAGAATTCGGCCTAAAGCCTCAGGAAGTCAAGCGAATCCATACTGGATTCCTTCAAAGTATACATTGATTTAATTTTGATCTTTCGATTGGTATTATCTAGACCCTTTGATTGAAGAACCATGGAGCTATTGGCCATTTGGTGGAATTGATTATGTGTTGCATTGATGTTTTGTCATTGATGTCAACACTAGCTGTTTGGATGCTTTACCGGCACCCTTCGGGTCTTGGTAGGTTGAGTGGTTTCTGGTTGGTTTGGATCTGGCATGATCTGGTAGGCTTTGGTATGATTTGGTTATGGAATTGGCTTGTTCATGATACTCATGTTCATATTCAGTAAGTTGGTTTTGGTCAAGTGATCGGATGCTATCCTATTTGGTTAGGAGCCTGTTTTCTAGTTCCGGCGAGGGAATTCATCGACAGAGATTTTGATGAAGATCCTTGATGAATTGCATAAGTGGTGTTGGTGCAACTTTTGGTGGAGTTTCAGGATGCTATTGGTGATCATGTTAGGGACTTGGCGAATGGAGATCACTGCTTTAGCGTGTGGACCTATATTGGGTCCCGATTGGTCTAAGTTACGAACCAGTTTAATGAAGTGTGTGGATTGGACCTCTTGATACATTTTCATGATGTCTTATGTGTTGGATATTATTTTTTTGGTCTAAAGCCAACATGTTTTGTAATTATGTAATTGGTTTATCGTCTAGTGGCCGACCTGATTGTTAATGGTCGAGGGTTTTTATATATAATGTAAGATCTCATTGTAGATCAATATTGGGTCTTCCTTATATAGTAATTAGTTCCATAAAATCTTGGAATCTCCTTCTTAAAAACAATAATTGTCATCCCAGATCTCCCCAAGCAGTCAAGCTCCTTCTAGAGGATCTAGCTCTGATACTAATTGTTAGCAACAAGGCAGCAGGAAAACTGAGAGGGGTTGGGGGGGGGGGTGAATCAGTTTTCACCAAACTTACACAAATTAATCTCAACTTTAGATCTTATCAAGAACAATAGTAGTAAAGATAAACACCACATCAACAACACACATGACACAAGGATTTTTGATGTGGAAAACTCAATTAAGGGAAAACCCACGGTGGGAAGTTACCCATAATATGATGATACTCTGCAGTAGTATGTGTAAATATTAAAGTGGGGAATGCACATGAATTCAAGCATACTACCTAGAGCTCACTACTCAAAAAAAGATGGGATACAACCCCGAGGAAGGCTCACTTCCTTACAAAGATTAGACAACAATCTGGATTACTTGAACTGAAAGGATAACATCTCCAAATGCCTGATTACAATTCTGATTAAGCACACTGTCTGTACAACAACTCTTCACTACTCTTCCACACTTCCAAAAGATAAATTAGCTCATTCACACATACAATACTCTTATAGATCATAGATCCAACCACATACACACAATTAACATGACTGCAATTCTTATTTATACAGATCATCAACCTTAACCTTAAGGTCAACTAAACACATAAGACCTAATTATAAAATTACATCACATGATACATAAATCCATAACTTGACCAATACAATGTCGGCAAGGACACAACATGGACCCAAATTAAATCCTCGAACTTGATACACCATCAAATAATTCAGCAAGATCATCTGCAACACACTACACCACTGAATATGTCGCATAACATTAAGAATACCACCAGATCAATAAAATATTTAATAACACACACCATGATCAACGTGGACCACCAAAATGCATAACACAATGTTAGAGAACATCAACAAGAAACATGAATTCCATCGCAATCATCGCAACAACTCAGATAACAAGAGTCATCATTATTGCATCACCGGAGCTCAAGAACACCAACTAACAAACTAAAAGATACACTTGTGAAGTTCCAAATCATGAACCACCCGATCAGAGGACACACATGAACATCCCAAGTAATCTCCAAAATCTGAAACTCAAAATATAATCATTCTAGAGCAATATGGATCAAATACCACAATTCTACAACACAGAATACTGAAAAACCAACCATCACACCGGATCACATACCTCAAACAAATCATCTCATAACATCATGAAACTCATACTGAATCAATTAGATATAAGTATCTTGAAACCCAATAAACTGCATCAACACGTCTATAACAGATCACCAAAACAACTCTCTGCATTAAACCAATTCTTTGCAACACAAGAATATGTTGACATCAATGACAACAACACATTCCAACAACTCTAATATCCAACACTTGACATGTGTCCAGTTCATTTTTACCTAATTAGTCATTCTACAAAAAATAAACTAATGGATCCAGTTGCATCTATCTTGTCCTGAAGTATAACCACCAAAATGATCACTCATGAAAGTTGGCAATGCCCAGATCAGAGAGATTTTATAGGAACTAACCATCCTGTGAGTCAAGTCACCATCGACCATGGGTGGTTATAGACGTAGAGAAAGTTGGGATACAAGGTTCTCTTTGTTTGTCCTGGTAAAGGAGACCTCTAAGTGCTTCTCAGATGTGGGTTTACGACACTACCAACCCACTTCATGAGAGCATGCACCCTTTGTTGTCTCCATAGTTCTCTGGCTCCAAAGGGAAAATTTGGCCACTGTGGAAGATGACAATATCTGCAAACTATAAAGTAGTCTTGTAATTGCACTTTGAGCCTCTTGTTTCTCTCTCGCAGCCATGTGCATTTTCAACACCCCTTTGGTTATATGAATGACTCCTCATGCATATCACTTCAGGACTTTTGCATCTTTTCTGCAACACAATCCATAATTCAAAGGGCCTTGACATATCTGCAACACCTTCAAATCCCATTCTCATCCTTTTAAGAACTATTAATCAATTACCATTTTATTCTTACACTGCCTTTGTATTTAACTGTTGGAAAAAGACACCATAGTGGTAGAGATAATTGTTTGGGAGTTGTCATTGATGGTAACCTATCTCAGAGATTTCATTTGGATTGTATGGATTCATCCTATTGGAAGTCTGAAGTCCAATTTTGCTTAAGTCTAGAAAGTGGAACACAGTGCTTGATAGAGTAAGAATACTTTGGGTAAAACTTCATTTTGGTTGCACATCTTGCTTTGTGGTGATACAGGTAGTTGGTTGGATGTCTGGAGTAGCCAATTCCAGGATCTTAGCCTTTGGTGTTGTCTTTAGTGTATGATTGAATATTTGGTATTTGACATTTCAGGAAGAATAGTGCTATTTGGTCAACCGGTGGTATAACGTGTTATGCAGAATCGTTGGGATGATTTTGGTGATTGATTTTGTATTCGATGTTGTCGAGCCAACATGTGGGAAGTGTGTGGACATTTTTTTTTTATCCATGCAGTTGCTCTTGGATCGGATTGAGCCAACTTGGGTAACATGTTTCAAGTTGCGTGTTATGCAATTTTTGGGCCGACATGAAAATAATCTAATTTGATGTTGCAGGTATATAAGACTGATTGATTTGATCATTTTTTATATGAATGGTCATGTGTGGTGTGTGTATGATCGATTGTGCACAATTTCACATGTGCAAGGTAAAGATTTGTGCTCCAGTATGTTACAAAATATCAAAATAGAGTAGAGTTGCTAATCAGAGTAATAATATGTGTTTTGTGCTTAAATGGAACTATACTCAACCATTTTATGATGCTATTAAATCATTTAAACACTCTTGTATCTCTTATAATCATTTTCTAAGGCAGTGAGCCTTCCGTGTTGTAGCCCTTATTGTACACTTTGAGAAGTGAGCTCTAGGCAGTGTGCCTGAATGCATGTGCATACCCTTATGTAATATTTTTATACTTCTAACAGAGTATATTAGTATTTTGGGTGTGAATCCCACCATTTTTTTTCCTTGACCGAGTTTTCACATAAAAATCTTAGTGTTATGGTGTTGATGATCTTTTCTTTATGTTTCTGCACTTTAATTTCCTTCATATGCATTAAGTGGTATAAAGAACAGATTGACAAAGTTAAAAATTGCATAACAATGATTCATCCCCCCTCTTAGTGTTCCTTGATTCCAACATTAACAACAATTTTGCTGCCATTGCTTGAGTATTTCACACAAAAAACATACAATTATGACAACTATTCACCCGACTTCACACATTTGATTTGATCACAAAAATCAATTTTATTCATCTTTTCCGCTTCAAACTTGTGTGAAAAACCCGCAATAACATTGCTTTGTTGATATTTGTATCCGACTCATCAGATATCATAACCCAATATCCGACATTTTTGACATGGTCACTGACCCAAGCCTTATGCTAACTGTCAAAATCTATATAGAAAACAAGTTCATTAGCTAACATATTGTCCACCTTCTTGCTTTCCTTTTCTACCCACTCGACCACTTGGTCAATAGAGATAGAGCCCCTCAGTGAGTATTGAGACAAAAAATCACCCTTTGATTGAGTCTGGAGCTCACACAAAAAGTGATACATATGTCACACTGGACATAACTCGAGGCTTGCTAAACCATTAGGATCAAATTGACAAAGTCCCGAGTGGGCCCATTATGTGCATCACAAGGAATCACTCGTGGCCCTTTTCTTTGTGGACAACATGGTCAAACATTAAATACAAACTTGCTCAGCCCTCGGCAGGAGGAGACAACCCATCTTGCTGAGTCCCATGTTGGCAATTGACACTCATTTGGTGGCTTCTGATGGTTGATTATTGGTTTAGGGTTTTCATTGATGGCATCTCTTCATGAGATTCCCATCCGGTAATCACAGATATTCCAGGTTGAACATAGCAGTCTTGGTCCAAAATATTTTCGGTGATTGTTGTGTCATGAATCATGTATGGGATGATTGTTGGAATTGTGTTGTCATTGATGTCAACCATTATAGAAGGACAACCAGTTTGAGATTATTGTTGACATGCAGTCATTATTGTCAACTAGTGTTGCAAGTCACCGGTAAGGAAGAGAATGTCATTCAGATGAATGATCACTGGAGTCACTGGTACACAAGTTAGTGTTTGATTTGTGTGAATGAAATGGACAAGTTACCGATATAGTTTATCGCTGGTAAGGAAAGGATGTCAACTGGTAAGAGTTGTGTAGACAATGAGTAGTTTCCAATCAGGAAGCGTATGACCAGTGTACAAGCAGGATGAGCAAGATGCTTCAGCTGTTGTTTGTGATGAAGAGATGGAATGTTACCTAGATCACATCAACACATGAGGAGAAGGATGTATAGGTCACCGATATGCTGTGTGGATGCAAAAAAGTAGGACTCCCATCGGATAAAGTTGCAATCAGTATGTGAAGATATGACTGACAAGTATGTGCCCACACTGGATCACATGTGCCTGTTTGAAGATATGCTACACAAATAGGGAAGCTACAGGAGTGCATTGTAGGATGCATATGACAAGGATCCGCTACCACCGATAAGTGGAGCTTATCTCCTATTATGCATAGTGTGCATCATAGTTCTATGAGATAAGATAGATGAGTTAAAGGAAGGTATTTGAAGGCTCACCCTAGATCTACTGGTGTAACAAAAGGATGCCTCAAAGTGCATGAAATCAAGGATATGCACTGGATCGAGAGAGAAGGCATGTTCAGCTATCGAGACAGATGAAGAGTGATAGGTTTGTCACTTTGACACACCTATTGAGATGTGGTCTGGGCTAATGAAGAAGAAGGCAAGGCTGAGCAGTTGCAGACAAAAGACAATGGACGGATTGAAGATGGAGTCAGTTGAAGATTGATGACATGGTGTTATCAAGAGTGTCTACCGATACGTATGTCCATTGGTAATATGGAAAAGGTGTAGATGCAGAAGACTCCCATTTGATGAAGATATGCATAAGGTAGGTTAGCAAGGGTGTTGACTGGTTGAGTGTTCCACCGAAAGAGAAGAATAGTGCAAGGATAATGATAGATCAATTAAGGGTTTAACCAGCAGGGATAGTAACCTGGTAGAGGAGCTCGGTAATGGAATTGGTCAGAGAGCCAATCCACATGGATACAATGGTGGATGCCGACATAGTTGCCACGTGGAGATGATGTAGCATGCATACACAGGTTGGTGTGTCAAGTTGGTGAAGTGTCAGGCGGTGAGGTAGCTGGCTATAGGTTGACATTTATGTTGACTACAAGATTCATGAGATACACTAGAAGGGTTTGCGGCTTGACGTCAATGGACAGTAGAGATCCAACACAAACTGTTTGAGATGTTTGAGGAAGAAGGAAACCGCAAAACCATTCTTGGTGATTGACCAAGAAATCTACTGATAGGTTAAGAGCAGGATGCTAAAATTAGAAGGTGTGTTCTAGAAGGCACGAAAATGGCGAGGTTGATTGATAAGTTTTAGTTGATCAATCTAGGTGATCAAATCGGATGAGATCTGATTGGATTTGGTTTGCCTTGAGGTCGATGAGGAAACCCTAACCGCCTGAAATTTGAATTAGCTTTTGGCGGGAAAACCAAGTTATAAATATGCAAGCCAAAATTGTTGAAGGTTGTCGCTGGATGAGAGAGTATTACTGTAATACCCTAAAAATGGTCATCTAAAGCATGGGCCCCTAATCTCGACAACATCACCAAGGTCCTAACCAAAGGCAATTAAATCAATCTTGAGCACACTATTAATTCTTTAATCATCAAATATCACATGGCCAATCAACTACTCAATATTAATTAAATATTTATTTAATTAATTGAATCATTTTCAATAATATCATTTTGATCAATTATCCCATTTTAATTTATTAAATATCCTTGCATATTTAATTAATTAATAAATTTGTCGTTCAATCATGCAAAAAGGATTAATTTATTACAAAAGGATTAATTTATTACAAAGAGTTGAATTGAAAATAAAACAAAAAGAATTGAATTGAGAGAGAAATCAAACCTGAGATATTATTTTTTTTTCTAAATTTAGAACTTGAAATCAGAAAAGCAATTTAATTGAATTATTGAATTATTCTCTAAAATTGGAACCCAAAGCTTTTTAGAAAAAAAGAAGTTTAGTTGCATTGAAAAGGCCTTTTTCTTGAATAAATCAAATATATGCATGGAATTATCTATTTTAATCATATATGCATGGAATTAATTTATTATTATTTTCCAATGCAACTTGAACTTCTATTTTGAATGCATTTCAATTAAACTATAATTGGAATCTATCTCAAGGTTAATTGAATCTGATTTCTCAATTATTTTCAATTAATCCTAAATTAAGCTTTTTCATCATCTCTCTTGTGATTCTCTATAAATACAGTCTTCAGCTCTCATTCCAATTCACCCCAGAGATTTTTGAGAACATGCTTGGAGATTATTATCATGCTAATTTCACTCTGGAGTCATTGAAGATTATTGTGCTTTTTAGATTGTTTGCATCCATTTTCCATTCATTATTGCTTGCATCCATTGTTGCTTGAATTGATTATTGCTTGAATTATTCATCCATCTTGCATCCATATAGCTTAATATCATATAGATTAAATCCTTCGTCTTGGTGTAGTCTAGTCACTGGTATTGCTTATAAAAATCTGAGAGCAATCTTATACGCACATCTTTTAGAAGGCAATTAGTCGCTTTGTTATGGTTTATTTCTTATTGATTATTGATTACTAACCATGCATATAATGACTTAATTGAAGTGTTGTGCTTGTAGCTATAGGTTCACTTTTTCACACACACATCTCTGGTGCCCACCGTGGGCCCTAGAGACTACACTTTTTTGGCCTCCAAGACTAACCACTTTTTTTTGTTATTTTCCAGATTTGAGATTTTTTTAGTTTTTCATCTGTACATCTCATACGACAATTTTTACAGTCTGAAATGACAAACTACAGGTGTCGCACAAATTGCAAATATCCTATCGTACGAGCAGATCCTTTATCGTATGAGCAAATCCTCTGTCGTATGAGCAGACATCATTAGCAATCTTCTTTCGTATGATACTGCATCGTGTCTCGTACGAGTCAAGTGTCTATCATACGATTCTGTATTTTTCTAGTAAAAGAGGCAAATTTCATAATTTTCTCATTTCTAATTGATTATTCTGACGATTGACCCTGACTGTTTATCTGTCTATCTCAAAAATTTTCATAGCCTAACTAGTTTTTGTAGAACGCTTGTCGAAGAATATGCTTGTCGCACAAAGACAATATGACTATTGATTCGTTGTCTTTGCAGGTTGCCTGAGGAGAATCGACTAAACATCATGTATTCTTTAAATTCATTTTTAGGAACCTAACTTGCTATCTGGTTAAAGAACAAATTTATCTTTCATGTTTTTAGAAGATTTTGAGAGGTAGGAGAGTATGCTCTTGTCTTTTTCTAGACAATCAAAAATCCAGACCCTTGAAGCTTTTTCTTTGTTTGAGATTTGTACATCTTTAGCATGCCTGCCCTCCTGAGGGGTTGAAAAACTCTTAAAGCTATTACGGCTGGTGTGAGGGGAACGACCTAAGTGGGAATGGCTAGATGCCAAGTACTCCAACCCACTATAAAATAAACGCGAATTGATGAAAATCAAGTCAACGGTAGTGCTCGAGAATAGCTCTCCTCCGTACCTTCGGGTATATTAAAACTTGGTTTTCAAGGTTGGGAGACCTCTTAATTGAGTTTATACCTCGACGCGCCGAATGGATCCCTGATTAAATCCAATTTAAAATTAGAAGCTACCCGGTTCACCTCCGAAAGGGGGATAATCTTTGTGCAAGAGAGATAGTAACTCTCCCAAGATACTTGTCATTTCGTACCCCCATTAGCATTTGGAGTCGGATAATATGGCGTTGAGAATCCATTACGTGAGACTCAATGGCCGTATTCTGATTAGCTATTGGGTGTGTACCTGAGTCTACAAGCAAAGGTTTTCTTTCCTCACCAAATTCCTTAGGGTTTTGCATGCTGTGATTGGAGTCACTATACATACTAGTTGTTTTCTATTTTTTCATCCTTGAAACAAAAACTGAAATACCAAAAATTGGTGAAGACCAGAAACAACTCAGTGAGTCGAAACTCTATCCATGTCAGAAACTAGTCCATCTTGAGTCGAAACTCTGTCCATGTCAGAAACTAGTCTATCCTTGTCAAAAATCAGTCCATCTCAGAATTAGTCATACTCAGTTATCATACTTAGCAATCAGAAAAACTCAAAATTTCCAGGCTCTGTCCTATGAACAGTTATACGAGTCTGATAATCCATCGTGCTATACCAAGTCCCGTGTCGTACAAGTCTACTGGTTTGTCATCCTATACCATATTATCTGTCGTACGAGTCTGAGTCATCTATTGTCCTGCACTGTATCCTGTCTCGTACGAGACATAATTGCCCTTAGCCTTTTGTCGTCCTGCACATGCCCATTTGTCGTATTGTATGAGGCAGCAACTCGTACGAAACAAAACTATTGTCGTCCTGTAGCTGCTAAATTATCATCCAGTCTAGAAAATATTGTCGTACGAGTCTCTAGTTTTGTCAGAACAGAATAGTCAAACTTGCCTAAAAACAACTTACAGCAAACATAATACTGGTTATCATTTTCCTAAGCATAAACAGATCAAGACAGTGTACCTCTGCCATCTGTGTTGCACGATTTGGTCAATCACCTTTCAGCTAGTTCAATCAACTACCTATCAAATTTTAGTCATTTAGATAACATCTTATACAGGATAGATCGTTCTTGAAACTAGACTGAATCTTACACTACGCTTAGAATCAACTTAGATAACATCTTAGGCAGGATAGATCATTCCTGAAATTAGACTAAATCTTAGTTGTTTCTCCTATACAATACTCTAAATAGAACAACTAGCTCTGAAATGGATCTTGACCTCTGCATCACAAACAAATTTAGGTCACAGAAATCCATAAAGATGCCTATTCAAACCAGGATTTCTTGTAAGAAACAAGCCAAAGACAAAGAGCAAACCTTCACCTATCAAGATAATCCATTCTACGTGAAGGATCCACTTACTAACATGCCGTTGTCATCAGGAGGACCAATTTTTGATGATCTCGAATCTCCCACTATACATGAGATAGAATACAATGATGGAAACAAAAATGACCGTAATGTCCCAAAAATCATAATGACCCCTCATCATCAAGTGAGACTGACGAACACGCTAAACCTCCAGAAAAAGAAATCCTTGACTGTCAGAAAGACAAAGACTTTAGAAAAATGATGAAAACTATCATGACCTGAGAGAAGGAAGACTATTTCTTAGAACTAGCAAAACAAGGTGCCAAAATTCCTATTGGATATGATGTTCAGACACTTGTTACTAAAAAGGAAGACTCACCTATACTCATGGTACACAAACAGTTATTAGCTTTGTGGATGGAGGTCACAGAACTGAAGAATAAGAACAAGTCTCCAAAACAATATTCTCTGGAAATAATATGTCCCTTTCCATTTGACAAGAATCTACACATTGTTAGGTCCCGGAGACAACTGAGAGGGGGGGGGGGGGGGGTGAATCAGTTGTCTAAAAAATTCAAACCAAAAATAACTCAACCAGCTTAAAGCTTAATATCGGTAAACCAATTAAGTATGCCGGTAGACAGTGTTAACAATTAATTGCTATGTCGGTAAAGATTAATGCATGAAACATAAACACAAAGTTATCCACAACACACAACACAAATATTTGTACGTGGAAACCCTGTAAGGGGAAAAACCATGGTGGGAAACCTTACCCATAATCAGATGATACTGCTGTAGATAGTAAGTGTGCATAAATGGGGTCTGCACATGTAGAAAGGCCAATAGCCTAGAGCTCACTGCTCAATCACAAAATGCGAGTCACACTGACTACAGTTGGATGATTAAATCCAATAAGAATGTACTGCTCAAAATAGCATCTTCATATGCTAGATTCAGTACTGGTGTAATGCTGATATGCTTCTAAAAAAACCTAGCTTCTTCTTCAAATATGTCTTCATGTATAGCTCTGCTTAATCTCGCATATACTTTCACTTAGTTCTTTTTCACATTCCCACACACGATCTTACAAATAAGATCTTATATTTATACCATAACCTAAGACCAATTTTAGTAGGTCGGCTCTACAAGATATTACAATAAAGACTTTTACAAATAATATAATATCCGATGCAATAATCGATTAAAAATGTCGGCTTAATGCATTTTAGAAAAATAATAAATCATCTCCATAGCATGCCATGCTGTTCTGGAAAAGATAAACCTACCGGTGTAACCCTAGGTAACCCTGGACCTATTTGCCGGTAAAAGCAAATATGCAAATGTGAATATACCAATGATTAATTCTTCAAAACAAAGTGTCCACACAATGTCTTTGACATTACCAAGTGTCTTCCATATCATTCCAATTGTCGATGATCATTATATCCTACCGGTGAAGTATATACCAGTAACTGTGCAATAGTTACTTGCTTGCCGATGAATGCTGCTGGATCTCCAAAGTGCTAGTGTTTTAGTAGGTGTTCACATCAATGACAAAACCATACCAAAATACCAACAATCTCCCCCTTTAGCATTGATGGCAACACAAGATGGAAAAACCATCAAAGTGCCAAAACAGAAATGCCAAATACCAAAAACCAACAATCTCTCCCCCTAGGAGCAACATGTGTTATCAAAGATTTTCAATACCAAACTCTCCGTAAAAGATAATGTGTTTTTCCATAGATATCTCTCCCCCTTTGACATCAAATGCCAAAGTTACAAAAATCAAGTTCATATACAAAATACCAATTAATTCAATACACCAACTACTCCCCCTGAGAAGTAGCTTCCTCATCAAAGACCGAAGTAAAAGATTTGTCTTTTAATTCTGCTAGTTGATGAAAATCATCAACTATCTAAGTCTCTACCGGTGGTGGTATGACTCCAAGCTGATCTCTGAGATATTCAAAAGTCTCCTTAGGAAAAGGTTTTGTGAAAATATCTGCAAGTTGTTCTTTAGTATTCACATAAACCAATTTTATCTCTTTTTCTTCAACTTTTTCCCTTAGAAAATTCAGTTTGATAGAAACATGTTTTGTTTTAGAATGTAATATCGGATTCTTAGATATATCAATTGCTGCAGTGTTATCACAATATATGGTAATAGGTTCCTTGCATTTTACCTTTATGTCTTTCAACATTTGCTTAAGCCATAGTACCTATGTACAGTTAGTTGCTGCTGCAACATATTCTGATTCTACTGTTGATCAAGATGTACAACTCTGTTTCTTACTCAATGAAGAAACTAATCTCTTTCCAAAAAAGAATGCTCCACTGGTGGTGCTTTTTCTATCATCCACATCTCCTACCCAATTTGCATCTGTGTATGCACATAGATCAAAATTTTCATCTCTAAGATACCATAATCCAAGATTTGCAATGCCTTGTAAGTACCAGAAAATCCTTTTTACTGCTGATTCATGATTTTCTCTAGAATTACATTGAAATCTAGAAATAATACATACTGCATTCATAAAATCAGGTCTAGTTTGTGTCAAATACAGTAAACCTCCTATCATAGATTTGTATCTAGTTGGATTAACATGTGTAGATTCATCCCTTTGAGATAATTTTGTCATTTGTAGTCATAGGTGTGCTTACCGATTTAGAGTTCTCCATCCCAAATTTCTTTAGTAACTCTTTCAAGTACTTGGATTGACTAAAACATATACCTTTGTTAGTCTGTGAAATCTGCAATCCTAAAAAGAATTTTATTTCTCCAATCATAGACATTTCAAATTCTTGCTGCATTTTAATAGAAAATTCTTTACATAATCCATCTTCTCCTCCAAAGATTATATCATCAACAAATACTTCTATAATCAAGATGTCATCATTAGTTATTTTGTAATATAAATTATTGTCTACATTTCCTTTAGTAAAACCAATCTTTAAAAGATACTTATCCAACCTTGCATACCAAGCTCTTGGGGCTTGTTTCAATCCATACAGAGCTTTTCTTAACTTGTAAACCATATCATTGTCATCTGTCAAAGAAAATCCATCAGGTTGTTCAATATAGACTTCCTCTTCAAGATCTCCATTCAAGAATGCACATTTAATATCCATTTGATAAACTTTGTAGTTCTTGTGAGCTGCAAAGGCCAAGAATAATCTGACTGCCTCAATTCTAGCTACCGGTGCAAAGGTTTCATTATAATCAACTCCTTCTTTCTGAGAATATCCCTTACACACTAGTCTTTCTTTATTTTTGACAACCTTACCATCTTCATTAAGTTTGTTTCTAAATACCCATTTGGTTCCAATTACATTTTTATCTTTAGGCCGGGGAACTAATGTCCAAGTATTATTTTTCTCAATTTGTTCTTATTCTTCTTCCATAGCTTTAATCCAAAATTTATCTTCACATGCCTCATTAACAGATGATGGTTCAATTTGAGAAATAAGACATACCTCTTCATTTGCCAATCTTCCTCTTGTCATAACTCCTTTAAATTTGTTTCCAATTATCTGATCTTCAGAAAGATTCAATTTTACATACTGGGGTGTCTTAGTTTGCTGTTGTTCTTCAATTACTATGGAATCCTCTGATAGTGCCAGGGTAACTAGATTTTCATTCTGTACCGGTGGATTTAGTGTAGGTTCATTTGTCACAATTTCTATTGCCGGTTCAGAGTCTATATACCTTGAAGTTCCTCTGAATTGTTCATCAATCTTTACATTTGTACTCTTAACAATTTTCTACAATCTCTTATTAAAACATCTATATGCCTTGCTCTTAGATGAATAACTGAGAAATATTCCTTCATCACTTCTAGGATCAAATTTGCCAATATACTCATCTCTTCTAATATAACATTTACTTCCAAAAATTTTGAAATACTTAAGAGTAGGAGTATTACCAAACCATAGTTGATGAGGGGTCTTACCGGTTTCACCTTTGATGTGAACTTTGTTGAATGTATAGACCGCTGTGCTAACTACTTCTCTCCAATATACATGTGGTAAATTTGCTTCAGATAACATACTTCTTGCTACATCCAAGATAGTTCTATTTTTCCTTTCAACAACTCCATTCTGCTATAGTGTCCAAGGTGCTGATAGCTATCTTCTGATTCCATTCACTTCATAGAATGTATTAAAGTCCTTAGATGTGAATTCTCCTCCTTGATCTGATCTTAAACATCTGATTTTCTTACCGGTTTCATTTTCAACCATTGCTTTGAACAATTTGAACTTTCCAAGTGCTTCTGATTTTTCTTTGAGAAAATTAACCCAACACATTCTAGAATAATCATCATTAATTAGCATGAAATATCTATCATCTTGTAAGCTTTTAGTTCTAGCTAGACCACATAAATCAGTGTGAATCAAATCAAGAGCATTATTGGATTTTTCTGGAATACTTTTGAAACTAGCTCTAACTTGTTTTCCAAATTGACATTCCTTACATATTGTATTATGAGGTTTCACAATTTTAGGTAGATCTCTAACTACCTTAGAGGTACTGATCTTTACCATGCAATCAAAATTTACATGACATAGTCTCTTATGCCATAACCAACTTTCATCTATATGTGCAATCAAGCATGCCTTTTCACTGTTATTCAAATGAAAGATATTACCTCTAGTCTGATTACCAGTTGCGATTTCCAAACCATTTCTATTCATGATTTTGCATTTTCCATTCTTAAATTTTAACTGAAATCCTTTCTCAGCCAATTGACTAACACTTAAAAGATTATACTTTAATCCTTCAACATAGTAGACATTGTCAGTGTTATGCTTACCATCAAGAGATATTGTACCCTTACCTTTGATTGAACAGGCTTTGTCATCTCCAAATCTTACTAAACCTCCATTGTATTCTTGAAAGTTCAAGAATTTACCTTTGTCTCCTGTCCCTAGATGAAATCATGAGAGTGTGGTGAAAAGGACTTTTATATACTTATAAGGTACATCAAAATATGATTTGTGGTACCCTAAGGATGATGAATTTACTTTATGTGCATATACAGATGCTGATTGGGTTGGAGATGTTGATGACTAGAAAAGTACTTCCGATGGAGCTTTCTTTCTTGGAAAGAAGTGGGTTTCATGGATCAACAAGAAACAATCATGTACTTCTTTGTCTACTATTGAAGTTGAGTATGTTGTTGCTGCTACTAACTATACACAGGTTTTATGGATGAAGCAAATGTTTAAGGATATCAAAGTGCATTGCATTGGACCGATAGTTATTCACTATGATAACTCTGCTGCTATTGACATATCAAAGAATCAAATATTTCACTTTAAGACAAAACACATATCCATCAAGTATAAGTTTTTTAAGGAGAAGCTAGAAGCAAATGAAGTCATATTGTTTTATGTAAACACTAAAGAGTAGATTGCAGATATTTTTACTAAACCTTTGCCTAAAGAATCATTTGAATACTTCAGAGACAAATTGGGAATTCGTGCCCCTCCGATAGAGACTTGATTGATGTGGTTTGGCATCAGTCAGGTATGCATTATCAGAGATATTTTTCATTTTGGCATTGATGTGGGGATGCTATTGCTTAGGGGGAGTAATTATCTTTGTGATTCAATGGTTTATGTTTTTGCTTTGATATTTATGTCATATTTCTAGCATTGATGTCAAAGGGGGAGATATATTGATATGAAAAAGAAAAACTTAAGGAGTTGTATATATTAGGGGGAGAGATATATGTGTAATTCAGAGCTCTATAGAGATATCATTCACAGGGGGAGTTTATTCTTTATTTCATAACTTCATTGCTACATCTATATTTGGGAGATTGTTGGTTGTCTTCCATTGGGGGAGACTTATTTGGCATTTCTTGGTACTTAGATGTTTTTCATATCTAGTGTTGCCATCAATGCCAAAGGGGGAGATTGATGGCCATTTGGAGGAATTGATTATGTGTTGCATTGATGTTTTGTCATTGATGTCAACACAAGCTATTTTGGATGCTTTACCAACACCCTTCTGGTCTCAGTTGGTTGAGTATTTTCTGGTTGGTTTGGATCTGGCATGATTCTATTAGGGTTCCCACAGATACTGAGAGGGGGGGGGTGAATCAGTATTTGAATAGTAATTAGAATTTCTTAATTTAAAACATGCTGAACATAATATAACAGTGTACCGGTATGCAAGAAATAATGCAATAAATAGAATCAAGAACATCCACATGAAAAGCACACCATAACACAAGATGTTAACAAGGAAACCCGGTGTGGGAAAAACCTCGGTGGGATTTGTGACCCACAATATTCACTCACTAGCCAATAAGATAATATTACTTACAATAGGAGCCTGCACATGCAGGAAGGCCAACTGCCTAGAGCTCACTGCTCAATGGGAAGTCTCACTGACTTACAATAAGGATTATACAAATCCAATATCTTGTACTACTTTACAATAGCATCTTCAATGCCAGATTCAGTACTGATTCCTACTCTGTTCTTTACATATACCTCTTGACCTATATTTTGCACAATAGGTCTGCTTGATATTTTCCTATCTGCTTCTACTCCTCTGTATGAAATGTCTACAATGATCTCTTTTATATATAAGAGTCATTTTACAATTTGCCAAGTCGGCTTACACATTTTTACAATAATAAACAAAATATAATATAACAAAATCCCATCGGCCTCTGTGCCGGTATACTTCCGTTCTTCTGTGCCGGTGCTGGTGTCCTGAGTGTTGGTGTAGAGTGTGATCTACTGATGCCGGTATAATGCCTTTGCCGGTGCCATAGGATTGCAAGGTTGCCATCAATGACAAAACCTTCAATCACATACAATGTCTCATTGGAGTGTGCATATGCCAACAATCTCCCCCTTTGGCATTGATGGCAACACTCATGAGAAATTTCAGAAAGGTATCCGAAAATGTGCAGTCCAAAACAATGTTACCAAAAATGTGAGAGCTCCCCCTGAGCATATGATTCCTGTGATTTGAATTTTCTCATCCCACTACTCCCCCTTTGGCATCAATGACAAAGTTTGTCAAGATGTCAGTAGAGTTTGTGGTTTCAACCTTGTAACTGGGTAGTTATAATTTGAAAAAGATCTCCCAAAATCAAGTTTATACTATCCATAAACTTCTTGTTATCCTTTATTGTTGTTTCTGTTCTCTTCACTATACCGGTGAGATGCTGCAAATGCTCTGCCGATGTTTTGTTGCCCTGTATTAGTGCCTCAGAAATTTCCTTCCGCAGAGATACTAGATAGTCAAATCTTGGACTTAGTTTTGATCTCAAATGTTTTGCCTTATTATTCTTTCTTTCTCTCTTTCCAATTTAAGTAGTTCTTCTCAAAATTTGATATCTTCTCCTCAAAAACTGATAGTGTATCAGGTGAGTTGACAAAATTATCTGCAAGTTTATTGATCTCATCCTGCACCTTGCTCATTTTCTTGTCAATATCTACAGTCAAAAAGTTTGTTTTACAGGTATCTTTGTATAGTTTTTTGTACTCTTTCAACAAATTACATAATTCCAGTAGAAGTGTGTCAGAATCTCTATTACACTTCTTTATTTGCTCATCAAAGAATTTCTGTTTTTGAACTTCTACTTTATCCTTTATTGACTCATCTTTTATTTTCTCAATGTTTTCTGAGATATATTTACACAGTGTATCCAATTGTCCTAAAGAATCTTTGTTATCTATATTAGAGTTAGGAGCAATTACCTTCAAAATTGGTATGGTATCATCAATTGCTTTGTAATCCTGTGAGCTGCAGTCGGTTATTTTCTTGATAGAATCAAGTAGTACCTCAGTCACATTGGTTGATTTGAAGCTTGATGATGAATCAATAATCTGAGTACCGGTGGAAGTAACCAAGCTTGTTTTGACATCTGGTAGGTCTGTTTGTGTTTACATTTCTTTAAGCAATGGTTTTCCTACTTCACTAGTTGTCGGTGGCACTGTTTCTTTATGTACCGATTATGGTTGTTGTTGTTCTGGAGCCTTTAGCTCTATTGGTTTCATTGCCTCAGTCTGTGTTTCAGTCTCTACCTTTTTCTCTTTATCTTCTGTCGGTTTATCAGTTTCCTCAGTCACCGGAGGCTCACTAGCCATATCTATCTTTTCTGTTGTATCTTTGTCTACTACTATGTTGATCTTCTGAGTATCAACATTCATAGTATATAGGACTTCAGGATTAGGATTATTATCCTCTACATCCATACTCTCGGCTGCCAGTTAATCTTCAGTAGTTGTTGATTTTACCGGTGAAGTAGTTAAAGGAGGTGGGGGTAAGTTGTCTCTAACCTTGATACTAGGTGGTCCACCAAATTTTCCTTTTCCCTTGTCTCCATCTTTCTAATAAACTTTTATGGGTTTGTAGTTCCTGGACTCTTCTTGTTTTTCTCTCTCAACCAGGAATATATCCGATCCATTTTCTATTTCTTTTGATACCTCATTTACTCTTCCTGCCATTAGTGCAATATGCCGGTGTGCAGTAGAGAATACTGACCAGTTGGCCTTTGCAATCAAATCATAAATTTCTTGTGGAGAGTTTACCGGATATACAACAAGTAACTTTTCAATTTTTATTTTCTTATCGAATTCTATCACTACTTGTCTTCTTGCCTCTAGTCTTTTGAATAATTCATTTGGTATTTCATTGACTACTTCCATCAAAAATTTCTTGTACATATCCATGTGCAATATAACACTGTTTTCAACTTGCTCTTTTTCATCAGCTGTTAGAGTGTCATAAATTTTCTCTATATTTTTTAGTTTACCTTCCTCTGTGATTTCATTCAATAGTATATCAAGAGGGGCCAAGTCTTTGTTTGTCCTTTTCTTCTTCTTGGGTGTCAGTTTCTTCTTTGGTGTGGCCTTTCTTACTGGAGATCTCACTGCTTGTTGCTTTTGCCTTGTCCTCCTGGGTGAGGGTGTGGTTGACGGTAATGGATCTCTTTTTCTTACAACTCTTTTGAAAGTTGTAGGCATGTCACTTCCTGAAGAAGTACCTACCGGCGATAGGTGAGTTTCAGGCTGTGGAGTTGCTAACTCATCCTCTGTTATGCCGGTTTTTTTCATTAAATCTTCTTTGATGGCTTTTGCTTGTCTGGACCCTTTCCTTACAACTGCCTCAACCTTTTTCACCCTTTTCTTTGATTGAATTTGTCTTTCAATATTTTCTGCACTGCCAAATACTTCTTTCTTAGGTTCTCTAGGGGCTTCCAGAAGTGCTTTAGCATATGTTTCAACTATGTGATCATCTGTTTCATAGCCCATCTCGGTTACCCAAACTATCCTTGGGATGACTGCTTCCATCTAGATTTCATCTTTCTTGATGACAAAACATATTTCATCTTTGTATTTGTCTACAATCTTCTATGATAACCTTACTCTTTTCTTCATTTTGGTCTTTAATGCTTGAAAGAAGTCATTAATATTGCTTTCCTTGTTCTCACCCATGTTATTGAATAGTTCTGTTAATTGTTTGCCTACCGGTATGTCATATCCAAGTTCTTTGTAACCTATACTGGGAACCTATTTTGTTATATGTAGCATTAGGCATACTAACAAATTTCCAAATCTGAAAGTTCCTTTCTTGTCCTTCTTGATCTTTCCAAGATTGTCAATTAATTCATCCTTTAACCACTCACATATGTCTATTTTTGCATTATCTGTGACCATATCATAAGAACTCTTAATGCATAAAATTGAAACTGAATTGAGTCTATTAGCATGAGTAGCTTTATACCCTAATATCATACTAATGAATCTCACATTGATATCTGTTACATCATTTACTCTTAGAGACCTCTTGTCGAATGTTGCACCAGTTAGGTTTATAACTAGGTCATTTGAAACTTTCTTGGTTTTATCTGGTCTTTTACCGATGGTCGGTAACCCTGTGACAACTTTCATAGCTTCCTTGGTGATTTTGTGGATTGCATCTAACCAGAAAAATTCTCCATGTACCCTGCTTAAGACTATCCTAATCACATCCTTTGGAAATTCAGGAATGCTAAGGATCTCTGTAAATCCTAGGGTCTCAATGATCTTGTGTTCATCCTTTACATTTCCGGTATTATCACATATCACAGTTTTATACATGGTTTTAATTTCCTCATCTTCTAATTCCTCAATGTTGCAGTGGATGTACATTCTGGGGTCTTCAACATATACAACTCCCTTAGGAATTTGAGAAAAAGCACCTAAGGTATCATCCTTCTTTTCTATCTCGGGAACTAACTGAAATATGGGCCTAGGTCTTTTTATTACTTCAACAATAGTAGGGTTTGCTATATATTCAATTGCAGAGGTGGTTGCCATGATTAAATACCTTTTACTGCCTTGGATGGATGAATTCTTGGAGTGTTCTTACTTCTTTCTCGAAATGCCTTAGCTCAGAATCTTTGCGCTCTTCGAAAAATTTAAATCTCGGTGAAATGAAATGGAGCCAAAACCTTAATTTTATAGTGTCTTTTCGCCATCTACCATATTAATTGCATGTCGGTTAAGTATTTACTTAACATTGTTTGCTGGTAATAAGTAATTTCCAACTTCTTATCTCTAATCGAGGGAATAATAGCACATGTATCAATAGATTGCCAAACCCTCAAGGAAATTTTCTTCAATTAGATGAAGAACTTCCTGCCAGTGGAGCACTGCTCTGTCCTTCTGGTGAAGCATCACTCTATTCTATCGGTGAAGTATTGGTTTGTTCTACCAGTGGAGGAGTATTCCCAATATTTAGATCAGCTTTTCTAATCCATTGTTTTGAGAATTCTTGCTTAGCCTCTTCAACTTTTTCTTTACCTTTCAGCTAGAATTTTTGTTGTCTACCGGTGTTCCTTTACTTCTATAGAATTAAGCAATATGCCCAATCTTGTTACATGCATAACAAGTTACATTATTCTTTTGAATAGCTTTCCCATAACCTATGCTGGTTTGTGTTCTGCATTGATTAGATAAATGTCCAAATCTTCCACAAACATAACATCTCACATTTATTCTGCAGTTTTTAGAATTGTGACCAACTTTGTTGCATTTAGAATATTGACCGGTGGGTGTGTTGATATTCTGATAATTTCTAGATCTATATTCATTTTCTCTATGACCATACTTATTACAGTTAAAGCATTTACCTTTGAATTTATAAGCATTAGGTTGTCTTACCAGTTTGCTGTGATCCTGAGTATTTGCAGTATCAGAGCTTTCACCAACTTCAAAGCCAATTCCAGAAGTGTCACCTTTAGGTTTTTGATTTTTCAGCAAGGTGCCAAGTTCCTTTGAGCTTTTCTTGAATTTTTCTTTGTGTTGATTTGCAGTTTCTAGTTCTCTTTCTAAGACTTCTTTTTGTCTCATCAGTTCATTTGAGTCATTCTGAGTATGCATCAGATCTATCTTCAACATGTCATTTTCATAGCTAAGTCTTGTGTTCTCATTTGCTGCATCACTTAGTCTTCTAGTCAATTCTTCTTCATTCTTCTTCCTATCCTCAATCTCTTTGCAAAATCTCATAGTCATATCTTGCATTTCATTTTTTGTTGTCATGATCTCTTGTTTTAACTTGCTTATCATATCATTAAGTGATTCCTTTTCATCATTCTCATTTTGCAATTTTTCACAAAGTTCTCTTCTTTTGTTTCTTGCAACAGTAAAAGTTTCTTGAAGTGCCTGAATGATGTCCTGAGCTGCTCTTAAATCATCTTCTAATTTGATATTTTTCAACTTTTTTGCATCATAGTCTGTAAGAGCTCCTTCCAGTTGCTTCATCAGATTTTCCATCTTTACCAGTGTCAAGATCTTCCTCAAGCTATTAGGCTTTTGAAAATAGAGGACCAAGCTTTGATACCAATTGTTTGAGTTCCCATAGATACTGAGAGGGGGGGTGAATCAGTATCTGATCGGTAATTAGAATTTCTTAATTTAAAACATGTTGAACATAATATAACAGTGTACCAGTATGCAAGAAATAATGCAATAAACAGAATCAAGAACATCCACATGAAAAGCACACCATAACACAAGATGTTAATGAGGAAACCTGGTGTGGGAAAAACCTTTGTGGGATTTGTGACCCACAATATTCACTCACTGGCCAATAAGAGAATATTACTTACAATAAGGGCCTGCACATGCAGGAAGGCCAACTGCCTAGAGCTCACTACTCAATGGGAAGTCTCATTGACTTACAATAAGGATTATACAAATCCAATATCTTGTACTGCTTTACAATAGCATCTTCAATGCCAGATTCAGTACTGGTTCCTGCTCTGTTATTTACATATACCTCTTGACCTATATTTCATACAATAGGTCTGCCTAATATTTTCCTACCTGCTTCTACTCCTCTGTATGAAATGTCTACAATGATCTCTTTTATATATAAGAGTCATTTTACAATTTGCCAAGTCGGCTTACACAATTTTATAATAATAAACAAAATATAATATATGTAAAGCGGAAAAATCGAACCCTAGTTGTTCTCCCCTCCCCAACTCCAAGGAGAGAGAAGGGAGAGTCACTAGGGTTGATGCTTTTCACTTAGGAGAGACTTTACATTCAAAAGAGGGGTTGAAACCCACAAGATCCAATCCCACACAATGCAAGATTGGATTCTAAATGAGTGTCAAGGGTTGTGATAGCAAGGATACCCTCTTTTGTAAAGAATGTAGATAGAAAGATTGAACTACGAATGCATGTAGAAGCAAGAAAGATTCACTTATAAACAGAGATAGGGATATGGGATGAAGCTGCGGACCTAGAATTAGTAGTAAAATGTCGAGACGGTGCTGTTCTGCAAATTTGAGCGAAAGTTGATGGGACGATGGCACCCGGCGTGCACACGGTCCTCCGAAAAATCCACGAAACGAAGGGGGATCTATTCATCTCTGCACAAGGATTCCAGATCTTCAATTACAGCCACGTACCTGCAACCTACACACAGAAAAGAGAGGACAATTGGGGGGTTAGGGATGAGGGGTTTGCCTTTAGGTCAAACCCCAGTTTTGGAATTAACCAAGAAATGAGAATGCTGTAAATGTAAATGTTTGTAATGTAAACAAGTACTGATACCTTGTTGTAAGAATGTTTGTATTCTTACATGCGAAGGTGTAATGTATGTAGTATGTTGTATGTTGTATGTGATCTCCTCTTCAATGGTTGAATCCTTGTCTTGAATGCAACACTTAGCCTTGAATGGAGACTTAGAATGCTCAATTGCTTGAAGGAATGCTTGAATGCTTGAATGCTTGAATGTTTGAATATCACTTCCGCGTCTTGTTCTTGCTTCTCTTTTCTTCCTCCCTTTCTAGGAGAGGAAAAGTAGTTTATATACTTGTCAATTAGGGTTGTTAGACTGATTTTCCCGACCTTAGGCCAACCAGGAAACATTATTTTCCAATTTGCAAACTTAAAGACCCGAAGCCCCATAAGAGACCGGGCCCAAAATAGGGCCAGGGACCAGGGTGCTGGGTGCCATGGTCCTGGGGGACCAGGGTGCTGGGTGCCCTAGTCCTAAAGGACCAGGGCACTGGGTGCCATGGTCCCACCTCCCGGGACAGCAGGGTGCAAGGAGGATCAAGCCAGGGTGCTGAAAAATGCAGTTTTTGATGTCATGAACAAGTTTCGGGGTCTCCATTCAGGTTCCGTGTTGCATCGCCATCGTGAAGACCCAAATACAGTCAAAATTGCAAGTGTCGCAATTTTAGGATGCTACAATATAACAAAATCCTGTCAGCCTTTGTGTCGGTATACTTCCTTTCTTCTGTGCTGGTGTTGATGTCCTGAGTGGCGGTGTAGAGTGTGATATGCTGATGCCGGTATAATGCCTTTGCCAGTGCCATAGGATTGCAAGGTTGCCATCAATGACAAAACCTTCAATCACATACAATGTCTCATTGGAGTGTGCATATGCCAATAGATTCGATATGCTTCAGTATGATTTGGTTATGGAATTGGATTATTCATGATACTCATGTTCATATTCAGTCAGTTAGTTTTGGTCTGGTGATTGGATGCTATCTTGTTTTTCTTGGAATCTTGGCTTACGGTTCCGACAAGCATTTTATCGACAAAGCTTTTGATGAAGATCTTTGATGATATGCATAAGTGGTATTCATGCAGCTTCTGGTGGAGTTTTAGGATGCTGATGGTGATCTTTTTTGATACTTGGTGGATGGAGATCATTGCCTTAGCATGTATGGACCTAAATTGGGTCCCGGTTGATCTAGGTTATGGATTGGTTTAATGAAACATGTAGATTCTAAGGAAGACATGTTTTGTAATTATGTAATTGGTTTATAGTTTGGTAGCCGACCTGATTATTTATGTTCAAGTATTTGTATATATAGATGTAAGATCTCATTGTAGATAATATATAGGAATGGGATATGGATATGTGACGTGCAAATAATGTAATATCATTTAGGTAGAGTATTTTATCGATCATTGGAGATCTAATTGGGTTTATGTAAGAGGATTTAGTCCTCCGGTATTGAGCTTAACCAGAACTGTACTCAGGCATAGGAGATGTTATCTTTGCAATTAATTGCTTCTTCCAGATTGTAGTATGGATTTCTATGTAGTCAATGAAATTCCTCTTGTGACGAGCAGTGCACTCTAGGTTGTTGGCCTTCCTAAAAGTGAAGGCCCCTCAATTGTAATTCACATACTTACTGCATAAGTATTATGTGACTATGGGTAGGCTTCTCACCGTAGTTTTTCCCTTTACCAGGTTTTCCACATACAAATGTTGGTGTCATGTGGATGGTATTTATTCTCTTATTATTATTTATGCATAATTGGTTTAACTACTATTCCAGTATTAATGTTTTGGGTTCCAGTATTAAAGGTTTAATTGCTAAATATTTTGGTAATTTGTGACAACTGATTCACCCCCCCTCCTCTCAGTTGTCCTTCGGTTATTTGAACTATCTAACACGTCACTAGGTGCCAAGGATGCCCCAGTGGACTGCAAAGCAACATCATACTCTTGAGCTTTGGCCCATTTGAAGTAATAAATTTAGACAATGCATCCAATTTACTCAAAGAACCATCAATATAATCTATCTTACATGTCGGTGCAATTATTTTCAAAATAGGCAATGTATCATCAATAGCCTTAAATACTAAGGCGTTGCACTCTGTGATCCTCTTAATTGAATCCAAAAGAACATCTGTTACATTTGTAGGTCTGAAATCTGAAATGGATGTGCTCAGTTCTGCAATGACTTTCTTTTCATCAGATACTTGACCAATTACCTTAACAATTTCTTTGTTGTTTCCATCATTTGTTTCCTCTTTATTTATAGTTACTGCTGGTTTCTCACTATGTGTTATTACCTCTGCTTCTGCTGGTTTTTCAGTCTGTGTAAGTACCTCTACATCTATTGGTTTCTCAGTGTCTAGTTTCTTAGCTTCTATCGGTCTTTCAATGTTCTAAGAGTCAGCAGTATTAACCGATGACTCAGAGATTTCAACATTCGTAGCATCGGTTGTCTTTACCTTTGCAGTCTCTTTATTCACAACAATATTAAAATCCTGTGTATCTACATTCATAATAAAATGAATTTTCTGATTCCATATTAGTATCATCATGAGTTGTCTCTTCAGCCTCCTTATCCGGTTGACTGTTTGTATGTACCAGTGTCTCTAAAGTTATTGGTAGGGTGTCTTGTGCCGGTGTAGAAAGGTTATCTATGACCTTTATACCAGGTATACTACCAATTTTGCCTATACCTTTATCCTTTTGATATACCTTAGTAAAAGACTTATCCATTTTTTGTCTCTACCTTTCTTCTTTATTTTCCTTTTCAACAAAAAATTTGTCCCATTTGTCTGCAGTTTCATCTGCTATTTCTTTCACTCTCCTTGCCATTAGACTAACATGTCGGTGACCACTCACAAAAACTAACCGGTTGGCTTCAACAATCAGTTCATCAATCTCTTCCCTAGAATTAACAGGGTGAACTACCAACAATGCTTCAACCTTTAAATTTTTATCCAATTCCATTACTGACATTCTTTTAGCCTCTAATATTATGTACAAGTCATTAGGCAGATCATTTACAACCTCAATCAAAACTTTCTTGTAGTTGTCAAGATGCAAAATAATGATTTCCTCTATTGTCTCCTTGTCAGAATCCTTGAAAGAATGATAAAAACTTATTTACATTACTAAGATTACCTTCTTGTGTTATTTCATTGATCAATTCCTCCGGTGTAAGGGTATCTAGTGCCTTAGGTTGTTGTTTCTTCTTTGGAGTTAATTTCTTCTTAGGCTCTCTTACAGCCTGCTGCTTTTTCCTTAATGTTCTTGTCCTTTTAGGAGAAGGAGAAGGTACCGGTGAAGGTTTCCTCTTCTTCCTTTAAACTCTCTTGAACTCTGTTGCCTTACCACTATGTATTTGAAGAAGTGACAACTGGTGAAACATGAGCTACCGGTTTGAATCCTTCCAGTTCACTAGCAGAAATACCACTTAAGTTCATGACATTTTCTTTAACTTTCTTGACCATTTTGGATGCATCTCTAATGAATTTTTTTCTTCTTTTTCTCTACTTTTTCATCAAAATAGCACTGCCAAAAATTTCTTCAGAAGGTTCCAAAGGTGCATCAAGAAGTGTCTTAGCATAAGCCTCAAGAATATTCAGATCAACTTCATATCCCATCTGTGTTATCTAAATAGTTCTAGGAGCAACAACTTCCATCCATGTTTCATCTCTTTTGATTACAAAACAAATTTTCTTGTCATATTTATCCACAAAACTCTGCGGTATCCTTTCTCTAGCCTTCATTTTGGTTTGAAAGTTTTTGAAGTAGTCTGCTACAATGTTATCACTATTAGCACTAATACCGATAATAGCTTCCATGATCTGTCTACCTACCGAGATGTCATATGCAAAGTCCTTGTGACCAATGTCGAGTATCTCCTTTGTGAATTAAAGCATTAAACACATAAGTAGATTCCCAAAATGGAATGTTCTCTTCTTGTCACCCTTAATATTCTTCAAGTTATCTATCAGTTCATCCTTAAGCCACTCACATATGTCAATTTTAGGATTTTTCTTAACCATCTCATATGCACTGTGAATACACAAGCTAGAAATAGAATTTAACCTATTTGCATGAGTAACTCTATATCCAAATACCATGCTCACATATTTCACATTTGCATAAGTGATATCACTAGTTCCCTAAGAGATCTGTTGTCAAATGTAGCTCCGGTTAGGTCCATAACACCCTTGTTTGGTATCTTATTATTTTGTCAGGTCTAGTACTGATTGAGGGTAAACCAGTAGCTGCCTTGATTGCCTCCTTAGTGATTTTAAAAATAGAATCTAGCCACATGAACTCCCCATGAACTCTGCTCAGAACAAGACAATCTATTTCATCTAGAAATTTAGGAATGTTCAGAATTTCAACAAATCCTAAATCCTCAACAATCTTATGCTTCGGTTTGAATAAACCTTATTCATCAGTTATAACATTTATGTGCATGTTCCTCAAGTCATCTAACACTAAATTCTCTATGTTGCAATGAATATAAATCCTCGGGTCTTCGATAAAAGCAACTCCCTTCAGAATCTTAAAAAAGGCTTTGATGGAATCATCTTGCTTAGCAATCTCAGGAATGATTTTAAACACGAGTCTAGGGCGCTTAATGTTTTCTACCACAGTAGGGTTTGCAATAAATTCAGGTGCAGAAGATGAAGTTGCCATTGCGAAAGATAAATACCTTTAACTTGAATGCCTGAAAACACCTTACCGCTTCGCCTTAGAATGCCTTTACTCTCTCTTCACACACTTTGAATGCTTGGATACTTGGTGAATTGAAATAAGGGTTTTCTCGTGCTTTATAGTAAAAAATATTCTCCAACAACCACATTAAATGCTTGTCAGTTAAGTGAAGTCTTAACATATCTGTCGGTAAAGAAGAAATATAACTTCTTACCATCAACCGAGGGTAGAATGCATGATTTTGAGTTTTTTGCCATACCTCCTAAGGATTATTCCTTAGTTAGATGAAGAATCTCCTACTAGTGGAGGGTTACTTTGTTCTACCAGTGCAGAGATAGATTCATCAACTCTCTGATCTCTCTTCTTAATCCATTGTTTTGAAAATTCTTGCTTTATTTATTTTTCTTTTTCTTTTCCCTTCTCATTAGATCCTTTATTGTTCTTCGGTATAGTCTTGCTTCTACAAAATTTTGCAATATGCCCAATCATGTTACATGCACAAGTTACATTATTCCCCTGAATAGAGTTTCCATATCCTTGACCGGTTTGTGTTTTGCATTGATTAGATAAGTGTCCAAATCTACCACAAACATAGCATTTCACATTCATTCTATAATTTTCCAAGTTATGACCAATTTTATTGCATTTGGAATATTGACCAATGGGTAATTATTATTTCTAAATCTGCACTGATTTTCTCTATGACCAAATTTGTTTCTATCATGGTCTGTGTGAAGTGTACCTGTACCTGAAAACACAAAGCACTCAATAAATCATTACAAGCATGGTTAATGAATTTGAATCAAAGGAAGACAAAACCATAGCTAAGGCATGTATCACCTCCTAGTAAATGCGAGTATGAATTTTTCTCTTAGATCTTGTTATGCAAATTCCAGTGACTTTACTACACTTAGATGGGGGATTTGAATGATTAAGATGCATGATCTAGCAAGAATAGCATGATTAA
Organism: Cryptomeria japonica; assembly: GCF_030272615.1. Classification (NCBI taxonomy): domain Eukaryota; kingdom Viridiplantae; phylum Streptophyta; class Pinopsida; order Cupressales; family Cupressaceae; genus Cryptomeria; species Cryptomeria japonica. Next base: position 70,378,953 of record NC_081412.1, on the reverse strand, counting down.
GCTATATGATTTCATGATTATTCTAGAAAATAAACTAGAATGAAGATGCAATTAAGCTACAATTGAACATGATAACATTGCTAAGATGATAAACTATAAACTAGATGCCTATAGTAACAATGCTTGAATGCAAATGAGATGAATCAAAATTAGGATGCAAATAATTTAAAATTGGGACCTTTTGTGCTCCAAAATGGGGTCTATTTATAGGATTTCCCAAGGCTAGGGGTGAGGTGGCAGGAATCAACGGTCAAGATTGATTTGAAGATATCAATGGTTAAATTGGAGGAGGTTGGCAAAGGGGTTGGACTAAAGGGAACATATGTCATCTCTATGATGACAAGTGTCAAGAGGCTTCTAGAAGGGGTAGGATGAAAGGGAACACTTACTGACAAGTGTCACAAAGCTTCTAGAAGAGGTTGGATGAAAGGGAACATTGTTGGTATTTTGGTATTGTTTTGTCATTGATGTCAACACCTACTAAACACTTATCAACTCTGGCACTTTGGAGAATCAACAACATTCACCGGCAAGGAAGTGACTCATGCACAGTCACCGGTATCTGGTACACCAGCAAGATATAATGATCACCGGCACTTGGAATGATATGGAAAATACTTGGTTATGTCGAAGACATTGTGTGGACTATGTGTCTTGGAGTTTTGTTTATTGGTATATTAGCATTTGCATATTTGTTGTTACCAACAAATAGGTCCAGGTTACACCAGCAGGTTTATCTTTTCCAGATCAACATGACATGCTATGGAGATAACTTATTATTGTTGTAAATGCATTAAGATGACATATTGATTCAGTTGTTGCATCGGGTATTAATTGATATGTAAATTAATTTTATTGTAATATATTGTAGAGTTGACCTACTAAAATTGGTCTTAGGTTATGGTATAAATGTAAGATCAAGTGTGGAATGCGAAAAAGGATTGTAAAAAGGTATATGCGAGAATAAGCAGAGCTATACACGCAGACATCATTTGAAGATTGAAGGAGGGTTTTTGTGAAGACAATCCGAACTACACCGGTACTGAATCCAGCATATGAAGATGCTAATTTTAGTAGTACATTCTTATTGGATTTAACCATCCAATTGTAGTCAGTGTGACTCCCATTTTTGTGATTGAGCAGTGAGCTCTAGGCGCTTGGCCTTTCTGCATGTGTAGACCCCATTTATGCACACTTACTATCTGTAGTAGTATCATCTAATTGTGGGTAAGGTTTCCCATCGTGGTTTTTCCCCTTACAGGGTTTCCACATACAAATATTGGTGTTATGTTTTGTGGATGACTTTATCTTTATGTTTCATGCACTAATCCTTACCGGAATAGAAATTAACTATCAAAACTGTCTACCGACATATTGAACTGGTTTACCAGTATTAAGCATTAAGTTGGTTAAGTTGATTTTGGTTTGAATTTATTTGACAACTAATTCACCCTCCCCCCCCACCCCTCTTAGTTGTCTCCGAGACCTAACAATTGGTATCAGAGCCTAGTCCTCTTTTGCAAAAGTTTAATAGCTTGAGGAGATCCAATGTCTACTAACTATTTTAGGAAGGACAATCCTAAACTTGATGGAACCAACTATGGCATATGGAAGATCAGAATGAAGACACATCTAAATTGCATTGGAAAGGACATCTAGGATGTTACAAAGAATGGTTATATTGCTCCTACTCAGAGTCAGCCCAATCCACCCAACTTGACTAAAGATGAGGAAAATGATTGCAAAGTAAGAGAAGCACTTTTGAGCGCATTATCTGGTCAATAAATCATGAGACTATCAAATAGGTCTACTGCTAAAGCTATTTGGGATCATTTGGAAACACTGAATGAAGGAGATTCCATAGTCAAAATTGCAAAACTTGAAAGCTTCCGGGTCAGGTATGAACATCTGAAAATGGAAGAAGATGAAAGGATTTCTACTTTTATGGAAGAGTAAATGAGATTTTTTTGGGTATTAAATGTTGTGGAGGAACCTTAAGTGAGGATGAAATTATTTCAAAAGTTTTAATAGGATTGCCACTGGCATATAAAATGAAAGTCACTGCTATAAATGAGTTAAGAACAATGCCTAATACATCAGTAACTAGGGATACATTGATTGGGAAACTTTTAGCTTTTGAAATTGAAGAATTTGGTCCTGTTGCTACTATAAAGACAAATTTGGCCTTTAAAGCATCAACATTATTTTCTCCATCATTTGAAAATCCTGATTGGAAAGCCTTTTATGCAAGAGAACTTGAAGAAAGTGGGAAAGAAAATGAAGAACTTGAAGCACTATTTGCAAGGAAAATGCCTAAAGGTCCAGTTGGAAGTAAGTATGAAGGTAAAGCACCCTTTAAATGTTTTAACTACAATAAGATCGATCATATGGCTTCAAGATGCCCTGACAGACATGCTAGACCAAGAGAAGAAGCTAGAAGAACATACAAGCCTAACCCTGAATATCAGAGATACAGATTTAAGAAGAATAAAGACAAATCTTGTTACATTACTGATGAAGGTGTGACTGATGATTTTGATGAGGATCCAACAAACAATGGATGGGTTTTTGTTGCTATAACAGAAGATCAACCGACACCTACTGCTCAACCGATAGAACAGGCCTTGGCAGCTAAAGTTGAAGTAAAGGATGAATGGATCTTTGATTCAAGATGCTCACATCATATGACAGGAGACAAAGGTAAATTCTTGAACTTTCAAGAATACAATGGAGGCTTAGTGAGATTTGGAGATGACAAAGCTTGTTTAATCAAAGGTAAGGGTACAATATCTCTTGATGGTAAGCATAACACTGACAATATTTACTATGTTGAAGGATTAAAGTATAATCTTTTGAGTGTTGGTCAATTAGTTGAGAAACGATTTCAGTTACAATTCAAAAATGGAAAATGCAAAATCATGAATAGAATTGGTTTGGAAATTGCAACCGGTAATCAGACTAGAGGTAATATCTTTCATTTAAATAATAGTGAAAAGACATGCTTAATTGCACATATTGATGAAAGTTGGTTATGGCATAAGAGACTCTGTCATGTAAACTTTGATTGCATGGTAAAAATCGGTACTATTAAGGCAGTTAGAGATTTACCTAACATTGTCAAACCTCACAATACAGTATGTAAGGAATGTCAATTTGGAAAACAAGTGAGAGCTAGTTTCAAAAGTATTCCAGAAAAATCCAATAATGTTCTTGATTTAATTCACACTGATTTATGTGGTCCAGCTAGAACTCAAAGCTTACAAGGTGATAGATATTTCATGCTAATCATTGATGACTATTCTAGAATGTGTTGGGTTACTTTTTTCAGAGAAAAATCAGAAGCACTAGGAAAGTTCAAATTGTTCAAAGCAATGGTGGAAAATGAAACTGGTAAGAAAATCAAATGTCTAAGATCAGATCAAGGAGGAGAATTTACATCTAAGGAATTTAATACATTCTGTGAAGTAAATGGAATCAGAAGACAACTATTAGCACCTCAGACATCACAGCAGAATGGAGTTGTTGAAAAGAAAAACATAACTATATTGGATGTAGCAAGAAGTATGTTATCAGAAACAAACCTACCACACGTATATTGGAGAGAGACAGTCAGTACAGCGGTTTATACATTCAACAAAGTTCACATCAAAGGTGAAACCGGTAAGACCCCTCATGAACTATGGTTTGGTATTACTCCTACTCTTAAATATTTCAAAATTTTTGGAAGTAAATGTTATATCAGAAGAGATGAGTATATTGGCAAATTTGATCCTAGAAGTGATGAAGGAATATTTCTTCGTTATTCATCTAAAAGCAAGGCATATAGATGTTTTAACAAAAGATTGCAAAAAATTGTTGAAATTACAAATGTAAAGATTGATGAACAATTCAGAGGAACTTCAAGGTATATAGACTCTGAACCGGCAACAAATTTTTTGATAAATGAACCTACTCTGAATCCACAGATACAGAATGAAGATCCAGTTACCCCAGTATCATTTGAGGATTCCACAGTAACTGAAGAACAACAACAAACAAAGACACCATGGTATGTAAGACTGAATCATTCTGAAGATTAGATAATTGGAAACAAGTTTAAAGGAGTTATGACAAGAGGAAGATTGACAAATGAAGAGGTGTGTTTTATTTCTCAAATCGAACCATCATCAGTTAATGAGGCATGTGAAGATGAATTTTGGATTAAAGATATGGAAGAAGAATTAGAACAAATTGAGAAAAATAACACTTGGACATTAGTTCCCCGACCTAAAGATAAAAATGTAATTGGAACCAAATGGGTATTCAGAAACAAACTTAATAAAGATGGTAAGGTTATCAGAAATAAAGCAAGACTAGTGTGTAAGAGATATTCTCAGAAAGAAGGAAATGATTACAATGAAACCTTTGCACCGGTAGCTAGAATTGAGGCAGTCAGATTATTTTGGCTTTTACAGCACATAAGAACTACAAAGTATATCAAATGGATATTAAATGTGCATTTTTGAATGGAGATCTTGAAGAAGAAGTTTACATTGAACAACCTGATGGATTTTCTTTGACAGATAACAAAGATATGGTTTGCAGGTTAAGAAAATCTTTGTATGGATTGAAGCAAGCTCCAAGAGGTTGGTATGCAAGATTGGATAAGTATCTTTTGAAGATTGGTTTTTCTAAAGGTAATGCAGACAACAATTTATACTATAAAGTGACTAATGATGACATCCTAGTTATAGAAGTATTTGTTGATGATATAATCTTTGGAGGAGAAGATGGATTATGTAAAGAATTTTCTATTAAAATGCAACAAGAATTTGAAATGTTTATGATTGGAGAAATAAAATTCTTTTTAGGATTGCAGATCTCACAAACTGATAAAGGTATATTCTTGAGTCAATCCAAGTACTTAAAAGAGTTACTAAAGAAATTTGGGATGGAGAACTCTAAACCGACAAGCACACCTATGACCAAAAATGACAAATTATCACTAAGAGATGAATCTACACCTGTTAATCCAACTAGATTCAAATCTATGATAGGAGGTTTACTGTATTTGACACAAACCAGACCTAATATTATGAATGCAGTATGTATTGTTTCAATATTTCAAAGTAATCCTAGAGAAAATCATGAATCAACGGTAAAAAGGATTTTCCGGTACTTACAAGGTACTATAAATCTTGGATTATGGTATCCTAGAGATGATAACTTTGAATTATTTGCATACACAGATGCAAATTGGGCAGGAGATGTGGATGATCGAAAAAGAACCACCGGCAGAGCATTCTTTCTTAGAAATTGGCTAGTTTCTTAGTTGAGTAAGAAACAAAGTTGTACATCTTTATCAACAGTAGAATCATAATATGTTGCAGCAGCAACTAACTGTACACAGGTACTATGGCTTAAGAAAATGTTGAAAGACATAAAGGTAAAATGCAAGGAACCTATTACTATCTATTGTGATAACACTGTAGCAATCGATATATCTAAGAATCTGGTATTACATTCCAAAACCAAACATGTTTCTATCAAACTGAATTTTCTAAGGAAAAATGTTGAAGTAAAGGAAATAAAACTGGTTTATGTGAATACTAAAGAGCAGATTGGAGATATCTTTACTAAACCTCTACCTAAGGAGACTTTTGAATATCTTAGAGATCAGCTTGGGGTCATACCCCTACCGGTAGAGACTTAGGAAGTTGATGATTGTCATCAACTGGCAGAATTAATAGAGAAATATTTTACTCCGGCTTTGATGGGAAGCTACTTCTTAGGGGGAGTAGTTGGTATACTAAATTGATTGGTATTTTGTATATGAACTTGGCTTGGTAAGAACTTTGGCATTTCATGTCAAAGGGGGAGAGATTGGTATGGAAAAACACAAGGAAAACACATGTTGCTCCTAGGGGGAGAGATTGTTGTTTGGGAGAGATTATTACTCTCTGAATCTGTATTTTGATTTCAGAGTTTGTTGGTTTTTGGGTATTTGGCATTTCTGTTATGGCACTTTGATGGTTTTTCCATCTTGTGTTGCCATCAATGCCAAAGGGGGAGATTGTTGGTATTTTGTTATGGTTTTGTCATTGATGTCAACACCTACTAAACACTTATTAACTCTGGCACTTTGGACAATCAGCAGCATTCACTGGCAAGCAAGTGACTCATGTAGAGTCACCGGTATCTGGTACACTAGCAAGATATAATGATCATCAACACTTGTAATGATATGGAAAACACTTGGTTATGTCAAAGACATTGTGTGGACACTGTGTCTTGGAGTTTTGTTTATTGGTACATTAGCATTTGCATATTTGTTGTTACTGGCAAATAGGTCCAGGTTACACCGACAGGTTTATCTTTTCCCGATCAGTATGGCACGCTATGGAGATAACTTATTATTGTTGTAAATGTATTAAGCTGACATATTGAATCGGTTATTGCATTGGGTGTTAATTCATATGTAAATTAATTTTATTGTAATATCTTGTAGAGCCGACCTACTAAAATTGGTCTTAGGTTATGGTATAAATATAAGATCTTATTTGTAAGATCAAGTGTGGAATACGAAAAAGGATTGTGTAAAGGTATATGCAAGAATAAGTAGAGCTATACATGTAGACATCATTTGAAGATTGAAGGAGGGTTTTTGTGAAGACAAACAGTACTGAATCCATCATATGAAGATGCTAATTTTAGCAGTATATTCTTATTGGATTTAACCATCCAATTGTAGTCAGTGTGACTCCCATTTTTGTGATTTAGTAGTGAGCTCTAGGCGCTTGGCCTTTCTGCATGTGCAAACCCCATTTATGTACACTTACTATTTGCAGTAGTATCATCTAATTGTGGGTAAGGTTTCCCACCATGGTTTTTCCCCTTACAGGGTTTCCACGTACAAATATTGGTGTTATGTGTTGTGGATGACTTTTTCTTTATGTTTCATGCACTAATCCTTACCAGTATAGCAATTAACTGTAAAAACTATCTACTGACATATTGAACTGGTTTACCAGTATCAAGCATTAAGTTGGTTAAGTTGTTTTTGGTTTGAATTTATTTGACAACTGATTCACCCCCCGCCCCCTCTCTTAGTTGTCTCCAGGACCTAACAAACATGAGGGTAGGTAGAATGGGTTAGGTTTAGGAGTGGTAGAAGTTAGGAGAATTTGGATTTAAAAATTCCAATAATAGGAAAAGGCTAATTAATCTCAACAGCTCATGGATTTGATTTGTTTTAATTAATTAGAGATTAGATGAAATGATTTTGATGGAGAAGAATTAATTAATTTGGATTAATTAATCAAAGGAGATTATTGAAATGAACCTATTAAATAAATCTTTAGATGAATATGTAGGATTTAATCAAATTGCTGATGAATTCAATTAAATTGGGGAGGAGGATTAATTAAATAATTGCTTATTCAATTAATTATCTTCAGACCATTTTTAGGTGTATACAATTTCTACAAAGTATTTCTTGATATCATCAACCATCTTTTTGTAAGACATTATCTTTTCGTCCTTTGTTTGATAGTCGTTATTGATTTGATTAATGACGAGCTGAGAGTCTCCAAAGAGTTGTAGTTATGTAATGTTCCATTCTATAGCCATTTTGATACCTATAACCAAAGCTTCATATTTTGTTGTGTTGTTGGTGCATGGAAAGCTTAATTTGTATGCTTTTGGGATTGTATGACCTTGTGGTGTAATGAATAGAATACCTGCTCCTGATCCATGTTGTGTATATGAACCATCAAAGTATAATTGCCATGTTTTTTATGTGGCTATTAGGATATCACCATTAGTAAACTCAATTTGTAAAGGATGAGTATCTTGAAGTGGTCTCTCTGCTAGTTGGTGTGCAATGACTTGTCCTTTGATAGATTTTTTGTCAACATATTCAATATAAAACTCGCTTAGAATCATGATCCATTTTGCTAGACCTCCTGTCAATGTGGCTTTGCTGAGCAAATACTTCAGAGGATCGATTTTAGCTTTTAACTTAATTGAGTGAGATAGTAGATAGTGTCGTATTTTTTGAGAAGCAAAAACTACTGCCAAGCATGCTTTTTCTATTGATGAATGGTTGATCTCATACCCCACTAGTGTTCTGCTAATGTAGTAGATGGCTCCTTCTTTTCCTTCATTGTCCTATTGTGAGAGCAAAACTCCTAATGATGTTTCAGTAGTTGATATATAGAGTAATAATGGTTTTCCTAGAATTGGTGACATTAGAATGGGTGGTTGCATGAGATATTCCTTGATCTTATTGAATGCTTCTTCACATTGATGGTCCCATTTGAAATTAACATGTTTGTGCAATAGATGTGTAAATGGTTGACATTTATCTGCTAATTGAGCCACAAATATTTTGATTGACTTGAGTCTTCCTTGTAGTGATCTTAGTTGACTGATATTCTTGGGACATGCCATTTCTATGATTGCTTTAACCTTAGCTAGATCTACTTTGATTCCTCTTGCTGCAACAATGTATCCCAATAGCTTTCTTGAAGTGACACCAAAGACACATTTCTTAGGGTTTAGTCGTAGCTTGTATTGTTCTAACCTGTCAAAGATCTTTTCTAGTATCTCTATATGTTCTTCTTTGTTGTATGATTTAACCAATATGTCATCCACATAGTCTTCCATGAATGTATGCATCATGTCATAAAATATAGTTGTCATAGCTCTTTGATATGTAGCATTGGCGTTCTTTAGTCCAAAAGGCATGACATTCCAGTAGAAAGTACCCCATGGACATTTGAAAGTTGTCTTTTCTTGATCTTCGGGTGCTATTTTGATTTGATTGTATCCAGAGAAACCATCCATTAGAGAAAACATGGAGTGTCCAACAGTTAAATCTACAATGATGTCGATGTTAGGCAAAGAAAAGTCATCCTTTGGACATGCGTTATTAAGAGCTCTGGAGTTTGTGCATATTCTGATGCTTTTATCTGGTTTTGAAATAGGAGTAATGTTGGATACCCATTGAGGATAAGCTAATGTTATGATGAAATCGACATCCAATAATTTCTTTAGTTATGTCTTGACTAGAAGAGCAATATGAGGATGCATCTTTCATAATTTCTGTTTAACTGGTTTAGCTCCTGGATTAACATTTAAGTGATGCATAATAAGCTTTGGATCTAACCCTGGCATATCTGCATATGACCAGGCGAAGTTGATTTGCCGCCACTTGAAGAACTCTATGTATTGTTGCATTTCTACCTTTGATAAAGATGTTGTTGGATGTAAGATCTTTGCTTGCTCTATTGTGTCAATGTTAACTGCCTCTGTCGGTTCAATCAAAATGGATGACCTTTCTTGATAGTGCTCAGGTAAAGTGTCAAATCTCCCATCTTCTGGCACCTCAAGGAGGTTTTCACCATTAGATGCGTCCCTTTTTTTTTTTTTTTTCTTAGTCTAATGTTGCCAGGAAATGGTTTTCAGCATTAGACCTGTTATTGTTTTCTTTATTTTCACTTTTGCGACCAGGGAATTTGGCACCCACTTGACTGGAAGATGGATTGCTGAGATTCTTGGAGGAAGTTGTTATGGGTTCGATTGCATTAAGATATATAGATATGGCATGGTCATTTGGAAAGGTATCAATGGCAGTATGTCCCTCATTTTCCCAATCAATAAGTTTAGGGTAGAGTAGAGGTAAGGGATCTTCGGGTTGGGATGTTTCAAGGATATCAAGGGTCATGATGGATGTATTAAAGTTTTCAGTACGTATGTCAATGCCTATAATGGTACTCTCATTAGAATGACCTTGTATAATAAGTTCCTAGTCATCCTCGGTTAAGTCCATGTTAGCCGAATATGATTCTAATTCAAGTGAACTAGTTCTCGAAGTTTATCCTGCATACGTGTGAACTACATTGACTCCTATATCTTCTTCAAAGCAATTTTCTTTAGCTGATTCTTCAGAGTGATAGGTATCCCATTCCCATTCATTAGAATCTGTATCACTTGTAGCCTATAATCTACAGATTTCATCATATAACATTTCTTCTTCTTTGCTGGCTATACTTTTCCTTCTTTCATATTCAACTTCTTCAGGACTAAGATTGAGGTCTGTCAATTTTTCTATGAGTTCTCCTGGATTTATATTAGCTTCTTTCTTTTTTCTATTAAGATTTAATGCTTCTTGAGGGATGCTTTTAGTTTGTTTCTCTTGTTTATTTGAAGCTTCCTTCTTTTGCCATTTCGTGTTTGTTTGTGCTTGTTGCTTAGTAGATTTTTCTTCCTTTTCAATTGCCAGTTGTTCTTGTCTATTTTCATATTCCTCTTGTTGCTGACTAAAATACGTGTCTTCCGGTAGAGTGACTTGTCCATACCCTAAACCTATTTTGTCTATAGTATGCTAAGTATGAGGCTGAATAGGTTCTGAGATACCTTATTTTCTTTTTCCTATAGGACCTGTTCCAGTGTATCCCATCCTTCGAAGGATGTTTATCCTTTTCCATATTTTTCTATAGGTATTCTGACATTGTTGACCTTTTGTTGAACTTCTTCATCTTTGTATACCCACTGTAGCATATCTTTGTCTTTTGTCTCTTCTGATAAGTTTCCAGCACTAATGAATGCTCCATCAAATATTGGAAGATGTTTCACAATTGGTTGTTGTTTAGAGGTTGATGGTTTTCCAAAGGATTTAGGAGAAAGTGGCAATTGTGATATTGTGTATTCTCCATTCCCTCGGTCTCTTAGCTACATTTGTTTCTCCATGCTTGATAAAATAGATGCAAATGATTGTTCCTTGGATTATGTGTTTGATGTTGTTGCCTCCCTATTATGTGGAACAATTACTTCTTGAGCCATATTTAGATTGCTGTAGTATTGGAATGGATTTGCATCTGCTAAGATTGTGATTTCTTGTCAGTTTGTTGTGATCTTGATTATTTGTAGTCCCAAAAATTTCTCCATGTTCAAATCCAAGTCCAATTATATCTCCATCAGGTTTTTGTCTTTTCAGCATGTCATCAAGTCTTTCTGAACTTTTCTCGAATTTGTCTTTGTGTTCATTTGCAGTGATCAACACATTTTCCAGAATCCCAACTTGTCTCCTAAGCTCCTCTTTATCATGTTGCATGTGAATCAGATTTGTCTTTATCATATCAATTTCATGATAGTCTCAAGATTTTCATTACCTCCATCATTAAGTCTTCTAGTCAAGTCTTCTTCATTCTTCTTCCTATCTTCAATATCCTTACATAGCCTCATGGTTAAATCTTGCATTTCATTCCTCATGTTACTGTTCTCTTGTCTTAGCTTCTCTGCAATATCCCTAAGAGTTTCCTTTTCACCATCATGATTCTACATTTTCTCATGAAGTTCCTTCCTCTTGTTTTGCGCTAGAACCAAGTTCTCCTAAATTCCTTTAATGAATTCCTTAGCAGTCCTCAGATCATCTTCAATTTTTCTGCATCAAAATCTTCAAGAACTCCTTCCAACTATTTTCTCAAACTCTCCATAGGTACTGGTTTCAAAATCTTCCTCAAGTTGTTAGGCTTTTGCAAATAGAGGACCAGGCTCTGATACCAATTGCTAGATGCAATGACACTTCCAAAGACACTGAGAGGGGGGGTGAATTAGTGTCTAACCGATTAATGGAATATTTGAACTTATTTATAACTTTTCAACCCAAATTAATGTACTGGTAAATAAGCAATAGTGCAATAAAGAGAAATAATAGAGACAACATAAATGCACACCATAACACAAGATATTTTAGCGAGGAAACCCGATAAGGGAAAAACCTCAGTGGGATTTGTGACCCACAATATTTACTCACTGGCCAATATGAATAAATAGAGCTCACTACTCAATGAAAGAGTCTCACTGACTACAAAATGGATAATTAAATCCAAGACAATGTACTGCTCAAAATAGCATCTGTAATGCTTGATTCAGTACCAGTTTAAGCTCTGTTAGAAACCATAACCAAAAACCTTGGCGGTTAATGAAATTCACTCACATAACCTATCTGCCTTATTACAAAATCCTTTTCCTATCTTTTGTGATCTATTACATAATTGTCTCTCTATGCTATATCCAAAATGACCTATAAGATCTCATACATATATGGGTCTTTACAATACATCATGTCAGCTTACAAACAATTAATTACATTTACAATACAATTCGCATAAATAAAACTTTATCTCATGTCGGCTTGAGTGCTAGTATGCTTTGTTGTCGGTGTAAACTAGATGCCGTTGAACGAACTTTGTTGTGCCTGTCGGTGCCGGTAAATGATGTTTGCGTTGCCAGTGAACCTATAGAATCTTGTTACCAGTTGTTTTCCATCAATGACAACATCAACCATTCTAATGTGAGTGCAGAATGCTAGCACCAGGAACCTAGGGTTCCAGAGTAAGAGTCAGGTCAAGGGATCCGGATCTCGAAAACTCGGGATACCAGAATGTTTGAAGATTGGTAGAAAAATCCTAATTATCAAGAAATCAACTTATAAAAAAATAAAATACAAACCCTAAACTATGAAAAAGAAAGAATGCAAAATAAAAGCCAAAAAAAAATGAACACAGGGTCGAAAGGAGGAAGACTCATTGGGACAAAGGATGGAGAGGAGACAAAGAGCATCATGGGAGTAACTGAATCGCTAGAGGGTAGGAGGTATGAAAAGACTAAGCACACAAATGAGCATGAAAAAACCCTAGAATGACTATTTATACCCTTGTGACAATGTGGGAATCGAGGGATGCAAACAACTTCGGGGTTTCGGGATCCTAAGATTCCACAGGTCAAAAGTAGAATGACCTTGAAACTCCAAACAAGGAACAAAGAAAAACAAAGAGAACCCAGGATTCTGGAATTCAGGGATCCCGAGGCTCCAAGAAGAAAACAATACAAGACTTTAGAACTCTGAGGTTTCAGAGTACCGAAATCAAAGAGAAACCAACAAAGGGACACTTTGTGATTTTGGGATTCTAGAATACTGAAGTTCCAAAGAGGAAAACAACAAAGACTTCAAGGTCTAGGAATCCCAAAATCCTGAAGCCAAATAAAGCAAAAGAAATAAAGAAAACAAAGCACACTTTGGGATCCCAGGAACCTGATGTTTCAAAGTGTGAACAAAAGGAAAATAGAAGGATTTCAGGGTTCCGAAAACCCTAAACTCCAAAGTGGCAAAAATAAAGAACATAAAAAAGGGGTAGGAAAACTACAGGAAGGCAAAACCAAAAAAGGGAGACCCACATTTCTAGGAATGAAATGGAGGGGGTGATTATGCGGGGCATAACAGGTATTATGTGTCACCTATCAAAGCTGACATTCCATAAAAACATCTCGCTATGTTGATGTGCCACAACATTTATTTTCCCTAGAATGGCATGCCTTTTGTCAATACCATTCCAAGGGGTGGCTATCATATCTACATAATTTGTATTTGCATCTGATTATCTTGGCATCTTGTTTACCTTGGTGGGGGCCCAACCACTTGATTTATTTATCTTGTCACCTTTTGTGGGGTCCAATCCACTACTTATCAAATCAATCTGCAATCACCTTTTCGTATGACTATCTAGCATAACACAACTTGCTACCCATACTAGAAAAATCTTTCCCAATCATATGGCTATCTAGCATAACATAACTTACTACCCATACTAGCGCTGTCTTGTATCTTTCATGATAGGGGTTCACCTCCATTAAGTGGGGTCTATTTCTATTACCCTATCTTATCTGCTTCATGCATGACACTTTATTATCAAAATTTTTGTCTAACATGTTTCAATGCATCTAACGTGTTTATGAGAAAACAAATTAGCAAAATGTAAAGCAATTTAAAGTTTATCTCATTAGGGGTAACTTTGTTCAATTAATGAATTTTGCTTCCCCTTTGTATTCTTGGTAACATCTCTCTACTTTGGTTTAGCATCTCTAGATAATGATATGCTCGCTAAAGTGACGGTAAAATATAATGACATAAATTGCATCCCGTGTAATTTCATGCCACATAAGCACCTTCACTTTAGTCTGATTGGAGTCATTCCTTGGCTCCTTATCCTTTTGTTCACATGGATTTCCTTGTTAGCTTAGAATCTGGCCTTTCCATAACAATACTGATCATTTTACTTATGGACACTAGCATGCCAGAGAGATGTTCACGCATCGCTCAAGAACCCCATGAATAGGTCAGCCTACAGGTGGTCATTTGAGTGTTATACTTGTTCCTAGAAGAGTTTGTAACGCCTCTGTTTGTAGCCACCGACATCAAGATTCTTCCCTAGACTCTATATCTCACTCATTTGAGATTATTTTGAGACTTCTTCATCATTTGGAGAAATTCTTGAGCTCTTGGCATATTTTCTACATTTCTCATAGGTTTTTCCAACATCCAACATCAACCATTTCTATAGCTTCAGGAATCTTTGGCTTCTTGACTTCACTCCTTCAAGTGATAGCTTCTTGGGTGTTGAAGGGATGTTCTCTCACTCTCTTTGTTCGTATTTCATAATGTTACATTTGTTGTTTTCCATCTTGCATATTCATTATCTTTCTTGTTCACTTCTATCTTTATCATACTCCTTTCATTCGTGGCTATTATCTTGGTTATTTGTGGAGGTGGAAACACCAAAGCAGGGGTTTGACTAAGGAAAAACTCTTAACATAGCCCCAACATTTTCCTTTTTGTCTATGTGTATTTCCATTATCAAGAGAAGGGGATTACTTTGTTGGAGGCTTCAATCATGGACTGATTGTGAGTTTTCTCCATCTCTCTCTATCTCTTGTTAGCTAGTGTAATTCCATATTACTCTTTTATTTAGCATAGTGGCATTAGCTTAGTAATATTGTTGTATCCATGTTTGTTGTACAGTCTCTTTACTGTGTCTGTACTGGATGGTAGTGCATCACATTGGTGTCCCAATTCTACATGTTCATCCTAAGAACAGAGACTTAGCAAAGGTTGTTTCAGAGGTCTCTGTGGCTAAATTTTTTAGTCTTGTAGTCTGCATCCCCTATCTCACTAGAGCACCAGTAAAGTGAGGTAGAGTGAACGTTGGTTTGTTCCTTGAATTTCATCACTCTAAGAGTAAAAAATCCCATCCTCTACACAAAATTCTTCCTTATGTATTAGCTTGACAGAGGAAACTAAAATACTCATTGAATAATATCTACTTGATATATCCATTGTGGTTTTCTTTTTCTCTTTTGGATCTAATTTAGATTTTGGTTCAATATTTTCTTCCTTGTTCTATTATGATTCAATTGCAACTATCACCTCTTTGAGATCAACGATCTCTTTTTTTTTGGTCTTTCTCATTGATTTTCCCACTGACATTTTGTGGCTCTACCTTCAACTCTTCTTCTTATTCTCTAATTTTTGCAATATTTTCCAATTGATTTCATACCTTGTTTGTTTGAAAGGATTCTTGAATCTCCACTTTCATCTATACTTTTTGATCCCTTATTTTTGAAATCTCTTTTAAACTATCCTTTGGCTCTTTCTCCTCAATTTATTCTTTCTTGATGATGCCTTGAGGCTCCTCCTTTAACACATCTTCTTGTTTCCTTATTTCTTTATCTTTTCTCAACTAATATTTTCTACTTTGATTTGTTTTCTCCTTCTTCAGTTATTTTCAAAAATATCCATAAACTTCTCAAATCAAATGGCTCCTTTAAAAGCATCTAATTATTTAACATAATCTTCAAATTGTTAGGTCTCAGAGACAATTGAGAGAGGGGGGGGGTGAATCAGTTGTCTAATAAATTCAAACCAAAAACAACTTAACCAACTTAATGCTTAATACCGGTAAACCAGTTAAGTATGCCGGTAGACAGTTTTAACAGTTAACTGCTATACCGGTAAAGATTAATGCATGAAACATAAACACAAAGTCATCCACAACACATAACACCAATATTTATACGTGGGAACCCTGTAAGGGGAAAAACCACAGTGGGAAACCTTACCCACAATTAGATGATACTACTGCAGATAGTAAGTGTACATAAATGGAGTCTGCACATGCAGAAAGGCCAACAGCCTAGAGCTCACTACTCAATCACAAAATGGGAGTCACACTGACTAAAGTTGGATGGTTAAATCCAATAAGAATGTACTGCACAAAATAGCATCTTCATATGCTGGATTCAGTACCGGTGTAATGCTGATATGCTTTCACAAAAACCTAGCTTCACCTTCAGATGATGTCTGCGTGTATTGCACTTCTTAGTAGCATTGGATATTGTTCTTCATTGGTTTATCACCCTTTAAAGAAAACAACATAAGCTTGTTAGCAACAATTAGATAGATGAATAAATGTTGCAACTCAAAATAGGTAAATACAAAACATGTTCAAACACCAAATTGGGCATCCAAATATATAATAGGAACATTCATTCCTAGGAGGGAAATTAGCTTGTCATTCAATATTGAAAACATCAACTTATCCTTGTTGAACAAATCTTCAACATTTTAAATTGAATTGTCAAGTTGCTCATTTCAAATGGTATAAACTTCTAAACCCACTTCATAACCATAAGGTGTTATACCCATGATTCTCACCCTCTTCTATATTTTGGTAGTGTTTTAAATAGCAACTATTAGTTGCCAATATTTCCAATTTAATTAATTTATTTTGGCAATTATACTTTCTTGGTTTATTTGTAAGTCCTCACTACTATTTTTAGATAATTGAGCTTACAATAAATAGTAATTCAATAAATAATAAGTGATAAAATTAGAAAAGGGGACTTGACATTCTGCCAAGAAAAAGTTATAGAACCAATAAAAGGTTTCAAAATATTATTTTTATCATCCTTTTATTCAAAGACCACCAAAAAACTATCTAAGGGTAACAAATGAAAGTATAAGGATTCATATCAGTTTACTATGATCCATTTTTTAATGTCTAAGAGAATCACATTACTACCCTAGATCTCTTTCCAAGTAATCTAAAGGAGAGTTCGTAGCCCAAATGAGTGGAATAGGGTGCCAAGATTTAGCATCAATCAAAGGTCAAAGATCTTTAGATGAAACATTGTCATGAGAGGCCTTATTTTCCTAGATCCAACCATTCCCCTTACTCTGATGTTACCAAAAGAAATTTAATGAGCTTTGATCATTTCTTGAAATAAGCTTTCTTGTATTGTCTAAGTGGTTATCCAATATCCAGGTATTATTGGCTCTACTAGTTGATCATTTACTACAATTATTTTTAAAAATGTTTTCTCCATTTACAAATCAATCCCCAAAGCTATGATTTATCTGCAAATCCTTATCATGTCTATTATCATCACACCAAAACTTATTTGAATTAAAGACTTCGTCTTTCCTTTGAAAAACCCTATCTAAATCAATACCATCATTCTAGAACTTATGTGGTGACGATCCTTTGCTACCCCAATTTTGAACAATAGGCCTACATTTATCCACCTAAGTACCATTCTCAAAAACCCCTTGAGGAACCCAATCACAATCATATTTTGTCTTCTCATGTCTATCTATCAAAGAGATCAAAAGCTCATAATCTGCAACATCTCCCCAAATTTCTCCCTTCATCTTACCCCACTCCAACATCCTTCATTGGTCACAACAAGCATAGGTTATTGTAAATAAATAATGAATAAATTAATCTTAAATTTATTGTTAAAATTCATAATAAATTTTTAAATTCAATTCTAAAGTTATATGTTTTGATAATAAATATATTCATATCAAATAATAATAATTCACCTAGTTATCATGAGACCAATACAAGGGTGGATGGTATTGCAAATGTGGTTGTTATTGTCAACATGCATGTTGACTAGTCCAATACTAAGTATTTAAAATTAAAAAGAGTGGTAGATATTAAACAACAAGAATTTTTTCCTCTTTGATTGGAAAAACCAAAACTTTATTAAGAGAATATTGAAAAGACTTCTAGATGTAGGTGAGTGATTGTTGAAGCTACAAACTTCAAGACTACCAACATAAATATAGAAACCTTTCACAAGCGAGTATGAAATAATGAGCTTGCTTGAATATTGAGATATGATATATATTACAAATGTATAATCAAGATTTATTACATTGATTATATAAACAAGATATGATGATGTAAGACAAGTACCCTTGATAAAAATATTAAATGCATGATGTAAATATTAACTTCCTAGATAATAAAAACTAAATGAGGTGAACATGGCCCCATTATAACTCAATTCTAGAAATTCCACCTAGGACCTAAGTAAACTAAGCATTTGAATAGGTTCCCACTAATAACTACTTAGTAAATAACCTCATTCACACTAACACACCACTTAAGTGAAAATTAAGGAAATAAAATTATTATAAAAAAGAGTACAAGATTCAAGATGTATCCTAACTACTAGTCCATGTTGAGTACCCATGTACAAGTGATCTCACATAAATGGAGAAAAGGAGAAAAACCACTTGGGAAAAAACCCCTTCCCAAAAAAGATAATGCAAGAGAAAAAACACTTAGGAAAAAACCCAAGTCCCCAAAAGAAAGAATACAAAATGTCATATATTAGTGATAGAATGGATGATGTATGCAGGTCACATAAATGTCCCCCAAGAATTACATTCATGATGAAGATACAACATGAAATTCCCTCCAAAGGAGAGAAGAATGGAGACTACATAGTCCCCCCATAAGAAAATGTCCTCAAAGCCATTGAAAAAGGTCTAAAGCCAAAAGAGAATTAAATGATAACAAAATAAATGTATCCCCTTAAGAATAAATAATTTTGTTGGTGGATGAAGTAGCCACTCCAATCCCATCTAAAAGAAGGGAAGAAGTCTCGAAAGATGAATCTTTGAAAACTAATTCAATGCAGTTGAAGATTACTCAATAAAATTAGGTGTTAAGGAAGAAGACAAAGAATATGAAAAATAAATAAAAATATCAAAATAATATAAATCATCATGGAGGAAAGAAAGCCCCTCAAGGATGTCCTCCAAATCTACAATACTTGTCATTTAACCATCCTACATGTATAAATGTAGAAAATAAAACATATCTTGCTCATTTGAATATCTAAAAACCATGTCATCTATAAAGTATGCTGAAGCAAGAATAGGTGGAACTCCAATAGCAAGGTTCACAAAACCAATATCATTACTACCCGCACTACGATGTAGGAGCATTTTTTACAATACGTAGGAGGTCTTGCCACATTTACTAAAGGGCGTGGATTCCCTTAATTTAATTTAAATAAAATTAATGTAATTAAGGATAGATTTAAGTCAAATTAATGTAATTAAGGATAGTAGATTGGTTTTCTAGTCTAGATAGGGATTTATTTAAGAATTAAGAAAATAATTTCTAATCGACATTTAATATATCATTTAAGGAGAATTTTTGAGAAGTTAGATGATATCTAAAATATGAGAGGTTTTAGAGATGAATTTTGTTGAGAGAATCATGGAGATATTATGGACAGAGTATAGTAGATAGTTAGGGAGATAATATCGGAGATAGTTGAAACTAATTAGCCTATTATGTATTTGGTCACCTGTAGTTATTTAAATGGACCATTTGTAGGCAAAAGGAGGGACAAAAAAATTATTTATAAAAAATATAATTCCTCTAGAATGGACGATTGAAGTATGTCCCCCTATCCATTATTTCAAGTCTCTGTGAGTTATTTTTTGTTGCATACTCTAATTTCATCACACGAGTTCTAGGAGAAGCTATTAGTGACCTCTCATCATGAGGAACACCATGAGAGAAAGTATAAACTTGATTA
This sequence comes from Cryptomeria japonica, assembly GCF_030272615.1. Taxonomy (NCBI): domain Eukaryota; kingdom Viridiplantae; phylum Streptophyta; class Pinopsida; order Cupressales; family Cupressaceae; genus Cryptomeria; species Cryptomeria japonica. Next base: position 70,359,228 of record NC_081412.1, on the reverse strand, counting down.
TCATGAACAATTGCACCCATGATAACAAGTTTTTGCTATGCTAATCGTGAAGGAATACTAAATTAGGAGTCAATTCTATTGTCAATCCACTTTGAGAAATATAATAAATTGAAAGGATATTTTGAGTAATTTCTAGAATGAATTAAACACCATTAAATCTTAAATGTTTCTTGTAAAGACCCCCCTTATCAAGAAAATCAATATAACCACCATTAGCAATTTATAGATCTTAGTAGTCCATGAGGGCCTAAGAGCATGGAGATGGTTAAGTGAATATTTCATATGTTTTGAAGCACCTAAATCAAGTACCCATCCAATAGACCTTTGAGCATGAGTTGTAATAGGAGCACAATCTTTCATCTTATTATCCCCATTCAAAATAACTATTGAACCTATGTGTGTAAATGATGAAGGTTGTGAAGATGATAATAATGATGAAGAAAAAGGAGAATAATATGGAAAAGCAATATGATGAATACTAAGAGGGGGGGGGGGGTGAATTAGTATGCCAAAAATATTTGCACTTAAACACTTTGCAAGACTAATAGTAAACTGGTAAAACAGTTTAGCAGACAAATCGGTTAACACACATGCAAACCAAATAGCTAATAATGCATTCACCCACAGAAGTAGAAACACCATAACACAAGAGATTTTGACGTGGAAACCCAAATGGGAAAAACCATGGTGAGATGGAACTCACAATTAACTATCTACAGAATAGGAACCAGACCCGTTAAGGTCAGACTGGTTAAGGTCTTACAATGTTCTTTACCAGAAAAGATCCTGTTAGGAATCTCAATCTCTATTAGGAGATAAGTCCGATTAAAGAGTACCTTGCTAGAGGATTTTAGATCCATAGATGTGAACCACCTTGTTAGAGGATTTACAAAAAGGATTTTGGGCCTACCTGGTTAAGGGCTACAGACTTGTCAAAGATGTGAGTAATCAACAAGTGTTTGATCTAGCTAGTAGCACAGACTGCTCGGTTAGATCCTTGATAGCTCGTTCCTAATGCACTCCAGCATTACTTTAGTCTTATACACATTCATATTCTCTCCAACTCCTCAACCACCTTAAAGCCTAGCAACAACATAAACTTTTGCTACAACCACATCAACAACCTAAAACCCTAGACATGATGTCCTTATAAAGGAATTTGATTTCATGTCGGTCCAATAGGATTACATAACAATTTCCTAGGTTCAATGAACCTAGAAATACTTGGTACCACGACACAAAAAGCACCGTTTAGGTGTCGACATCGTCAAACAATCGGTGGATGGTAACTCATCACAAAATGCTGGTTGGTAACTCATCACAGAGTATTACCGGTTCATATAAAATGTCGGTTGCCAGTTTGACAAAAATGAAGACTGGTAAAAATGTGTTATGCCGCTCTAATCCCTCATACCGCTTGGGGTCAACATGTCGCTTCAGACCGGGAAACACATTCTGTAGAACACCAATAGTCTAAAGACTATTATACAACATATCGGTTGGAACAAATACCGGTTGTGCTCTAACTCATACATATAAAGGAGATCTCAATGCAAGTGTGTGTCCATCAATGACAATCACAACATAAACATAAAAAATGCCAACATAATATTATGTTCCTTATGAAGCTAATTCATATCATATTTAGAACTCTTTCCTAAAACAATAGTTTTTAACATACCCAAGCTTAATACAATAGCTACATTTAGCCTTAGGCTTCTCCTTCTTAGACTTTTTGTCTTTAAAAGAGGTGGCAGGACCATTTGATATTGTCCTAGGTTTATTATTCTTCTTTCCTTTACCCATAGATTGTGCAATCAAAGCATGATAATTAGGAGATACATCAAGTTGATCAAGTTTTGCTTGTCCTCTAGTCAATCTATAACAAAATGTTTAAAATGAAGGCATTACACATAATTCTCCTAATCCATCCATAGTAGAGTAAAAGAAAGTAAATAAATATAAAAATGCACCTTTTAAATTATACAAAATAAAAAATATTAATTCCTTCTAGTTTTTCTCCTTCCCACAACTAGCCAGTTGATATCTTAATGATATGAAATTAACCAAATAATCTTCAATAGTAGGGTAAATATCAATAGAAAGAGGTGTCAATCATGCTTCTAATTGCACAACCCTTACCTAAATAGCTAAACTTAAGAGATCCTTATACTTGGCCCATATCTATTTGCAACTTACTCTCCTCGATGTGGATGAATAAGCTATCTAAAACATGCATTACAATCAAGCCCATAACCTCATTACATTTTCTCCTATGTGAAAATATTTCATATTCTTTGATAAAGGTAGGTTGTTGTTCATTCAATGTAGACCATTAATTTTTAGAACAGAGAAATATTTGCATGTTAACCTTTCATGTATGATAGTTACGAATAAGAAATTCAAACCTTGATTCAACCATTAGGACCACAAGAATAAAGAGAGAAAAATAGACAAATATCTAATAGAAACTAATATGAGACCTCCCAAATATACAACACAATTGAAAATGAACCCCCCCACAAACAAAACCTCTCCAAGAAATAGTATGTCCAAGTAATCAAAGTAGATACCAAAAAAAAAATTAATAAAGAATACTTATGGCTAAATATAGAAACATGCATGGACAAAATGATAGAGCTCCTAATCGCCTTTTAAATGATATTAGAATCATAAAAATTGGACAATTTGGCAAAATGTTATGAAGTCGAAAATCCTAAAGGGAAGGTGTAGTTTAAGCTACAATAAATCTACCAAATAAAATGTTTCATAGAAAAGACCTACACAATTGAAAAATTCATTGAACCATCTTTCCAATGATATTTCATTTCAAATTTTTGCCTCCTATAGAAAAAGTTATGTCCATTTGAAAAAAGACTTAATTTGGGTACTAGGTGACCAAATAAGCTAGATCCTAGGGCTAGTGGGAGGTCACCAATATGACTATGGTTCAGAGTTGTAGAAGAAAAAGGTGTCATTATTGGGGCAATGATGCAATGGTGTCACATGGAGAGTAGAATCCCAACGGCTTCACACGCTACTCCTATGCTATGGTAGGTTCTCAGTTTGTGACATGATCGAAGTATAAGCTATTGGGCATTATCAAATGAACCAAATTCCTAACCAAAAAATTGCACACCAACCACATGCAATCAAAAATTAAGTTGACCACTAGAAAATTCAATTATAATTTTTTATTAATATAACTACAAAAAAAAAATTGATGATAATATGATGCCTAATAGGTACAAAAATAACACAAAATATGACACACAAAACAAGGTTGTAGATGCTCAAAATTTTCCACTAAACGGTAAGGGGATTTTTTTTCCTGCCACAACTTTATAGTCTGTTTAGTACAATCAAGTATGGATCTATATGGATTCATATAGAAAATGGTGTCACTACAAAAAACCTCTATATCCTAGGCAAAAGTGCTAGAAATTGATAATTGAGAAGCAATCCAAGGGTTTTTGGGCCTTCTAGACGCAATGGTGGCATTTATTTTGGCCTAATCTGCTCCAAATATTTAGCTACCTCCTATATCTGACAACTTGCCCAAACTTCAAACCCTTGTAACTTTGCCAAAAATCATTAGATTTAGATGAAAAAACATTTAATCTTGGATTTATTAGCCATCTTGGACTCAATGGTGAGCTTAGATCTCCTCCAACATGTGCCAAAACTAAATTGCAATAAAAAATATCCCATCTAGTAATAGATGTACCCTCAAATCTAAGAAGGGTTTTGTATGGTCATGACTTTGATACCATGTTGAAGCTATAGACTTTAGGATAACTAGCAAAAAAAATGAAACTTTCCACAAGATTGTATGCAACAATGAGCTTGCTTGAACATTGAGATATGAGATATATTACAAATGTGCAATCACCTTGATTATATAGACAAAGATGATGATGTATGTCAACTACCCTTGATACGAACACTAAATGCATGATGTAAGTATTAAATGCACCTAGATAACTAAAATTAAATGAGGTGAACATGGCCCCATTATAAATAACTTCTAGAAATTATACCTAGGACCTAAGCAAACATAACATGTGAATAGGTTCCCACTAATAACTAGCTAGGAGATTGTCTCATTCACTCTAACAGTGATTGCTACTGAAAAGGTTGCATGGCTTAATTATTTCACATACATGTCAAATTGGAAACAATCAACTACTATTAACATGGTCAAGGGTAACAACTTCACTTGTTTTCATGGATTCTTCTATTATCCTTCTTGCAAATAGGATGCATCCTACATTTAGGGGGGTGATAATTAAAATGAGGCTTAAGAAGATTTGTGTCTCTTATTTTTGTACATGCAATTAGAATGGTGATGGGAAATATTTTCCTTGTGGAAACTCACAAACATCATGTGATCTTGGACATCACCTCTATATTTGTGGTTGTTATGTTGGATCTCTAAGAGGAAAAAAATAGCATCACGTGTTATGGAGGTTTTGGTCTTTCTCAAGTGGCATGGTCAACTTTGTTAGGATTTAGAGAGTGCTATCATTAGATTAGGGTTTCACACTAGCAATGATTTATGGTTAGTCATGTAACCTTCAAAAAATAGGCTATGAGACCTCTTTGCAATGGAGGTTATTGGTTGTGACATGGAGGCTTGAAAGAAAAAGTGTCCTATGGCCTCAAACTTTTGAAAGAGGTGGTTGGGGTATCTGATGGAGCTTCTATGGATTTTTCATTATTTTTCTCCAATGATACTAGTACAAGTAGATATCTTAGCAAAATGTAATAGTATTTATATACATGAAAATGTAAAAATAAAACATCAATATAAATATATGTTGATAAACGTGTCCTATAATGGAGATTTTCTTTTATGAGCATTTTATTTTCATGGGCATTTATTGTTAGAAATGATAGATTTTATTGCTCCTTATGGAATTTTTATCTATATGATAGTTCCCCTTTATTTTTATAAATTTATTGGTGAATACTAAGAAGGGGGATGAATTAGTATACCAAAAATTACTGAGCTCAAACACATAAATAGTTTAGCAGTCAACCGGTATAACAGATTTACTAGCAAATTGGTTAAAGCAAATGCAAACCAAACAGAAAATAAGGCATTCACCCACAAGAGCACAATCACCATAACACAAGAGGTTTTGATGTGGAAACCAAAATGGGAAAAACCACAGTGAGCTGAGACTCACAAGTAACTATCTGCAGAATAGAAACCAGACCGGTTAAGGTCATACAATGTTCTTTACTAGAACATATCCTGTTAGGAATCTCAATCTCTGTTAGGAGATAAGTCCAATTAAAGACTACCTTTTGAGAGGATTTCAGATCCACGGTTGTGAACCACCTTGTTAGAGGATTTACAAAGGCTTTTCTGGGCCTACCTGGTTAAGGGTTTCAAACTTGTCAAAGATGTGAGTAATCAACAAGTGAGTGATCTAGCAAATAGCACAGTCTGCTTGGCTAGATCCATGATAGCTCATTGCTAATGCATTTCAGCATTACTTCAGTCTTGGGTATAGCCACACTCTGTTACTTTGCACAAACTTGATCTTCTCTTCTCAGATTATACATACAAAAACCTCATCAACCACCCAAAACCCTAACATCTCTAAAACCCTAGACATGATGTCCTTAAAAAGGAATCTGATTTCATGTCGGTCCAATAGGATTACATTGCAAGTTCCTAGGTTCAGTGTATCTAGACACATTTGGTATCATGACACAAAATCACCGCTAAAGTGTCGGTGGATGGTAACACATCACAAAAATACCAGTTGGTAGCTCATCATAGAGTAATACCGGTTCATACATTTTACCGATTGCCGGTTGTCAAAAATGAAGACTGGGAAAATGATAACTTCCACTTCAGTTCCTTTGTTACACTTAAGATCCTCGAACCGCTTGAGGTCTTCATACCACTTGAGATTGGTAAACACTTTCTGCAAAACACCGATAGTCTAAAGACTATAATACATACTACCGGTTGGAACAAATACCGGTTGAGAATAACTCATACATACAAAAACAAATCTCAAAGCAAGCGTGTGTCCATCAATGACAATCACAACATCATCATCAAAAATGCCAACAATCTCCCCCTTTGGCATTGATGGCAACACTTAGGAAAATTTTGACATCTAAGTGTTTTACAACAACAAAAAAATATGCCATAATCAAAATTACTCCTCTTAAGCATATACACTATCCCTTTTGCATAAAATACCATGTATACTACTCCCTTACAGAGATAAACATGAAAGTATACATAACATGCATCAAAATTTTAAATACATAACTACTCCCCCTTTGCCAACAATGACAAATTACTTCAAAATAACCCTTGTTTCTCATTGTCATTAAAATAATAAGTGTTTATGGCAATAATGAGTGAAACTTATCAAAAACTGTTTTAAAGTCTTGCATAAAGTGTTGGCAATATAACAAGGATATTGAGAAGGTTGTTGATGATTATGGACATAACTGATTAAAGATGTTTTACTATCTTGATATTATTATTTTGTCATTGATGTCAAGAAATTGATTTTCTAATTCAGTATACTATTGCCATATCTTAAGAAATATGATATGAAGATCATAAAGAAGTCGGTAAAGACTCAGGAAAGAATATGATGAATAAAGGGATAAGCTATTCAATGGGCAACTCTACCGAGTTAGACAATGATGAGATCTTGATGTTTTAGATTGTTTTAACATCATACATATGTTGTAAAATGTAAAGGTTAATACTACACTATGTTATCAGCCAAAGGACCTAGTCGGTAAACCCTAAGGAACCTAGTCGGTAAACCCTAAGGTTATCACAGTCGGTTAATGAAGACAGAATGTCTACTGAGTAAAGTTTAGTATTCACCGAGTTGTAACCGAGCTATAACAGAATGCATTAAATGTTTACATGTTATATTTAATGAAAGAAGCTGATGAGCTAGAGCGGATCAATGATTGGCAAGCCATGGAAGAAGTTTGTTAACAGATCTAAGACAATGGAAAGTCGGCAAGAAGATCTACAGCTCAGATTGAGCTGCATTACCCTAATACAAGTTCCAAGATGATTGTGCAAATTCTGAGGCAGGGTAAAACATTTTTCAGATCGTAAGATACAATGAACCTGGACAAGATTGAAGATCTGATGGCTATGATTGATCATGGGAAATGTGATCAAGGAGATTAAGCGGTAGATGATTGTTTATAAATAAAGAACTGTTGATAAATAGTGTATGCGGGCAAGTGTATGCATAGGGATGCTACATAGTGATCACCGAGCACAGAAGCTTGAAGACCTGTTGGAATAACAGAGTATTGATTCCCAGTAGATAGACAAGATTAGTTCTATGTCTAGATTGTGATTGAACAAATAAGAATCTGCTTTAGCATTTTAGATGTAAAGTTGCAGATAGATTGTATTATTGTTAGCTTGTGAAAGTAACAGAAAATCTCTTAACCGAGTGGACTTAATAGTCTTATAAGTAAATCCTCTAACAAGGTGACATTCTAAATGAGTGTTTGAAATCCTTTGACAAGGTCACTTCTAACAAAGTGAAGATCCTAACAGATCTGAGGGAAATCCCTTAACCAGGTCACATCTAGCAATGTGTTTTGTAATCTTTAACAAGATTGGCTTTTAACCGAGCATACTCTAGAAGAGTATATTTCTTAGTGGGTCCGAAATCCCACAGTGGTTTTTTCCTATTTGGGTTTCCACGTTAAATCTGGTGTTATGAGGTCTATATTGTTTTGAGTTTGCATGTTTGACAGTTTTATTCTATGACTGATATATGTTACCGAGGTTGAATTTGATGTTTTCATTGATGATTAAGTTTGTATGATTCACCCCCCCTCTCATCTTGTTGGCTATTGGATCTATACTTATATTAAGTATCAGAACTATCAATTGGTATTAGAGCTTTGGACTCCGAAAGGAAAGTTTAAAGGCACTTGAGTTAAAGATCCAATGATGTATAAGAGGGATGCACCTAAGCTGAATAAGTCAAGTTTCTCTACATGGCAGAAAAGGATGAAGCTACATCTATCAGGAGTTGGAGAATATGCTATATACTATCTAGAGAATGATTTTGTTACACCGAGCACCTATCCATTGACTATGGAAGAGATAAAGGCAAAGCAAGAACACATTCAAGCAATGATTGAAATAACATTTGCATTGACCGATTCTGAGTTTAATGATCTAGAAGGCTACAATAATGCGAAGGCTATGTGGACTAAGCTCATATCTATATATGGAGGAGATGAACATGTTCAAAGAGAAAAAGTTGATAGTCTAAGAGGACAAATTGAATCTATGAGGATGAATGAGGGTGAGAACATAACCCAGTACAGTACAAGACTAAAGGAGATTGTAAATCAAATCAAGGGAGCAGGAGGAATTATTGAAGAAAAGGATGTGACAAGTAAGTTGTTAAGAACCCTTCTACCTGCTTATGCAATCTGAGTCTCTGCAATCAATGAATTAAGGTCTATACCTAATATGCTAGTTTCCTTGGATGCTACTATTGGTAAGCTACATGCATTTAAGTTAAGTAATTTTGATAACAGTGGGTCATCGGTAAATAAAGTTGAATCTGCATTTAATTCTTTTCATTTGAATGAATCTAATGATTACAATGAAAGAAAGTATAAGTACTCTGGAGGAGATCATAGTGGAGCAAGTGAAAGATTTCAGAAGAACATGGAGGAGGTACACAAACTGTATGAAGAAATCATAAAGAAAGAAGAGTTTGAAGCACTATTGGCCAAAAGGTTACCAAGAGGCAAAGGTAAGTATAAGGGAAAACTACCCTTGAAATGTTTCAATTGTGATAAGATTGGCCATATGGCTTCTAACTGTCCTAACAAAGATTTCACTGAAAAGAGAGATTACCGAGATGACAAACAAAAAGATAATCATTACAGAGGTCACCGAGACTTCAGAAGAAGAGATAGAAAGACCTGCTTAATTGTTGATGAGGAATTTGAAGATGATAAATTAGATGAGATTGATATAGAGGAAGTAGTTTATGTGGCTATCAAGGATGGATCAGATGAAGAAAGGTATGAAGAAAAAGCACTAATATCTCACATAAACACTAATTATTCTTGGATTATAGATAGTGGATGCTCACATCATATGACAGGAGATCAACACAAGTTTGTTATGTTAGATTTGGTAATGCTGCACCACGTTCGGTGAGAGGTAAAGGATCCATAACACTTCTTGATAAAGCAAGATGCAATGATGTTTATTGGGTTGAAGGTTTGAAATATAATTTGTTGAGTGTAGCACAGCTAAACAACACAGGTTACCAAATAGAATTTCAGAAAGGAATTGTCAAAGTTCATGACAAAAATGGAAAGTTAGCTGCTACTAGGACACAAACAAAAGGTAATACATTTCACCTTGACTCTACTCACAACAAGTGCTTGCATGCAAAGATTGATAACACCTGGTTATGGCATAAAAGGTTTTGTCATGTTAATTTTGATAATCTGATCAAGATAAGTAAGAAGCATAGAGTAAGAGGTCTACCGAGTCTTGAAAAACCTGAGAATGCTATATGCCGAGGATGCCAAATGGGCAAGATGACAAGATCCAACTTTACAAGTAAGTCCTACACTTCTAAGGGAATTTTAGTTCATGTGCACACTGATCTTTGTGGTCCTATGAAAGTTCAAAGTTATTATGGTGATAAGTATTTCATATTATTTGTGGATGATTATTCAAGGATGATGTCAGTAATGTTTTTAAAAGAAAAATCAGAAGCTTTTCAAATGTTTAAATGGTACAAGGCTAGAGTTGAAAATGAAACAGGAAGACAACTGAAATGTCTTAGATCAGATAGAGGAGGAGAGTTCACATCTAATGAGTTCAACCTATTTTTCAATGATCATGGTATTAAAAGACAAGTCTCTGCACCAAGGACTCCACAGCCGAATGGAATAGCTGAAAGAAGAAACAGATCTATTGTGGATTGTGCTAGAACACTGATGATTGAGAAGAAGGTTCCACAAACATTTTGGAGAGAAACAATAAGCACAACTGTTTACACCTTGAACCGAGTTCAATTGAAGAAAGGTACTTTGAAGACACCTTATGAAATCTGGTATGGCAAGAAACCTAATATAAGTTATTTTAAGATCTTTGGAAGCAAATGCTATGCTCATAGAGATGATAGAAATGGCAAGTTTGATCAGAAAAGTGAAGAAGGAACATTTCTAGGATATTCCTCTAGAAGCAAAGCATTTAAATGTCTGATCAAATCATCTAACAAAATAGTAGAAAGTGCAAATGTGAAAATTGATGAATTTGCAGAAAGAACTGATGATAGAATTTCCAAAGAACCAGAAGACTATGATGAATTTGTCTATGTGCAACCGAAAAGTCCTATCCAGATAACTGTTGAAGGAAATGAGGAAGATATCATGTTACTGAGTGATGAAGAGGATCATACAGAGCCTATTGAGCCTGTATTAGCCAAATATGTTAGAAGACATCATGCACCAAGTCAGATTATAGGAGATAAGGATGATCCAGTGATGACAAGGAACAAACTGAGACAAAACACATGTTTGATATCTGAATTTGAACTGAGAATAGTAAAAGAGGCATTTAACAGTGAAGATTGGATAAATGCTATGACTGAAGAGATTGATCAAATCAAGAAGAATGACACATGGACACTAGTCCCAAGACCTAAAGACAGAAATGTAATCGGTACAAAGTGGATCTTCAGAAACAAGCTAAATGAGAAAGGAGAGGTCATTTAGAACAAAGCAAGATTGGTTTGCAAAGGTTATGCCCAAGAAGAAGGAATTGATTATGGTGAAACTTTTGCACTTGTTGCCAGACTTGAAGGAGTTAGAACATTGTTGGCATATGCTGCTTTCAAAAACTTCAAGGTATATCAAATGGATGTCAAATCTGCATTTTTGAATGGAATATTAGAAGAATAAGTTTTCATTGAACAACTTGAAGGATTTTTTGAAGACAAGAATAAAGATCAGGTATGTAAATTGAACAAAGCTTTATATGGTCTGAAACAAGCACCAAGAGCATGGTATGAAAGATTGCACTCTTATTTGATTAAGATTGGTTTTATAAGGACAAGTGAGAACAACAACATGTACATGAAGAATGATGACAATGGAATACTAATCTTAGCCATATTTGTTGATGATATTATATTTTGTGGAAATGACTCTTTATGCAAAAAATTTGGTAATGAAATGAGCAAAGAATTTGAGATGTCATTAATCAGTGAGATAAAGTATTTTATAGTCTTCTTAGGTTGTTCTTTAGGTTCTATGTCCTCTGAGTCTGGTGTGTTGCCTTTGGTCTTTCACTTCCTCTCAAATACCTTGGCGGGTGCAACTTTCAGTTTCTTCTTTGTCGATGACCGCTTGGTCACTTTAGGACTTGCTGAAGAAATCATCGACACTGCCTTTCCCTTCTTTACTGAAGGTTCTTCAACTAGTGTTACCCTTTCCAGATGGGTGTCGGTTCTCTTCTTCTTAGGATCAAGAGGTGAGGCAAGTAGGGTAGAGGCATACCCGTCTAGCATATCATACATTACCTCATATCCCATGGGTTCCACTTTTTCTTTTCTAGGCTCAACTGCCTCCATTATGCACTCATTTACTCTGATGGTGAAGCAGATGTCCTCTTCATACTTCTTGACAATATCGTCAAATATCCTCATCCACTGGCTCATCTTCTACCTAAACTCATCAAAGTATTTGTTCAATACTTCAGGATAACCAGTTCCAACCGCATGAAGACTTTCTTTGATTTGTTTGGTAACTGGTTGGTCAGCAAACCACTGAATATCACCAACTCCTAGGAAATAGCCTTGAAAGTAGAAAAACAATCCTACCAACACTTGCCCAAATTTAAATCTTAAGGCATTGTCCTATTTAATAGATTTCAGGTTCACCAGAAGTTGTCTTTGTATATAGGTTCATAAATCAAATGAAGCATCTTCCTTGATCATCCTGTAGGTAGCATTTACCACTACAACAAAGACAGAGTTAATCCTGCTAGAATAGAACATCTGGTATCCTATCACCATACAAGCATACTTGACCAGATCATCCTTGATGGTATTGACAGTCATTCCCCATTGGTCGCTCATAGAACCAGTGAGCTTGGTCTTTTCGGTCTTGATGACTTTCCTTAGGGCTGGCACCTCAATAGTGTTGTAGAAACTGGTGACGACATGAATAGCTTTAGGCGTTATGTCATGTGTTCTCTCAAGATACATTTTATCACCATGAACTCTGCTCAGAATGATGCGAATGCGATCTTCTATAAATTCTTCAAGAAAATACACTGCATTGTGAAGCTTCTTCTTTTCCAGAATGCTATATTCAGGTTTGATCTTCTTATCATCCCCACAAAATAGACCTAGCTGGGAATGGATTACTAGAGATCCTAGGTCTTCTAGTTTGCAATCAATATACCCTGAAATATCATCGTCTACTATAACTCCAGCGGGTATTTGGGATAGGCCATTGTATTTCGCCTTCCGTTGGATAAAATCTACTAAATCAATGGGTGCACTAGAACTGGAGTGTGATGCAGAAGCCATGATAAATAGATAAACTAGAATTTCGATAAATACCTTTAGAAATCCATAATTTGGGGTTTGCAACTTTAGCTTCGCCACACAGGACTTCGATTGTTGGATTACCGCTTTGTGTTCTTCACTTGACTAATTGATACTATCTCTGGATTCTTCTTCAAAGTTTTGAAATCTCTCTGAATCACAAAATAAATCACCTTTTGTCGCTCAACACTTGAAAATTTCTTCACTCGCAAACTGATAAGTGAAAATTACTTGAAATTCCCATTTAAATGAATTCTTCACCTACCATAATAAATGCTCCACCATTAGGGTGTAAACCCTAATTTGCCTTTTACCATTTCCAGTCTTCTGCCGATTGACGGGTAACACATACCAGTTAGGTATTTTACCTATATAAACTGGAGGTTCGAAATATTTCACCGATTTTCTCCCCCTAAGCTTCTTTTTTGCTTAGTTTGCTGGTTCAAAGATTTCCACATGAGGTGCAGAAACTGCTTCTTCTTGTGACACTTCTTCTGGTTTCTTTTTCCAGGTTTTCTTCATATTCACTTGAATAGTTTCAACATCAATCTTTCCTTCCAGAGTGACCAGTATATCATCCAATATATTATTTCTCATCCTGCAGATTCTTGTTGTATGACCTGGTTTGTTGCAATGGTAGCCAACCATTCCAGGTGCTCTCCATGGTCCATTATTCATGTTTCCATTCTTCCTTCTGCATGTTGCAGCAGTGTGACCATGACCATGATAGATCAAGCAGGTTCCTCTCCAACTGGTTGCCGCTTGATAGCCAGCGCTACCTGACTGATGATTATAGGTATTAAACCAGTTTGAATTCCAGTTCATAGAGGGTTCAAGAAAAACTCCTTGACTCCTTTGAGGATACCTTCTGGTGTTGTGCATGACAGACCTACATTCAAAGGCTTTATGCCCAAACTTGTTGCATGCATAACAATTTCCATTGAATCTATTGGATCTAGGCTTATTGTTTAGAAAGTAAGGAAAATTATTGTAAGCCTTATTTCTACATACATTAGTAGTATGTCCTTCCTTGAGACAATTAAAGAAAATAGGTTTGAAATTTTTCTTACCTCTATTCTTTGATGTCGGTTGCTTCCTTGATGCTACATCTTTTGTTCCAGAGGTATCACCTTCCTCATACTCAGAGAAACCAATTTCATTAGTATTCTTTACCGGTGTTGTTGATTGAAGCTTTTTCTCTAACTTAGCAGCACTCTAATTGAATTTGTCAAGTATCTCTTTTGACTCAATGAGTTCTTTGGTAATTGAAACGTTGGACTCCTTCAAGGTTGCATTCTTAGAAATAGCCAAGTTTAGTTCACCTTGCATTTCTTCTTTTTCCAATTTTCTCTCTTGGAGGTGAGCGGTAAGTGCACTGATTTCTTGCTTCAGCTAGGAGATCTCATGATCTTTGACTTTTACCAGATCTTCATCTTTTCTCTAGTTCTCAAGCTCTTGACACATCCTGATAGTCAGTCCTTCCAGTTCCCTTCTTAGGTTGGCATTAGACTAATTCAGTTTTTCAACTTCTTCAACTAGGGCTTCCATGTCCGCTTCATCAAAGGAACTATTTTCAGTTAGCTCCATCAGTTTCTCAGCATGCTCTCTTCTTTTTGCTAGAGAGGCCCTATACTTGACTTTGAGTTCATCATAGGATTTCTTAGTCTGAGTGATCAGATGAGTAAGTTCCCTCATAGTGTATTCCCCCATATCTTCTTCCAAGTGGTTAAACTTATAGAAAGGTTGGCTCTAATACCAATTGATGAATACTAAGAGGGGGGGTGAATTAGTATACAAAAAATTACTGAGCTCAAACACTTAAACAGTTTAGCAGTCAACCGGTATAACATATTTACTAACAAATCGGTTAAAGCAAATGCCATAACACAAGAGAACAATCACCACAACACAAGAGGTTTTGACGTGGAAACCCAAATGGGAAAAACCACGGCGAGCTGAGACTCACAAGTAACTATCTGCAAAATAGAAACCAGACTGGTTAAGGTCATACAATGTTCTTTACCAAAACAGATCCTTTTAGGAATCTCAATCTCTATTAGGAGATAAGTCCAATTAAAGACTACCTTCTGAGAGGATATCAGATCCATAGTTGTGAACCACCTTGTTAGAGGATTTACAAAGGCTTTTCTGGGCCTACCCGGTTAAGGGTTACAGACTTGTCGAAGATGTGAGTAATCAACAAGTGAGTGATCTTGCAAATAGCACAGTCTGCTTGGTTAGATCCATGATAGCTCATTGTTAATGCATTTCAGCATTACTTCAGTCTTCAATATATCCACACTATGTTACTTCGTATAGACTTGATCTTCACTTCTAAGATCGTACATACAAAAACCTCATCAACCACCAAAAACCTTAAATCTCTAAAACCCTAGACATGTGTTGCCCTTGGTCTTTCACTTCCTCTCAAATACCTTGGCGGGTGTAACTTTCAGTTTCTTCTTTGTCGATGACCGCTTGGTCACTTTAGGACTTCCTCAAGTAATTGTCGACACTGCCTTTCCCTTCTTTACTGAAGGTTCTTCAACCAGTGTTACCCTTTCCAGATAGGTGTCGGTTCTCTTCTTCTTAAGATCAAGAGGTGACGCAAGTAGGGTAGAGGCATACCCGTCTAGCATATCATACATTACCTCATATCCCATGGGTTCCACTTTTTCTTTTCTAGGCTCAACCGCCTCCATTATGCACTCATCTACTCTGATGGTGAAGCAGATGTCCTCTTCATACTTCTTGACAATATTGTCAGATATCCTCATCCACTGGCTCATCTTCTGCTAAAATCATAAAAGTATTTGTTCAAATCTTCAGGATAACCCGTTCCAACCACTTGAAGACTTTCTTTGATTTTCTTGGTAACCGGTTGGTCAGCAAACCACTGAATATCACCGACTCCTGGGAAATAGCCTTGAAAGTATTAAAAAAATCCTACCAACACTTGTCCAAATTTAAATCTTAAGGCATTGTCCTGTTTAATAGATTTTAGGTTCACCAGAAGTTGTCTTTGCATACAAGTGCATAAATCAAATGAGGCATCTTCCTTGATCATCTTGTAGGTAGCATTTACCGCTATAGTAGAGATAGAGTTAATCCTGCTAGCATAGAACGTCTGGTATCCTATCACCATACAAGCATACTTGACCAGATCATCATTGATGGTATTGACAGTCATTCCCCATTGGTCGCTCACCAAACCGGTGAGCTTGGTCATTTCGGTCTTGATGACTTTCCTTAGGGCTGACACCTCACCAGTGTTGCAGAAACTGGTGATGGCATGAATAGCTTTAGGCATTATGTCATGTGTTCTCTTAAGATTCATTTTATCACCATGAACTCTGCTTGGAATGATGCGAATGTGATCTTCTGTAAATTCTTCAACAAAATACACCGCATGGTGAAGCTTCTTCTTTTCCAGAATGTTATATTTGTGTTTGATCTTCTTATCATCCCCACAAAACAGACCCAGCTGTGAATGGATTACTAGAGATCCTAGGTCTTCCAATTTGCAAGCAATATACCTTAAAATATCACTGTCTACTATAACTCCAGCGGGTATCTAGGATAGGGCATTGTATTACACCTTCCATTGGATAAAATCTATTGAATCAATGGGTGCCCTAGAATTGGAGTGTGATGCAGAATCCATGACAAATGGATAAACAAGAATTTCAATAAATACCTTTAGAAATCCGCAATTTAGGGTTTGCAACTTCAGCTTCACCACACACTACTTCGATTGTTGGATTATCTCTTTGTGTTCTTCACTTGACTAATTGATACTATCTCTGGAGAATCGGTGAGCTTGGTCATTTCGGTCTTGATGACTTTCCTTAGGGCTGGCACCTCACCAGTGTTGGAGAAACTGGTGACAGCATGAATAACTTCAAGCGTTATGTCATGTGTTCTCTCAAGATACATTTTATCACCATGAACTCTACTCAGAATGATGCGAATGTGATCTTCTGTAAATTCTTCAAGAAAATACACCGCATTGTGAAGCTTCTTCTTTTCCAGAATGCTATATTTGGGTTTGATCTTCTTATCATCCCCGCAAAACAGACCTAGCTGGGAATGGATTACTAGAGATCCTAGGTCTTCTAGTTTCTCAATAAATATACCTTCAAATATCACCGTCTACTATAACTCCAATGAGTATCTGGGATAGGGCATTGTATTTCGCCTTCCATTGGATAAAATCTACTAAATCAATGGGTGCACTAGAACTGGAGTGCGATGCAGAATCCATGATAAATGGATAAACAAGAATTTTGATAAATACCTTCAGAAATCCACAATTTAGGGTTTGCAACTTCAGCTTTGCCACACGCTACTTTGATTCCTGTATTATTGCTTTGTGTTCTTCACTTGAATAATTGATAATATCTCTAGATTCTTCTTCAAAGTTTTGAAATCTCTCTGAATCACAAAATAAATCACCTTTTGTCGTTCTACACTTGAAAATTTCTTCGCTCGCAAACTAATAAGTGAAAATGACTTGAAATTCCCATTAAAATGAATTCTTCACCTACCATAATAAATGCTCCACCATTAGGGTGTAAACCTTAATTTGCCTTTTACCATTTCCGGTCTTCTACCGGTTGTCGGGTAACACATACTGGTTAGGTCTTTTACCGGTATAAACCAGGGGTTCGAAATATTTCACCGATTTACTCCCCCTAAGCTTCTCTATTGCTTAGTTTGCCGGTTCAGAGATTTCCACACTAGGTGCAGAAATCGGTTCTTCTTGTGACACTTCTTTGGTTTCTTTTTCTAGGTTTTCTTCATATCCACTTGAACAGTTTCAACATCAGTCTTTCCTTCCGGAGTGACCGCTATATCATTAGATATATTCTTTCTCATCTTGCATATTCTTGTTGTATGACCCGATTTTTTGCAATGGTAGCAAACCATTCCAGGTGCTCTCCATGGTCCATTATTCATGTTTCCATTCTTCCTTTTCCATGTTGCAGTAGTGTGACCATGACCATGATAAATCAAGTAGCTTCCTCTCCAATCGGTTGCCGCTTGATAGCCACCATTACCTGATTGATGATTATAGGTATTAAACCGGTTTGGATTCCAGTTCACAGAGTGTTCAGGAAAAACTCTTTGACTCCTTTGAGGATACCTTCTGGTGTTGTGCATGATAGACCTGCATTAAAATTCTATATGCCTAAACTTGTTGCATGCATAACATTTTCCATTGAATCTATTGGATCTAGACTTATTGTTTAGAAAGTAAGGAAAATTATTGTAAGCCTTATTTCTACATACATTAGCAGTATGTCCTTCCTTGAGACAATTAAAGCAAACAGGTTTGAACTTTTTCTTACCTCTATTCTTTGATGTCAGTTGCTTCCTTGATGCTACATCTTTTGTTCCAGGGGTCTCACCTTCCTCATACTCAGAGAAACCAAATCCATTAGTATTCTTTACCGATTTTGCTGATTCAAGATTTTGTTATAACTTAGCAGCACTCTGATTGAATTTGGCAAGTATCTCTTTTGACTCAGTGAGTTTCTTGGTAATAGAAGCGTTGGACTCCTTCAAGGTTGCATTCTCAAAAATAGCCAAGTTTAGTTCACCTTGCATTTCTTTTTTTTCCACTTTGCTCTCTTGGAGATGAGTGGTAAGTGCACTGATTGCTTGCGTCAGCTTGGAGATCTCATGATCTTTGTCTTTTACCAGATCTTCATCTTTTCTCTAGTTCTCAAGCTCTTGACACATCCTGATAGTCAGTCCTTCTAGTTCCCTTCTTAGGTTGGCATTACACTCATTCAGTTTTTCAACTTCTTCAACTAGGGCTTCCATGTCCACTTCATCAGAGGAACTGTTTTCAGTTAGCTCCATCAGTTTCTCAGCATGCTCTCTTCTTTTTGCTAGAGAGGCCTATACTTGACTTTGAGTTCATCATAGGCTTTCTCAGTTTGAGTGAGCCAATGAGTAAGTTCCCTCACAGTGTATTCCCCCATATCTCCTTCCAAGTGGTTAAACTTATAGAAAGGTTGGCTCTGGTACCAATTGATGGATACTGAGAGGGGGGATGAATTAGTATACAAAAAATTACTGAGCTCAAACACTTAAACAGTTTAGCAGTCAATCGATACAATATATTTACTAAAAAATTGGTTAAAGCAAATGTAAACCAAACAACAAATAAGGCATTCACCCACAAGAGCACAATCACCATAACACAAGAGGTTTTGATGTGGAAACCCAAATGGGAAAAACCACGGTGAGCTGAGACTCACAAGTAACTATCTACAGAATAGAAACCAGACTGGTTAAGGTCAGACCGGTTAAGGTCATACAATGTTCTTTACCAGAACAGATCTTGTTAGGAATCTCAATCTCTGTTAGGAGATAAGTCTGATTAAAGACTACCTTGTGAGAGGATTTAAGATCCTTGGTTGTGAACCACCTTGTTAGAGGATTTACAAAGGTTTTTCTGGGCCTACCTGGTTAAGGGTTTCAGACTTGTCGAAGATGTGAGTAATCAACAAGTGAGTGATCTAGCAAATAGCACAGTCTGCTTGGTTAGATCCATGATAGCTCATTGCTAATGCATTTCAACATTACTTCAGTCTTCAATATATCCACACTTAGTTACTTTGCATAGACTTGATCTTCTCTTCTAAGATCGTACATACAAAAACCTCACCAACCACCAAAAACCCTAACATCTCTAAAACCCTAGACATGATGTCCTTAAAAAGGAATATGATTTCATGTCGGTCCAATAGGATTACATTGCAAGTTCCTAGGTTCAGTGTATCTAGACACATTTGGTAACACGACACAAAATCACCGCGAAAGTGTCGGTGGATGGTAACACATCACAAAAATACCGATTGGTAACTCATCACAGAGTAATATCGGTTCATACATTTTACCGATTGCTGGTTGTCAAAAATGAAGACTGGGAAAATGATAACTTTCGCTTTAATTCCTTCGTTCCACTTAAGATCCTCGAACCTCTTGAGGTCTTCATACCGCTTGAGATTGGTAAACACTTTTTGGAAAACACTGATAGTCTAAAGACTATAATACATAATAGCGATTGGAACAAATATTGGTTGAGCATAACTCATACATACAAAAAGTTATCTCAAAGCAAGTGTGTGTCTATCAATGACAATCACAACATCATCATCAAAAATGCCAACATTTATGGGACAACCCCTATAACCAATTTCACTTGACAATATATAATAAAAAAAACTTCTTAACTATATTAACCATATTTCTTAACTATAAAAAATAATTTTACTAATCTATTATAATTGTTATATTATTATAATATAATTTAAAGTAATAATTATTACTTTAGTTATAAAAATATCACTTTTAAGAATATTGTGATTCAAAAATAACTTCAAATCTACTTAAAAGATGTGAAAAAATAATAATTTAATTAAAAAGTAAAAATATCTATAAATGAATTAAAAATAAGAAAACCTAATTTAACATATCCAATTACTGACTATATCAGTTATTTAAAATATTGATTCCATATTATCTTTTATACAAATGAATAAAGTTATCACTTGCATCATTACTTTTTAACAAAAATATATTAAATTTGATATTCTAACATCAAAAAGAAAAGTGGTTACCAAACATTCTCTTTTCACTATTTATCATCTTATTATAAAAATATATTTTAATTTTAAAAACATAATAAAATTATTATCTTTTTTATATGAAAAGTTTATATAATTTATTTATTTATTATGAAGATAAACATCTTTTAAATTTTTATTACATATTACTATTTAAAATATATATTAAAATTATAAATAATTATTTTTTAATTAAAATCTAAAGCAAAAGATTATGATATCAGTTTTATCTTTTTAAAGTGTTATCATCATATCTTTAATAAAATCTTTATATCATTTAATTTCCTAAATCATATCCCACTTAACATATAATTTATCAAAATCATCTTCTTATTTAATACTTTCTTATAAAAAAAATTTCTATTTTCTAACTTATGTTCTCATTCTCTTTGCTTTTACCATTGACAAGTTTTTAGATTATTATTTTAGTACTAATGATTTGTGTAATAAATTATTGTTGGATTGGGAAGATCTAAACATTAATAACTATAATAATATATTTCTATACATATATTGTATTTTATTTTTCATTTGAGAATAATGTATGATTTTTATCTTCTCTTTTTGTCTATCTTATATATGTCTATTTCGGACAACCATGATATAAGACTTATTAAGTTTTCAATGTTATTGTATTCCAAGTAGGTTTATTTTATATTGCATAACATAAGACTTATAAATAACGTGTTTTGTATGTATTTTTTAAATTCATTAAAGCTATGAGTAGGGGTTTGTTGTTTTTCTTATATTTCTTATTAAGCAGTGATTATTTTTGGATTTTAGTATTGATTTTTGGAGGTATGATTTGATTGTTTCTATTTTTTTATATTTTAATATAGAAACATATATATAATTCATCATATAAAATTAATAAGTAGGAAGAATAAATTCATTAAAATTATTAAGGATCAAGCTTAATTTAATGGTTCATGTCATATCACAGCTTTTTGTGACAACCTTTTAGTTTCTTTGTGCATCTATTGTGAGCCTATTGTATTGGTTAGGCTTGAGGGCCTTTTACTTTTCCCTTTTATATAGCCTTAGTTTTTCATTCATCTTCAATTGTTGTTGGAGGAGTTGAAAGCTTGATGACAACAACCTATGACTCCCCTACTAAAACAACCCTGAAAATTCATTTTGAAGGTGCTTCATGAGTTATTTCTTCTAACCCACCTCCAAATATTGTCCTTCCACTTCTAGAATTTGAAGAAACCTGCAAATGACTTGAAAATTTACTCTTGTTGGTTATTTTTTAGGAAGGGTCCCCCTAAACCTATGCTACATGATGGTGTCCAAATCTTGGATCCCACATGGGATTCAGTTGGCTATTGTGAAAAACCTTTATGAGGGTTTTTTTCCTTTTCGTCTTCGCAAAAGCCAATAATGTTGAATTTATTCTCACTCGATGTCCTTGGCTTGTCTTATCTTCCTTGCTTGTGTTCAAACCTTCGACCCATGAATTTTTTGTCATAGATGAAAAATCCCTTTGTTTCAAGGTTTAGGTTGAGTTGGACCTAACCTACCTATGCCTTTTGGGAATTTTCTCTTCCAAATTGTGGCCTCATTGGACATTGTATTCTATGTTGAGTTCTATAAAGTCCATGCGACTCACCCCAATGGTTGAGTTTGTGTAAAATTAGACTTCTCAAAGATCTCAAGGAAAGGGTGGATATCCAAATTGGAAAGTCTCATTACTCTCAAAGAGTCTAGTATATCAACCTCTGAAATACTTTCTATCGATGCCAAGAATGCAACCACAAGATTAGAGATTTCCCATTAGTTGTACAATGCCCTAAGCTGACCCCACAACCTTCTTTAAGCTAACCATCCCCTCTCAAGGATGAGGTAGGATAGTCTATAATGACAAAACACAACAAAAAAAATTTAAGCACCCTAAAACACCTCCTGAGGCTTATGGGAAAGGATTTTCTAGCTCCCAAGTTTCAAAAGTCATCAACCCTCCTAGGTAGACAAAGACAGTTTCAACAACACAACCAAATGTGATTGTTTCTCAACCCTAGACCAGTCATATTTGTCAGTATAATGTCCCTTCATTAGGCATATCAAGCTTTAGCAGAGGTTGGCCTACTATTAGTGATGCAGGAGCATCCTCGGTTCATAGAAATCTTGCATCAACGAAAAATATTTCCTTTCTGTTTTTCTTTTTGTTTGCAGTTTCAACATTTCTTTATGTGTGTCCCAGAATTGGCTCATTGGAACCTATGGAGTTGGATTTTACTTGAAGACTTGATCATCTTCCTTATTCCCAAATCGTGGAGCATTTGGATCATTTTCTGGCAAGTTATCACTACTGGTTTTCGAGATAGTTTTTTATTACTGGTTGCATGGACCTATTTGCATTAGTGACCTACTGGGTCCCCTTCCATAGCTTGTAGAGCCTTGAGTGTTGATTTTGATGTTCCTTGGTATGTGGCTGACCTTTCCCTATGATCTACACTTCATCCTTTGGATTTTCTGGAAAAATTTCTTTGTCGGAGGCCGACCTTGTTGGTTTTACACATTAGGTCTTGTTCTTCGAGTTTTGATCCCTTTTTGGGCCTACTGGATCCTCTTGGATCATATAAATAATTGTAATAGAGAATTAGAATGTAATCAAGAAGTTATACTGAGCGTAAGAGATAGATCTTAAGATTTGAGGTCCCAGTTGTAACCTGTTATGTATTTTGAGCATGTATTAGCAGACCTGTGAGATGGTTTCTATAACCCGGTTGTTACCAGTTGGTTGTAATTAGTTTTCATGATATAATTCAATATGTTCTACATTGCATCCATCATGTCCCTATATTTCCATTGTGTTTACTCTTGCTAACCAGTCTAGACTGATCTCTTTGAGGTCCCTCCTACCCGATGATTTCTTCAAGTGGTATCAGAGCAAGCTTTCATTCCGGAGGTTGCGTTGTCCTAAGAATTTTTTTGTAGGGTGGAAGACTATGGATCTGACCTATAGCTGCAGAGGATTGGCATGAAGATGGCATGAAGAGGAACTATGAATGGTGGATCACGTGGGAATGCAGACCCTGCTATGATGTAAATATTGCAAGGAATAGAAGCCTAGAGAAGAGGCTGACACACTGAAGATGTAAGTGAAGATGAAGAAGAAGAAGCCTCGACAGAACAAGTAAACCCATGGGTGGTTGATCCAGATGAGGAAAGGTTTTTGAGGGTTTTAAGTAGGGCGAATGCAAAACCTCATTTTACCCCACCGAAATATGATGAAAAGTTGGATTCGGATGAATTGATGGATTGGATATCAGAGATTGAGAAATATTTTGATTTTGAAAACATTACAGAAGAAGGGAAGGTGAAATATGTTAGCAATTTGAGGAATTGATTATGTATTGCATTGATGTTTTGTCATTGATGGCAACATCAGCTATTTTGGTTGTTTATCAATTTCCAGTAGAGCGGTTGGATTATGATTTTGATTTGGTATGCTCTGGTATGCTTCGATTTGTGGAATTAGTTTGGATCTATCATTCATGCTATTCAGATGTGTATCACGGTCAACTTTTTTTGGGATTTGATAACTCAGGAGTTATCATTTGTTCTAGTAAGCCTTTTGGTCATTGGTAAGGGTTTTACTGATAGAGATTTGTTGAGTATATTTTGATGCACTTGATAAATTGTACATACCTAAGAGTTCTATGAGGGAGAATCTGATAAAGGAGAAACATAGTGGAGGATTAGCAAGACATTTTGGTATTGAAAAAATAGTAGCATTGGTGAGTGAGCATTACTTTTGGCCCTAGATTCATAAGGATGTTAGGAAATATGTGCAAAGTTGTAGAATTTGTCAAGTTGCAAAGGGTAGTAGTCAAAATGTGGGATTGTATAAACCTTTGATAGTACCGGTAAGACATTGGAAGGATATAAGAATGGATTTCATACTTGGATTTCCTAAAACATCGAGAGGGAATGATTCTATATTTGCGGTATTGGATAGATTCTCAAAGATGGCTCATTTCATACCTTGTAAGAAGACATCAAATGCATTACATGTAGCAGACATATTTTTCAAGGAAGTAGTGAGATTGCATGTATTACCTAAGAGTATAGTTTCAGATAGAGACACTAAGTTTGTTAGCTATTTTTGGAGAACACTTTGGAAGAAGATGAAAACAGATTTGAAGTTCAGTTCCACTTTTCATCCACAAACTGATGGATAGACAAAATTAGTTAATTAGATCTTGGGAAATTTGTTGAAATGTTTAGTTGGAAATAAAATCAAAAGCTGGGATTTGATTATTGCACAAGCAGATTTTGCCTACAATAATTTAGTAAATAGGAGTACCAAAAGAACACCTTTTAAGATTGTTACCAAAGTACATCCTAGAGGTACATCAGAATTAAGAGATATTAGCAATGAAGACCAAAGAAGTTCAAAAGCAAAAGAATTTGCAAATCACATAAAGGACTTACATATTCAAGTTAAGAAACATTTGGAGGACATGAATAGAAAGTATAAGGAGAAGGTAGATGAGAAGAGGAGACATAGGAATTTGAAATTGGCGATGAAGTGATGGTGCATCTAAGAAAAGAAAGATTTGTGGTTGGAACCTATAACAAATTGCAAATGAGAAAGCTAGGACCTTGCAAGATTTTGAGAATGTTTAGTTTTGGGAATGCATATGAAGTGGAGTTACTAGATAGTCTCAGTATTTCACTTGTGTTTAACATTGCAGGTCTTCATCAGTATCATGAACTAGAATTTAGTGAGGATATTATTGTAGACTTGGAGAAATAGTTGCCCCAGAAGGAACCAGATTAGATTGAAGACATTTTAGACAGTATGATTGGGAGCAGATAGTATAAGGAGTATCTTGTGAAGTGGAAGGATAGACTAGTTGAAGATTCATCTTGGATTTATCAGGTAGAGGTAGACCACCTTGGTTTTCCTCTGACCTGGATAAAGTGAGAAACTCACTTTTTTTCAACAACCCCTAATGTCTGATGTAGGAGAATCCTTAGTTCATAGCAATCTTGCATCAACCAAAAATATTTCCTTTCTATTTTGCTTTTTTTTTTGCAGTTTCAATGTTTATTTCTTTGTATCCCAGATTTGGCTCACTAAAACCTATGAAGTTGGATTTTACTTGAAGACTTGATGATCTTCCTTATTCCCAAATTGTGGACCATTTGGATCATTTTTCAGCAAGTTATCGCTACCGGTTTTCGAGACAGTTTTTTGTTACTGGTTGCCTGGACCTATTTGCATTGGTGATCTACCAGATCCTGTTCTGTAGCTTACAGAGCCTTGAGCATTAATTATGATGTTCCTTAGCATGTGATCGACCTTTTCCTTTGATATACACTTCATCCTTTGGATTTTCCAGAGGAATTTCTTTGGCGGAGGTTGACCTTGTTGGTTTTACATGTTAGGTCTTGTTCTTCAAGTTTTGATCCCTTTTTGGAGTGATCGGATCCTCTTGGATCATATAAATTATTGTAATAGAGAATTAGAATGTAATCAAGAAGTTATACTGAGCATAGAAGATAGATCTTAAGATTTGAGGTCCCGACTGTGACCTGTTCTATATTTTGAGCATGTATTAGTAGGCCTCTAAGCCGGTTTCTATAACCCGATTGTTACCGATTGGTTGTAATCTATTTTCATGATATAATTCAAATTGTTTTGCATTGCCTCCATCATGTCCTTGTATTTATGTTGTGTTTACTCTTGATGACCAATCTGGATTGATCTCTTTGAGGTCCCTCCTACCCAGTGATTGCTTCATTTAGGGTGATGTAGGTCAGCAATGTGGTTAGATACCCAACCAAGTGTTGGCATTATAATAGACAAGGGAGATTGTTGGCATTTCAATAAGATATAGAGAAGGTTGTTGATGATTATGGATATAACTAATCAAGGATGTTTACTATCTTAATATTATTATTTTGTCATTGATGTCAAGAAATTGATTTTCTAATTCAGTATGATGTTGCCATATCTTAAGAAGTATGATTTGATGAGTATAATGATGTCAGTAAAAGACACAGAAAGAATATGATGAATAAGGGGAGAAATAAGTTATTCAATGGGCAACTATTACCAAGTTAGACAATGATGAGATCATGCTGTTTCGATTGTTTTGATATCCTACATATGTTGATTGATTGTAAGGTTACTACTATACTATGTTACCGAGCAAAGAACCTAGTCGCTAAACCCTAAGGAACCTAGTCTGCAAACCCTAAGGTTATTGCTATCAGTTAATGAAGGCAAAATGTCTACTGAGTAAAGTTTAGTATTTACCGAGTTGCAACCAAGTAGTAACAAAATGCTTTAAATGAGTATAAGCATTATTTAATGAAGGAAGCTGATGAGCTAGTTATGATTAAATGATTGGTATGCCGTGCATGAAGTTTGTTAAAGAATCTATGGTAAAGGAAAATCGGCAGGAAGATCTTGTCATGCCCAAAATTTAGGGCAAAAACGGAACAATTTTTTTTTAAATAAAATACTTAATTTAATTAATAAGCACACTCTTGCGACAAGCGTTAGAGAAAATTCCATTAATCAATTCGAGCTCCTTCCGAAACGAACGAAGCATCGACAATCAGTTATATTCTAATTGCGGAATAACCAACTGGTTTAAATTTTATCTCCAAGAGATATTTAATTAATAGTTTTATTAAATTAATCATACTAAAAATATTAGGAGAGATATTTTAAAATTTATTTCCCACTATGACTATATAGTCTTAGCAATTTTAATTAATTTCTTCTTTATAATTTTCTTCCATATCTATATTGTGTACATATAAAAAGTACATATATACATATAGATCATGCATATATTTTGTATATCAATAATTTAATTTCTTAAATCAATTAAACTCAAAAAAAAACATACATATATATTCATATATATATTCCCATATATATATATATGGAAACATATATATTATTATATA
The DNA here is from genome assembly GCF_030272615.1 of Cryptomeria japonica. Lineage (NCBI taxonomy): Eukaryota > Viridiplantae > Streptophyta > Pinopsida > Cupressales > Cupressaceae > Cryptomeria > Cryptomeria japonica. Next base: position 70,332,032 of record NC_081412.1, on the reverse strand, counting down.
TATATTCTACATATATTCCAATATTTTAATCCTAACCTCCTAAATCCATTTCAACTTTCTAAATATTATCACTTAATTTCCTCAACCCTAATTAGGGTTCTAAATTCTTATTTAACCATTACCCAAATCCAAATTTCATGTTTATTTTTTTTTGATTTTAAAAACTAAACTTCCCTAGCCGCTATCGGGCTAGGGTTTTAACCCCTTTTTTTTTAGCAGGTAAAGATTCATGCCGGGCCGAAGACCTTACGGCGGCCATGTCCGAAATTACTTGCAGGTCACAGAGGTTCCAAGTGGTGGCTGGCCGCGCGCACCACTGTGTGAGTGCACAGTGGGCGCCGCTGGCGGCACCACTGTGTGGCCACACAGTGGCGGCCGCGGCCGTCCACTGTGTGCCCACACAGTGGGAGCCGCAAGCGGCTCCACTGTGTGTGCACACAGTGGGCGCCGCGCGGTCGTCCACTGTGCGTCCACACAGCGGAGCCCGCGGGGTCTCCAACCTATATTTTTAAATTTTTTTTTTTTTAAAATACAATAACATTTAAATATATATATATATGTATATAAATATAGAAATATATATATATATATATATATAAATATATAAATATATATATTTATATATATGTATATATATATTTATATATATATGGTGTTTACAAAAAAATTAACATGCATAAATAAAATGATAAATTTAATACCAAATAAAGTTTATATACTTTTTACAAGAGAATTATTACATGCAAATTTTTAAGCTAATATAATAATGGAAAAGATAACCAAGTTAAATCAAAAAATATAAAATATATATATATATTAATTTAAGTGCATCTATAAAACAAACTTCTAAATCAAAGTTAACAAAAAAAATACAATCTAAAGTATTTCACAAGGATACATTATTCGTTTCTCTTTTTGTAATAAGAAATCCTTTAATATTTCTTTAAATAAAATATTCACATAAAACAACTTTTCTTTCTATCTAAAATACTTAAAAGCTTTCAGCTAAAATAAACTTCTAAATTGACTCAATTAAAAATACAGGTAAAAATCTAAATGAAAACAGATTTTTTTTATTTCTTTCATAAAACAAGAAGCTTTACATGCATCACTAATTTGCTTTTCTTTTTCAAATATACTAGAAGTAAAATCAAGCCTTTTCTCTTTCTTTAAAACATCTCTAATATATACTATCAAATATACAGAATGTTTTCTCTGAACAGTCACAACAATAAAACTTCAAATCTATTATTACAAAATTTTCAACTTGCTTCTCCTTTTTTTTGAATGAGGCATTTATTCACAACAACTTTAAAGCAATATCTGCAAACTGATTTCAAATATCTTCAATTTCAATCTTCTGTATATCTTTCATGAATTTCTATCCTCTTTCCTCTGGATTTCCTGCATAATAGAAAACACAAAACTGACCACGGAGTGCTCACCTCCCAGCCTAGGCTAACTAGTAGCCACCCCCGAGCTCGGAGAACCAATTCCTAGACGGGTAACAAATAGGCAAACACAAAGAAACACAAAACATACAAATATTACAGACACATTCCCAACCTGGCTTTCACAACACCACACTCTGGTGGTGAATAATTTCAAAGGGTGGTAGTGGACCAAATACCCTGAGGAGAATTCTGCAAGTATGTAATAACAAGAAGCCACCTCATGGCACAAATAACATATCAAAATCTCAACCCCATAAATTCCTTATGCCCCCCAAAGGCATTCTAGCCTTATAACCCTCCTTATGACCCCCATTGCACAAACAGGCCATGCAGCAAGGGTCACACAAAGTTCCCTTGTGATCGCTCTCTAAAGAGAGTCTCTCACTCGAGGGCTGTCACTGCTACCACCCTCAAGATCCTCTTCTCTCCCAAGAGAAAGAGAGATCTTGAGAAAACTCCCAAAACGCATTCATTCATAAAACAAAACCAAAAGATTTTCAAACATTCATTTTCAAGAATACAGATTTTCTTATTCAACAACTTTCAGAAATAAACAAAACTAGACATTAAAAGTAAAAATGAAACCAACCTTATTCTGCCCAAAGGTTATAATGATATTTGAAGAAGAGCTGCCCAATCCACAATTCTTTATTTTTCCTTAATCAATTTCTTTATCCCATAACATTATTTTTTTCTTCCAAATTTTCTTCCGTCTCCAAAAATGGAGATTGGGTGATTAGCCAGCTATTCCCAAAAATCTTCCTTAAGAAGCTCACTCACTGAGTTTTCACAGGATTCTAAAAAAAATCAACAAAAAGAAGGAAGAAAGCAAAAATGCAAAAAGACTTTCCTTCCAAGAGGGAAAATCTGGATTTGATTTTCACTTCAATTTTCAATTTTCGCTCAACTCAAAAAAGCCAATTTTTAAAGCGTTAAAAAGATCATTATAAAGTAGAAACTTGCCTAAAGTTACCCCTAACCCCTAGGTATACCTTATGGGCTTTAGGAAACCCTAATAAACTACTCCTAGGTGTTCATTTAACCCATTTTAAACCCCTCTGAAGTTTATTTTCGGGTCAAAAATAAGTTGACCACTCCAAATATTATATTCTCAAAATATCTTTTTTTGACAACACATTATTTTATTTAAAATTAATAATAATTAACACTTTCCCATCAAGAGACAAGATAAAATATTTAAATTTAAATCCACACATGTGTCAAGTGACACTAATAAAATACTTTTACAAAAATAAACATGAAATTGTCTCTTGAGGTTTTTACACAATAAATTTAAATAACACATAACACACATGCAGCACATACTGATACGAATAAAATACAACACAAACGGGGTGTTGTCTCTCCAAATAGACAAACCCTGGCTTTACGAACATACATAAGTCTAGGTTTGATTCTCCGTAATTTTCCATGGTCACATGGTAAATTTCCTGCGCATCTCAATTTACACATTAGTACTCCCAAATATTCATATAAAATATAATTCAATAATACAACAATGCACATCATTACTTGCATACAATTTTCATCTGCACAGATTGAATACATCTTTTGTCAAGCAAATTCACATAAACAATTTTCATCCCAATTCACATAAACTAAGCATACATCATAGTTCTATATTCAAAGTAAAGTCCTGCAAATTCATTAACGACATCTATCATTGCAATATCATTCTATCTAATAATCATGTAGTGTTCTATCTCATAAAGCATGTAAGTAAAACATCAATTCATAGCAATGTTATCCAATATCCTGAAATCATATAAGTTCTAAGTCTCAAAATGCATCAAAACAAAGTATCCATAGTAGTCTAAAATATAAAATCCACTGAATGTCAAACTGAGTCGAGGTGAGGCCTCACATCCTCCCCCTCTAGGCATGAACTTCCTCCTGGAGTTCATCAAAGAGGTGAGGGTACTCTGATCTCATATGTGCTGCGTCCTCCCATGAAGCCGTAACCTCATCATAACAATCCCACTGGACCCTAACCTGGTCCAGCTCTCGACCTCGAAGGGCCAATGTCTGGCGTGCCAAAATGCGAATGGGCTGCAAAGCTAGCTGCCCGTCCGACTCCACCTGCAAGGCATCCCAATCTAAAAGGTGAGACTCATCATAGATATACTTTCTCAAAACTGAAACATGAAACACATCGTGGATGCGTGACAGGCTAGGTGGCAAAGCTAAACGGTAGGCAACTGGGCCTATCCTCTCCAGAATCTCAAAAGGTCCTACAAAGCGAGGTGCGAGCTTAGAACCCTTTCCGTAACGGATCGGACTCTTATGTGGTCGCACTCTCAAGAAAACTCTGTCTCCAACCAAGTAACTACGATCAATCCTCTTTGCATCGGCATACTTCTTCTGTCTATCCTGAGCCTCTCTGAGACGCTGCCTAATCAAATCCACCTGCTGTTCCATATCTCGAACTAACGCAGGACCAATAGCAACTCTATCCTCTATGCGATCCCAACTCAAGGGCGTCCTGCAAGGCCTGCCGTATAATGCCTGATAGGGTGGCATCCCCAAGGAAGTGTGATGCCCATTGTTATAGGCAAACTCCACTAAGGAAAGATACTCCTCCCACCGGGTCTAATGATCCATGACGTACATACGAAGCATATCTTCTAACACCTGATTGACTCTCTCTGTCTTACCATCTGTCTCCGGGTGATAAGCCGTACTGAAATTGAGCTTTGTGCCCATAGCTGCCTGTAATGACTTCCAAAAGGTAGAAGTAAAAAGAGAATCCCTGTCAGAAATAATCTTGCGGGGTACGCCATGTAGTCTAACAATGTCTTGCAAGAACACCTGTGCTACTGCTGGAGCTATGAATGTAGTACGAACTGGTGAAAAGTGAGCTACTTTGGTCAACTTGTCAACTGTCACCAAGATAGCATCATGGCGACGAGAAGACATAGGGAGACCAATGATGAAATCCATGGATATAGTATCCCACTTCCACTCTGGTATAGCATGAGACTGAAGCAACCCACCTGGATGGCGGTGCTCCGCCTTTACCCTCTGACACTCGAGACACCGAGCTACTATCTCAGCAATGAGCTGCCGCATTCCCGACCAATGATACAACTGCCTCAAGTCTGCATGCAACTTCTTAACCCCAGGATGCGCAGCATAAGGAGCTCTATGAGCTTCCGAGACAATGAACTCTCGCAACCCTCCGGAGGAAGGTACATAAATGCGCCCTCTGTGGCGTAACAGTCCATCGGACTCCAAAGAATAATCCACATATTTCCCTTCTAGTGTGACCTGAGAACGTAACACCTGACAAACCTCTGCATACCATCCATCCTCTGACAAATGTCGAAGTATACGGTCCCTCAAGTTTGTGCCCATGGATATGGTGTAAACCTCATGACGTCTCCTACTCAAGGCATCTGCAACTACATTTTCCTTTCCCTTGATGTAGTGAACGTCAAAATCATATTCGCACAAAAACTCCATCCATCTCCTCTGACGTGCATTAAGGTTCGGTTGAGTGAAGATGTACTGAAGACTCTGATGATCTAAATGCAACTCAAAGTGATGTCCTAGAAGGAAGTGTCTCCACCTCACAAGTGCATGCACTACTGCTGCGAGCTCAAGGTCGTGAGTGGGATAATTAAGTTCATGAGTCTTAAGTTTCCTAGACTCGAAAGCTATGGCCCTACCACCTTGCATAAGAACTGCCCCTAAACCCTCTAAGGAAGCATCGGTACAAACCATGAAATCAGCTGAAGGATCTGGTACAACAAGGATAGGAGCGCTAGTAAGTGCCTTCTTGAGTTCCTGAAAGGCCTTCTCGCACTTCTCTGTCCACTCAAACTTCTTCCCTTTACGCTGAAGAGAGGTAATAGGGTGTGCGACTCTGGAGAAACCTTCGACAAAACGTCGGTAATATCCTGCTAAACCCATGAAACTCCTGACCTCTGTCACACTGGTAGGCGCTGGCCAATCCATAATAGCCCTAATCTTTGATGGGTCAACTGAGATCCCATCACCGGAAACAACGTGTCCAAGGTACTTGACCTCAGATCGAAAGAAAGCACACTTCGATAGGCTGCCAAACAACTGGTTATCTCGCAAACACTGCAATACCTGTTTCAGGTGCTCCTCATGCTCCTTCTCATTCCGAGAATATATCAATATATCATCGAGGAACACAATAACAAAACGGTCCAGAAAGGTACGGAACACCCCATTCATGAGACTCATAAAAACTGCTGGGGTATTCGTAAGTCCAAAGGGGACTACGGTAAACTCATAGTGACCATATCTAGTGCGAAATGCGGTCTTGTGGATATCACTTTCCACTATTCTCAACTGATGGTATCCTGACTTCAGATCTATTTTGGAAAAGACTTTGGCACCCTGAAGCTGGTCAAATAAATCATCAATTCTGGGCAAGGGATATCGGTTCTTGATGGTTACTTTATTTAGCTGCCGGTAATCCATACACAATCGGAGAGATCCATCCTTCTTCTTAACGAAGATAACTGGTGCACCCCACGGGGATACGCTAGGACGGATATGACCCTTCTCAAGAAGTTCCTCAAGCTGAATTTTAAGTTCATTAAGCTCATTTGTGGTCATTCTATATGGTGCTCTGGAAACTGGCTCGGCTCCTGGTACTAGGTCTATATGAAAATCAATCTCTCTGTGGGGAGGCATTCCCGGTAACTCTGAAGGAAATACATCTGAATATCCCTGAAGGATAGGATGGTCATCGAGCGATGTTTCTTTTTCCTCCTCTTCTCCTCTGTCACTGATAGTGATAGCAAAAAGCTGACATCCCTTCCGCATGCTCCGCTTGAGTTGCATTGCGGAGATCATACGAAGAGACACGGGCCTCTGAATCCCGGTGATAACTATGGGCGAACCATGATCATCCTCACACTCGATCTTTTTCAGGCGGCAATCCATCTTGGCTCTGTGGGCATAAAGCCAATCCATGCCAAGTATGATTCCATAAGATCCAAGTGGAGTCACTCTAAGGTCTACTATAGTGGTGGTCTTGCCAATCTGCAACTGACATGCCCTAACTTCTGATTCCACTGACACTCTAGCCCCTGAAGCTAATTCCACTTCCCAACTGACACCCTGCCTAGTTGCCACTAGCCCGCAACGCTCCACAACCAACGAAGATATAAAGGAGTCAGTAGCTCCTGAATCAAACAAAATAGATACATTGTTACCTCTGATTATACCTGAAGATTCGATAACCGTGGCCTGATGATCGGCCTGGCGGTTGTCAACCGCTGCAAATACTCTATGGGACCTGCCCATATCACCAACTGTCGACTCTGAAGCGGCCATCCGCTGACTCCCTGCTACCTGTCCCTGAGGGCAATCCCTCGCCAAGTGCCCCATGGCTCCACAAGTAAAGCAAGCACCCCGTGCCTGGAACTGGGCACCCTGAGGCCTAGAAAAACCCTGACCTCCTGTCCTACTGGATCCGCTGTACCCACCCCTGGAGGACTGCTGAGTCCCCGCCGACTGTGTGTACTGCCCCTGTGCTCTGATAGGTACCTCTCCCGGAACCTCTCGGTGAATATCTCCCAAGTGAGTGTATCAGGTACAAGTCCGCATTTGTACTCTTCCTGTCTCCACCAGGTGGAGGCTGTTCCTCTCAAAAGATGAACTGCAACACGTGCTTTCAGGTTGCTCTCATAAGAACGCAACGCAAAGCACCTCTCAAGACTCAGAAGCCATGCCTCGGCCTCTACTCCATCTGTAGAGCCTCCGAAGGATGGCGGTTGGAGGCGCATGACCTCCCTGATGAGATCCCCTGGATCTCGATGACCCCTCTCAAAATAGACTGGCTCCACCGCAGGAGGTGGTCCTGGCATATGCACTGACTCTGGCTCCTTACCACCCTGGCTCTCTACAGGAATCGGAGCTGGGCTCCTGCTTCGTTCTCTATCAACAGATCTATGACTCCCAGAGTCATGACTCCCAACCGGAGGGTTCTCTGCAAGAATCCTTTCCTGAACAATGCCAATAAGATTCTGAATGGCTGCTAGAAGGTCATGGTTAGGTTCATTTGGCTGTTCGGGAGGTGCTCCTGGGTTCTCCTCTGGAACCGATGCCTCCCTCTCTTCCTCATCGCGAGCCAGGCGCTCACGTCTAGGACCCCGTCCGCGCTTGCGAGCTTGTTGCGTCAACGGAGGCATCCTAAGAGGAAAATAATACAAAACAATTAATTTATTTCTTTTAGAATTAAATTTATTTAAATGCCAAATTCCATTTAACAAAATAATTTTTAAATAAATTTAAGGCGAAACGTAAGTGAGTAAGGCTCCTAGTGTGGAAACCTTGCTCTGATACCAAAATGTCATGCCCAAAATTTAGGGCAAAAACGGAACAATTTTTTTTTAAATAAAATACTTAATTTAATTAATAAGCACACTCTTGCGACAAGCGTTAGAGAAAATTCCATTAATCAATTCGAGCTCCTTCCGAAACGAACGAAGCATCGACAATCAGTTATATTCTAATTGCGGAATAACCTACTGGTTTAAATTTTATCTCCAAGAGATATTTAATTAATAGTTTTATTAAATTAATCATACTAAAAATATTAGGAGAGATATTTTAAAATTTATTTCCCACTATGACTATATAGTCTTAGCAATTTTAATTAATTTCTTCTTTATAATTTTCTTCCATATCTATATTGTGTACATATAAAAAGTACATATATACATATAGATCATGCATATATTTTGTATATCAATAATTTAATTTCTTAAATCAATTAAACTCAAAAAGAAACATACATATATATTCATATATATATTCCCATATATATATATATGGAAACATATATATTATTATATATATATTCTACATATATTCCAATATTTTAATCCTAACCTCCTAAATCCATTTCAACTTTCTAAATATTATCACTTAATTTCCTCAACCCTAATTAGGGTTCTAAATTCTTATTTAACCATTACCCAAATCCAAATTTCATGTTTATTTTTTTTTGATTTTAAAAACTAAACTTCCCTAGCCGCTATCGGGCTAGGGTTTTAACCCCCTTTTTTTTAGCAGGTAAAGATTCATGCCGGGCCGAAGACCTTACGGCGGCCATGTCCGAAATTACTTGCAGGTCGCAGAGGTTCCAAGTGGTGGCTGGCCGCGCGCACCACTGTGTGAGCGCACAGTGGTGCCGCGGCACCACTGTGTACCCACACAGTGGGCGCCGCTGGCGGCACCACTGTGTGGCCACACAGTGGCGGCCGCGGCCGTCCACTGTGTGCCCACACAGTGGGAGCCGCAAGTGGCTCCACTGTGTGTGCACACAGTGGGCGCCGCGCGGTCGTCCACTGTGCGTCCACACAGCGGAGCCCGCGGGGTCTCCAACCTATATTTTTAAATTTTTTTTTTTTTAAATACAATAACATTTAAATATATATATATATATATATATAAATATATATATTTATATATATGTATATATATATTTATATATATATGGTGTTTACAAAAAAATTAACATGCATAAATAAAATGATAAATTTAATACCAAATAAAGTTTATATACTTTTTACAAGAGAATTATTACATGCAAATTTTTAAGCTAATATAATAATGGAAAAGATAACCAAGTTAAATCAAAAAAAATAAAATATATATATATATATATATATATATATATATATATATAAATTTAAGTGCATCTATAAAACAAACTTCTAAATCAAAGTTAACAAAAAAAATACAATCTAAAGTATTTCACAAGGATACATTATTCGTTTCTCTTTTTGTAATAAGAAATCCTTTAATATTTCTTTAAATAAAATATTCACATAAAACAACTTTTCTTTCTATCTAAAATACTTAAAAGCTTTCAGCTAAAATAAACTTCTAAATTGACTCAATTAAAAATACAGGTAAAAATCTAAATGAAAACAGATTTTTTTTATTTCTTTCATAAAACAAGAAGCTTTACATGCATCACTAATTTGCTTTTCTTTTTCAAATATACTAGAAGTAAAATCAAGCCTTTTCTCTTTCTTTAAAACATCTCTAATATATACTATCAAATATACAGAATGTTTTCTCTGAACAGTCACAACAATAAAACTTCAAATCTATTATTACAAAATTTTCAACTTGCTTCTCCTTTTTTTTGAATGAGGCATTTATTCACAACAACTTTAAAGCAATATCTGCAAACTGATTTCAAATATCTTCAATTTCAATCTTCTGTATATCTTTCATGAATTTCTATCCTCTTTCCTCTGGATTTCCTGCATAATAGAAAACACAAAACTGACCACAGAGTGCTCACCTCCCAGCCTAGGCTAACTGGTAGCCACCCCTGAGCTCGGAGAACCAATTCCTAGACGGGTAACAAACAGGCAAACACAAAGAAACACAAAACATACAAATATTACAAACACATTCCCAACCTGGCTTTCACAGCACCACACTCTGGTGGTGAATAATTTCAAAGGGTGGTAGTGGACCAAATACCCTGAGGAGAATTCTGCAAGTATGTAATAACAAGAAGCCACCTCATGGCACAAATAACATATCAAAATCTCAACCCCATAAATTCCTTATGCCCCCCAAAGGCATTCTAGCCTTATAACCCTCCTTATGACCCCCATTGCACAAACAGGCCATGCAGCAAGGGTCACACAAAGTTCCCTTGTGATCGCTCTCTAAAGAGAGTCTCTCACTCGAGGGCTGTCACTGCTACCACCCTCAAGATCCTCTTCTCTCCCAAGAGAAAGAGAGATCTTGAGAAAACTCCCAAAACGCATTCATTCATAAAACAAAACCAAAAGATTTTCAAACATTCATTTTCAAGAATACAGATTTTCTTATTCAACAACTTTCAGAAATAAACAAAACTAGACATTAAAAGTAAAAATGAAACCAACCTTATTCTGCCCAAAGGTTATAATGATATTTGAAGAAGAGCTGCCCAATCCACAATTCTTTATTTTTCCTTAATCAATTTCTTTATCCCATAACATTATTTTTTTCTTCCAAATTTTCTTCCGTCTCCAAAAATGGAGAGTGGGTGATTAGCCAGCTATTCCCAAAAATCTTCCTTAAGAAGCTCACTCACTGAGTTCTCACAGGATTCTAAAAAAAATCAACAAAAAGAAGGAAGAAAGCAAAAATGCAAAAAGACTTTCCTTCCAAGAGGGAAAATCTGGATTTGATTTTCACTTCAATTTTCAATTTTCGCTCAACTCAAAAAAGCCAAATTTTAAAGCGTTAAAAAGATCATTATAAAGTAGAAACTTGCCTAAAATTACCCCTAACCCCTAGGTATACCTTATGGGCTTCAGGAAACCCTAATAAACTACTCCTAGGTGTTCATTTAACCCATTTTAAACCCCTCTGAAGTTTATTTTCGGGTCAAACATAAGTTGACCACTCCAAATATTATATTCTCAAAATATCTTTTTTTGACAACACATTATTTTATTTAAAATTAATAATAATTAACACTTTCCCATCAAGAGACAAGATAAAATATTTAAATTTAAATCCACACATGTGTCAAGTGACACTAATAAAATACTTTTACAAAAATAAACATGAAATTGTCTCTTGAGGTTTTTACACAATAAATTTAAATAACACATAACACACATGCAGCATATACTGATACGAATAAAATACAACACAAACGGGGTGTTGTCTCTCCAAATAGACAAACCCTGGCTTTACGAACATACATAAGTCTAGGTTTGATTCTCCGTAATTTTCCATGGTCACATGGTAAATTTCCTGCGCATCTCAATTTACACATTAGTACTCCCAAATATTCATATAAAATATAATTCAATAATACAACAATGCACATCATTACTTGCATACAATTTTCATCTGCACAGATTGAATACATCTTTTGTCAAGCAAATTCACATAAACAATTTTCATCCCAATTCACATAAACTAAGCATACATCATAGTTCTATATTCAAAGTAAAGTCCTGCAAATTCATTAACGACATCTATCATTGCAATATCATTCTATCTAATAATCATGTAGTGTTCTATCTCATAAAGCATGTAAGTAAAACATCAATTCATAGCAATGTTATCCAATATCCTGAAATCATATAAGTTCTAAGTCTCAAAATGCATCAAAACAAAGTATCCATAGTAGTCTAAAATATAAAATCCACTGAATGTCAAACTGAGTCGAGGTGAGGCCTCACAGATCTACAACTCAGATTGAACCGCAATACCCTAGCACAAGTTCCAAGAAATATATACAAGTTCCAAGGCAAGGTAAAACATTTTCAGATCGAAGGATACATTGAACCTAGTCAAGATTGAAGATCTGGTGGCTATGATTGATCATGGGATATGTGATCAAGGAGATTAAGCGGTTAGCAAATTGTTTATAAATAAGGAATTGTTGATAAAAAATGTATGCGGGCAAGTGTATGCACAAGGATGCTACATAGTGATTACCGAGCACAAAAGATTGAAGACCTATTTGAATAATAGAGTATAGAGCCCAACAGATGGACAAGATAAGTCCTAGATTGTATTGAGAAAATAAGAATCTGCTTTAGCATTTTAGATGTGAAGTTGCAGATAGATTTTTATTACTGTTATTTTGTGAAGTGACAGAAAATCTCTTAACCGAGTGGACTTAACAGTCTTATATGTAAAACCCTCTAGCAAGGTGACATTCTGATTGAGTGTTTGAAATCCTTTAACAAGGTCACTTCTAACAAGGTGAAGATCCTAACAGATCTGAGGGAAATCCCTTAACTGGGTCACATCTAGCAATGTGTTTGTAATCTTTAATAGGATTTGCTTTTAACCGAGCATACTCTAGAAGAGTATATTTCTTAGTGGGTCCGAAATCCCACAGTGGTTTTTCCCTATTTGGGTTTCCACGTTAAATATGGTGTTATGAGTTTTATGATGTTTATATGCATTTGAGTTTGCATGTTTAGCAATTTTGGTTATATTACTGAAGTATATGTTATCGAGGTTGAATCTATTATTTTTATGGAAGATTAAGGTTGTATGATTCACCCCCCCCTCTCATCTTATTAGCTTGGCATATGTACTTAACATTAAGTATCAAAACTATCAATTGGTATCAAAGCTTTGGACTTCGGAAGAAAAAGTTTAAAGGTACTTGAGGCAAAGATCCAAAGGTGTATAAGAGGGATGCATCGAAGCTTAACAAGTCAAGTTTCTCTACATGGCAGAAAAGGATGAAGTTGCACCTATCAAAAGTTGGAGAATATGATGTATATTACCTGGAGAATGATTTTATTACACCGAGCAAGTATCCATTGACAATAGAAGAGATAAAAGCAAAGCAAGAACATATCCAAGCAATGATTGAAATAACATCTGCATTGACCGACTCAGAGTTTAATGATCTAGAAGGCTGCAATGATGCAAAGGCAATGTGGGACAAGCTCATATCTGTGTATGGTGGAGATGAACATGTTCAAAGAGAAAAAGTGGATAGTCTAAGAGGACAACTTGAATCTATTAGGATGAATTAAGGTGAGAACATAACCCAGTACAGTAAAGACTAAAGGAGATTGTCAATCAAATCAAAGGAGCAGGTGGAACTATTGAAGAAAAGGATATAACAAGTAAGTTGTTAAGAACCCTTCTACCAGCTTATGTAATCTGAGTCTCTGCAATCAATCAATTGAGGTCTATACCAAATATGCTAGTTTCTTTAGATGCTACTATTGGTAAGCTACATGCATTTGAGTTAAGTAACTTTGATAACAATGGGTCATCGGTAAATAAAGTTGAGTTTGCATTTAGTTCTTTTCATATTGGTGAATCTGATGATTACAATGATAGAATAAGTACACTAAAGGGGATCATGTTAGGGTTCCCATAGATACTGAGAGGGGGGGGGGGGTGAATAAGTATTTTACCGGTAATGAAATTTTCTTAAAACTGAATATGCAGAACATAAAGTAACAGTATACCGGTATGCAAGAATTAATACAAATAATAGAATAAAAAACATCCACATGAAAAGAACACCATAACACAAGATGTTTAATGAGAAAACCCGGTGTGGGAAAAACCTTGGTGGGATTTGTGACCCACAATATTCACTTATTGGCCAATAAGAGAATATTACTTACAATAGGGGCCTACACATGCAGGAAGGCCAACTGCCTAGAGCTCACTACTCAATAAGAAGTCACACTGACTTACAATGAGGATTTACACAAATCCAATATTCTGTACTGCTTTACAATAGCATCTTCAATGCCAGATTCAGTATTGGTTCTTGCTTTGTTCTTTATATATACCCTTGACCTATAATTCGCACATTAGGTCTGCCTTATAATTTATTATGCTTCCTATCCATATCCTACAAATGTCTACAATGATCTCTTTTATATACAAGAGTCATTTTACAATTTGCCAAGTCGGCTTACAATAATAAACAAAATATTACATATCAAAAATCCTCTCGGCCTTTGTGCCGGTATACATATTTCCTTCTGTGCCGATGTCGGTGTAGATTGATCTTGCTGATGCCAGTGCACTATCTTGTTTGAATAATACTTTTCTGGTATAATGTCTTGCTAGTGCCATAGGATTGCAAGGTTGCCTGAGTAATGCTTTACCGGTATAATGTCTTGCCGATGCCATAAGATTGCAAGGTTGCCTGAGTAATGCTTTGCCGGTATAATGTCTTGCTGATGCCATAGGATTGCAAGGTTGCCATTAATGACAAAACCTTCAATCACACACAATGTCTCATTGGAGTGTCCATATGCCAACAATCTCCCCCTTTGGCATTGATGGCAACACTCATGAGAAATTTTAAAAAGTTATCCAAAAATGTGTAGACCAAAAATGTGAGAGCTCGCCCTAAGCATGTGATCCCTGTGCTTTGAATTTTCTCATCTACTACTCCGCCTTTGGCATCAATGACAAAGGTTAGTAGATTTTGTAGTTGTACCAATTCATAACCTCAACCTTGTAGTTGGGTAGTTATTATCTGAAGAATATCTCCCAAAATTAAGTTTATGCCATCCATAAACTTCTTGCTCTCCTTTATTGCTATCTCAGTTCTGTGTACTGTACCAGTGAGATGCTGCAAGTGCTCTGCTGGTGATTTGCTACCCTATGTTAGTGCCTCTGAGATTTCCTTACGCAAAGATGCTAAATAGTCCAATCTTGGACTTAGTTTAGATCTCAAAAATTTTGCCTTGTTTATTATTTTCTCTTTTTCTCTTTCTAATTTGAGCAATTCTTCCTCAAAATTTGTTATCTTTTCCTCAAAAACTGATAATGTATCAGGTGAGTTAACAAAATTATTAGCAAGTTTATTGATCTCTTCCTGTACCTTGCTCATCTTTTTGTCTACATCCATGGTCAAAAAGTTTATCTTACAGGTGTCTTTATACAGTGTTTTGTACTCTTTCAATAAATTGCATAGTTCCGATAGAAGTGTGTCAAATTCCCTGTTGCACTTCTTTATTCCTTCCTCAAAGAATTTCTGTTTCTCTTTTTCTACATTTTCCTTTATAGTTTCTACCTTTGTTTGCTCAAAATTTCCAGAAATATATTTACAAAGTGTATCCAACTGGCCTAAAGAATCTTTGTTGGCTATATTACAATTGGGAGTTATGATTTCAAAACTGTAGTTGAATCATCTATCACTTTATAAGCTTGTGAGCTATAATCAGTTATTTTCTTGATAGATTCGAGCAATACCTCTATTACATTTGATGGTGACCCAACAAACTGAGTGCCGGTGGAAGTGACCATGCTAGTATTGACCTCTGGTAGGTCTGTTTGTGTCTCCATCTCTTTAAACACTATTTTTCCTGTATCATTTCTTACTGGTGGCATCTGTTCTGGAGCCTTTAACTCTATTGGTTGCTCTATTTGTGTTCCAGATTCCATCTTTTTCTCTGAATCTACTGCCGGTTGCTCTTTGTTTCCTGTTGCTGGTTGCTCTTTGTTTTCTGATTTATCTGTTGTATCCTTGTCTACCACTATGTTGATTTTCTGAGTATCAACATTCACAGTATATAGGACTTCAGGATTAGGATTATTATCCTCTGTGTCCATGCTCTCAGCTGCTGGTTGATCTTCTGCAGTTGTTGTTTTTACTGGTGGAGTATTTAAAGGAGGTGGGGGTAAGTTGTCTCTAATCTTGATACTTGGTGGTCCACCAACTTTACCTTTCCCTTTGTCCTTTTGATATACCATAATGGGCTTGGGATTCCTATATTCTTCTTGTTTTTCTTTTTCAACCAAGAATGTATCCCAACCATCTTCTGTTTCCTTTGAAACTTCAGTAACTCTACCTGCCATTAGTGATATTTGCTGGTGTGCAGTGGAAAAAACTGTCCAGTTGGCCTAAGCTATCAGATCATCAATTTCCTTAGGTGAGTTGACCGGGTATACTGCAAGTAATTTTTCTATTTTAATTTTCTTATCCAACTCAACTATTCCTTGTCTTCTGGCCTCAAGTCTTTTATATAATTCATCAAGAATTTCATTTAGGACTTGCATCAAAAACTTTTTATACATGTCCATGTGTAATATAACACTCTTCTTGACTTGTCCTTTCTCATCATCTGATAGGGTGTCATAGATTTTCCCTATGTTTTTCAATTTACCTTCCTCTGTGATCTCATTCAGTAATATGTCAAAAGGGGCCAAGTCAGTGTTTGTCTTCTTCTTCTTTTTGGGGATCAACTTTTTCTTAGGTGTGGCTTTCTTGATCGGAGACCTCACAACTTGTTGCTTTTGTCTTGTCCTTCTAGGTGAAGGAGTGGATACTAGTGAGGGGTCTCTTTTCCTAACAAATCTTTTGAAAGTTGTTGGCATATCTCCTTATGAGGAAGTATCTACCGGTGATAGATGAGTTTCAGGTTGTTGGGCTGCCAACTCATCTTCTGTTATGCCGGTTTTCTTTAGTACATCTTCCTTTATGGCTTTTGCTTGTCTGGTTCCTTTCCTCACAAATGCCTCAACTTTCTTTACTCTCTTTTTAGATTGAATTTGGCTTTCGATGGTCTCAGCACTACCAAATACTTCTTCCTTTGGTTCATTGGGGGCTTCCAGAAGTGATTTGGCATAAGTTTCCACTATGTGGTCATCTATTTCATACCCCATCTCTGTAACCCAGATTGTTCTTAGGATGACTGCTTCCATCCAGATCTCATCCTTTTTGATCACAAAGCATATATCATCCTTGTATTTGTTGACAATTTCTTGTGATAGTCTGATTCTTTTATTCATTCTGACCTTTAGTGCTTGAAAATACTCATTGATATTCTTTTCTCTGTTTTCACCCATGTTGTTGAATAAGTCAGACAATTGTTTTCCTACCGGTATGTCGAATCCAAAATCCTTATAGCCTATACCGGGAGCCTGTTTGGTTATATGTAACATTAAGAATACAAGCAAATTTCCAAATCTAAAGGTTCCTTTCTTATCCTTCTTGATTTTTGCTAAATTGTCAATTAATTCATCTTTTAACCATTCACAGATATCAATTTTCACATTGTCCTTAACCATGTCATAAGCACTCTTTATGCATAAACTAGAAACAGAGTTAAGTCTATTAGAATGAGTTTCTTTGTAACCTAGAATCATGCTAACAAATCTAACATTTGTATCGGTCACATCATTAACCCTCAATGATCTCTTTTCGGATGTTGCACCAGTTAAGTTTGTTACCAAGTCATTGGAGACCTTCTTGGTTTTGTCAGGTCTGGTACCGGTGGAAGGTAACCCTGTTACTGCTTTCACAACTACCTTTGTAATTTTATGCACTGAGTCAAGCCAAAAGAATGAGCCATGCACCTTGCTAAGAACTATCCTAACCACTTCCTTGGGAAATTTAGGAATGCAGAGGATTTCAGTGAATCCTAGGGTTTCAACAATTTTATGTTCAGGTTTCACATTTCTGGCATTGTCACATATAACAGATTTATACATGTTTTTAATTTCTTCATCACCTAATTCCTCTATGTTGCAATGAATATACATTATAGGGTCTTTTGTATAAACAACACCCTTTGGAATTTGGGAAAAAGCACCTGTGTTGTCATCTTTCTTAGCTACCTCGGCAACTAGCTAAAACATGGGCCTAGGTCATTTTATAACCTTAACTACTGTAGGGTTTGCTATGAATTCAGGTGCAGAGGAGGATGCCATGATGATAAATACCTTTTTCTACCTTTGGATGGATTGATTGCTTAAGTGCTTTGCCTCTTTGCTCTCTAAAAGTTTGAATTCACGGTGAAATGAAATGGAGCCAAAAATCTTATTTTATGAAGACTTTTCTGCTACCTACCAAATTAATTGCTTGCCGACAATGTATTAGCTTAACTTTATTTGCCGGTAATGAAGGTTTTTCAACTTCTTTTCTCCAACCGAGGGAATAATAGCACATGTGTTATTTGATTGCCAAACCCTCAAGATAATTTTCTTCAATTTGAGGAAGAACATCCTGCCGATGGAGCATCATAGTGTCCTACCGGTGAAGCATTTGTTGGTTCTACCGGTGGAGGAGTAACCCCAATATTTAGATCAACTTTTCTAATCCATTGCTTTGAAAATTATTGCTTAACCTCTTCAACCTTTTCTTTACCTTTCAAGCTAGTACTTCTATTATCTACTGGTGTACCTTTACTTCTACAAAATCTAGCAATATGACCAATCTTGTTACATGCATAACAAGTTACATTATTTTTCTGAATAGCTTTCCCATAACCTATGCTGGTTTGTGTTCTACATTTATTTGATAAATGACCAAATCTTCCACAAACATAACATCTTACATTCATTCTACAATTTTCAGAGTTATGACCAATTTTGTTGCGTTTGGTGCATTGACCGGTGGGAGGATTGATGTTCTGATAATTCCTAGATCTACATTCATTTGCCCTATGACCAAATTTATTGCAGTTAAAGCATTTTCCATTGAATTTGTAAGTATTAGAAGGTCTTACCGGTTTGCTATGATCCTGGGTATTTGCAGTACCAGAGCTTTCTCCAACTTCAAAACCAATTCCAGAAGTGTCACCTTTGGCTTTTTGATTCTTCAATAAGGTACCAACTTCTTCTAAGCTTTTCTTGAATTTTTCTTTGTGTTGATTTGCAGTTTCCAATTCCCTTTCCAAGATCTCTTTTTGTCTCATTAGTTCATTTGAGTCATTCTGAGTATGCATTAGATCTGTCTTCAACATGTCATTTTCATAGCTAAGTCTTGTGTTCTCATTTGCTGCATCACTTAGTCTTCTAGTCAATTCTTCTTCATTCTTCTTCCTATCCTCAATCTCTTTTCAAAATCTCATAGTCATATCCTGCATTTCATTTTTTGTTGTCATGATCTCTTGTTTCAATTTGCTTATCATATCATTTAGTGATTCCTTTTCATCATTCTCATTTTGCAATTTTTCACAAAGCTCTCTTCTCTTGTTTCTTGTAACAGTAAGATTTTCTTGAAGTTCTTGAAAAATGTCCTGAGATGCTTTTAAATCATCTTCTAATTTGATATTTTTCAACTTGTCTGCATCATAGTCAGTAAGAGCTCCTTCAAGTTGCTTCATCAGATTTTCCATCTTTACCGGTGTCAAGATCTTCCTCAAGCTGTTAGGCTTCTGAAAATAGAGGACCAGGCTTTGATACCAATTGTTAGGGTTCCCACAGATACTGAGAGGGGGGGGGGGGTGAATCAGTATCTGACCAGTAATGAAATTTTCTTAAAACTGAATATGCAGAACATAAAGTAACAGTATACTGGTATGCAAGAATTAATGCAAATAACTGAATCAAAAACATCCACATGAAAAGAAAACCATAACACAAGATGTTTAATGAGGAAACCTGGTGTGGGAAAAACCTTAGTGGGATTTGTAACCCACAATATTCACTTACTGGCCAATAAGAGAATATTACTTACAATAGGGGCCTGCACATGCGGGAAGGCCAACTACCTAGAGCTCACTGCTCAATAAGAAGTCACATTGACTTACAATGAGGATTTACACAAATCCAATATTCTGTACTGCTTTACAATAGCATCTTCAATGCCAGATTCAGTACTGGTTCTTGCTTTGTTCTTTATATATACCCTTGACCTATAATTCGCACATTAGGTCTACCTTATAATTTATTATGCTTCCTATCCATATCCTACAAATGTCTACAGTGATCTCTTTTATATACAAGAATCATTTTACAATTTTCCAAGTTGACTTACAATAATAAACAAAATATTACATATCAAAAATCCTGTCGGCCTCTGTGCCGGTATACATATTTCCTTCTGTGCCGGTGTATTCTTTTGTGCCGGTGCCGGTGTAGATTGATCTTGCTGATGCTGGTGCACTGTCTTGTTTGAATAATACTTTGCTGGTATAATGTCTTGTCGGTGCCATAGGATTGCAAGGTTGCCTGAGTAATGCTTTGCTGGTATAATGTCTTGCCGGTGCCATAGAATTGCAAGGTTGCCTAAGTAATGCTTTGCCGATATATCTTGCTGGTGCCATAGGATTGCAAGGTTGCCATCAATGACAAAACCTTCAATCACACACAATGTCTCGTTGGAGTGTCCATATGCCAATAGATCACAGTGGAGCAAGTGAAAGATTTTGCAAGAACATGGAAGAAGTACACAAATTGTATGAGGAAATCAGAAAGAAAGAAGAGTTTGAAGCACTATTAGCCAGAAGCTTACCGAGAGGCAAAGGTAAGTATAAAGGAAAACTGCCTTTGAAATGTTTCAATTGTGGTAAGATAGCACATATGGCTTCTAACTGTCCTGACAAAGAATCTACTGAAAAGAGAGATTACTAAGATGATAGACAGAAAGATAATCATTACAGAGGATATTGAGACTTCAGAAGAAGAGATAGAAAGTCATGCTTAATAGCTGATGAGGAATCCAATGATGATAAATTAGATGAAACTGATATAGAGGAATTAGTTTATGTGGCTATCAAAGATGGATCCAATGAAGAAATGTATGAAGAAAAAGCCCTAATATCTCACATAAATACTAATGATTCTTGGATCATAGATAGTGGATGCTCACATCACATGATAGGTGATAAACACAAGTTTGTTATGTTAGAAGATTATGATGGAGGTTATGTAAGATTTGGTAATGATGCACCATGTTCGGTAAAAGGTAAAGGATCTATAACACTTCTTGACAATGCTAGATGCAATGATGTTTATTGGGTTGAAGGATTGAAATACAATTTGTTGTGTAGCACAGCTAAACAATACAGGTTACCGAATAGAATTTCAGAAAGGAATTGTCAAAGTTCATGACAAGAATGGAAAGTTAGCTACTACCAGGACACAAAAAAAAGGTAACACATTTCACCTTGACTCAACTCGGAACAAGTGTCTATATGCAAAGATAGATGATACCTGGTTATGGCATAAAAGGTTTTGTCATGTAAATTTTGATAATCTGATCAAAATACGCAAGAAGCACCGAGTAAGAGGTCTACCGAGTCTTGAAAAACCTAAGAATGCTATGTGCTGAGGATGCCAGATGGATAAAATGACAAGATAAAGCTTTATAAGTAAGTCCTACACTTCTAAGGGAATTTTAGATCTTGTGCACAGTGATCTTTGTGGTCATCTCCTTGTTCATAAGTGGATAAGCGATCTTTAAAGGCCTTATGATCAGCATTAGTCACATGATTTCCAACAATGATCTTGCCTGCGTCAATGAGATCTTGGATTTCATATCGGAGTTTCATGTAGTTGTTTATTTTATGTCCCTTGTTCCGATGGTAGTCACAGTATTCGTTTTCTCTCCACCATTTGGGTCTAATTTCTGGGTCATATGGTCTAGAATTGTCTGGCAATGTTATCAGATTATTTGCCAATAAAGTTTTAAAAGCCAATTCATATGATTCATCTAGAGGAGTAAAATAATGCTTAGGCTTTGAAAGCCAAGGTTTTTCTTTAAACCATTCTCTTGGTTTCTTTGGGGGATTCTCTATTGTAGTTTCAGCTGCCTTGAGTGCTTGCATGCCACTGGCCAAGTTAAATATTGTGGATTTCATTTTTGTTTGGACAGTATCTACCACTCCATCATTAACGACGTTCTTGTTGCTATCTTTGCCATATTTCCAGTATTTACTATTTTCTTTAGAGCTAGAACCTTGCGATGTTTCTTTCCAAAGTGATATATCTCCCTTTTTGATAAGCACATCTTCCATTCTGAGGGCGTTATCTACCATTTTGTTGAATGAAGGGTGTACTTGCATCTGGACACTGTACTTCAATTCAAGGACTAAGTTGTTGACAAAGATATCCATTTTCTCAAAATCTGGGATAGTCCATGAATATCTAGAGAACATCTTTCTCCATCATTGGAGGAAAGTGAGAAAAGGTTCTCCTATCTTTTATCTGGTATTGCAAAGCTCTATCATAGTGACTAGGTGATGAATGTTGTATTGTTGTAAAAATAGTTGGATTAGTTCTTCAAATGTTTTTATCCCTTTGGGCAGGCTTGCGAACCATTCCATGGCTTGACCCCCTATACTCCTTGGGAAAAGGCACATGAGGTATGTTTGATCATGCATGAACTCCATACAAGCAGTACAAAACTCTCTGACATGATCTTGAGGATCTGAGGTACCATCATATTTGTCAAATTTTGGGATCTCAACTCATGAAGGAAATGGAGACATGTAAAGGTTTTTGTCAAATGGGAATGGGCACATTGTGTCCAGAGAATATTGTTTTGTCGTTTTATCTTTGTCTTCTATTCTTGTGACTGCAGTTTGTAATGCTTGCATTTGTTTGCTTATTTTTCCCCATGGTGTCTCTTCCTGTTTAGCGATGAGGGCCTCCACATTATAACCAGTAGGGAGTTTGGTGCCTTGCTTTGCTAATTCTAGGAAATAGTCTTATTTTTCCCTAGCCATGATGACCTTAATCATTTTTCAAAATTGTTTATTATTCTAATATCTACGTACTTCGGCTTCAGGAGGTTCAAGAAGCTTAGATTCAGTCGATGAGGAATCACTATCAATGGCATGATTGCTAAAGTCGTCATGAGTGTCTCATTTATTAGCTTCTCTTTCTTGTCTTTCCCTAGACATGGTGGGAAATAGGGGCTGACCAAACATTGGTATGTCATAGACTGGTATCTGTGACAAGGACAGTTTATTGTAAAATGGGTTTTCCACAAAAAATGGATTGTCTTTTGACAAAAAGGGCGATTCTTTTTCTTTGTCTCTTTTGCTGCGAGAATTTCTGGTTTGGATAGGCATTTGTAACCAACAGGACCGAGAGCCAAATGTTTTGCAGAAGTTAAGATCAAATTGTAGCTAGTAGTTCGTTTAACGTAGTGATTGAGAGAAGTAACTAAGATCTGGTCTAGTTTCAGGAATGATCTATCCTAGTTTAAAGATGATCGACAAAATTGTGCAACACAATGGCAAAGGTACACTATCAAGGTTGTTTATGCTCCAGAGGATGATAACCAGTTTTAGGCTTGCTGTAGACTATTTTGGACAAGTTTGACTGTTTTGGACTGGAAAAATCAGAGACTCGTATGACATAATTTATGAGACCATACGACAATATAACAACTTGAGGACGACAACAGTTCTGTTTTGTACGAGTTGCTACCTAGTACCGTACGACAAATGGGTAGGTCCCGAATGACAAATGATTCTGTGTAGTTCTGTCTCATACGACACAAGATTTAACTTAGAATGATAGACTTCTGGATCTCGTACGACAGAGAATTAGCTTCATGCAACAAATTAGCAGACTCGTACGACACACAATATGGTGCAGGACGACAAATTATCAGGCTCGTACGACTGTTAAAAGGATAGAGACAAAAATTATGAGTTTTTCAATGGCTAGGTATGACAACTGAGTATGACCAGTTTTGAAATGGACTAATTTTTGACCAGGATAGACTAGTTTGTGACATGGACAGAGTTTATCACTGAGTTGTTGATTCATTTTCTCTAGTATTAGTATTCCAGTTTTAGTTTGAGGGATGAAAACACATAAAAAACCCAGTATGAATAGTAACTCCAATCACAACATGCAAACCCTATGGAAGTTGTCTTAGAGAAGAAAATCTTTGCTTGCTGAATTAGGTACACACCCAATAGCTAATCAGGATAAGGCTGCTGAGTCTCATGCAATGGATTCTCAACACCGTATTAGCCGACTCCAAACACTAATGGGGGCATGATATGGCAAGTGTCTTGGGAGAGTTACTATCTCTCTTGCATAAAGATTATCAACCTTTCGAAGGTGAATCAGGTAGCTTCTAATTTTAATTGGATCTAGTAAGGGTTTTGTTCGATGCATCGAGGTATAAACTCAATTAAGAGGTCTCCCAGCCTTGAAAACCAAGGTTCAATATACCTGAAGGTACTGAGGAGAGCTATTCCCGAGCACTGTTGTTGACTTGATTTTCATCAAATCATGTTTATTTTATAGTGGGTTGGAGTACTTGGTGTTTATCCATTCCCACTTAGGTCGTTCCCCTCACACCGGTCGTAACGGCTTTAAGGGTTTTTCAACCCCTCAAGAGGGCAGGCCTGCTAAAGATGTACAAATCTCAAACAAAGAAAATGCCTCAAGGGTCTAGATTTCTGATTGTCTTAGAAAGACAAGAGCATACTCTCCTACCTCTCGAAATTTTCCAAAAAAGCACAAAAGATAGACTTGTTCATTACCTAGATAGCAAGTTAGGTGCCTAAAAAAAGTTAAAGAATACACGATGTTTGATTGATTTCTCTTTAGGCAACCTACAAAAACAACGCACCAGTAGTCATGTTATTTTTATTCTTTGACAGGCATGTGTTTGATTGATAAATTATTTGACAAGCGTCCTGCAAGAAAATGGTTAGGCTGTGAAAATACCAGGCAGACAAAAGACAATTCAGGGTTTAGCGTCAACATAATCAAAATTTAATTCAAGAAAAACCCTAAAAAGTGAAACTTGCTTTTAATCTAATAAAGAACAGAATCGTACGACAATTCTCATAAAATGGAACGATAGAAAACTTTTATTGTACGAGCCAGAAATCAATAAAGAACGACAAAAAATAACAGAAGCAGTATGTCGTATGAGTCCATATTATGATTCGTACGATAATTTATAGGATATAATATTGTGTCATATTATAAACTGCAGGCTTTAATATACTATCATACGATCCAGTGAAATTTCTCATATGATATTTCATAGAGACTGTATGGACGAAATCTGCAGGATAAAAAGAATGATTTCTGAGGCCGAAAAAGTAGTTTTCTGCCCCACGGTGGGCACCAAAAATGTGTGTGTGAAAAGTGGACCTGTATCTATATCTACAATACACAACACTTCAATCAAGTCATTACATGCATGGTTAGACAGATATAAACATGAATATGAAAACCATAACAAATCGACCCATTGACTTCTAAAAGATGCGAGTATAAGATTGCTCTCATATTTGTATAAGCAATCCAGTGACTAGACAACACCAAGACGAAGGATTTTAATCTATATGAGCATGATATTAATGCTAGATGGATGCAAGATTAATCTAACAAGATTTAAGTAATAAATGAGATAAATGATCTAAATATGTATGCAATATTCTCAATGAACCTAGAGCAAAAGCAATAGAATAACAATATATTCTCCAGGGTTTTTGAATAAGAGATGAGACCCTGAATTTATAGAAAATTTAGAAAGAAACCAAAGGCTAAGATCAAATGATGATGAGCGGTCAAGATTTTCCAAGAGGAAGCACAATGCAAGTGAATTGATGTGATTGGATGCTTTTCTCAGTTTTAAAGGAAATTGAACTAAAATTAAGATAAAATCAGAAAAAACTGATTTATTCTCTATTTCATTCAATTTTAATATTTAATTGTTTTAATTGCTTTCTCTAAGATTATTTATCAATTTTTAATTTGTTTTTTCCAAATTATCTCCAATTGATTTCTTTTCTCAATTTTTAATTCTTTTTTGTCAATTAATTCCTTTTTTTATTTGTTTCCTTTTTTGAAGATTTGTGGCAAATTGATTAATTTAATTAAATTAATTCCTCTTTTTGATGATTTAATGGTAAATTGATTTATTTAATTAAATATGCAAAAGATATTTAATTAAAATAAATAAGATAATTGTTTAAATGATTTACTTGGAATGATTTAATTAATTAAATAAATATTTAATTAATATTGATTGATTAATTTTTCCATGTGACATTTGATGATTTTAGAACTAATTGTGTGCTCAAGATTGATTTAATTGCCTTTGGTTAGAACCTTGGTGATTTTGTCGAGATTAGGGGCCCATGGTTTAGATGACCATTTTTAGGGTATTACACTTTGTACTCCAAAATTGTAGAGTTCAGTAGCGGTAATAATGTATTCAGGTGTTCTGTGCACTTCTTTAAGGTGTCATCAAAAAATTTGTCCTTCTCTTTTTCAACTCTCTCCTTTATTGTATCCTCGTTCACTTTATCAATCATTATTACATCGTCAACAATAAATTTGGACAATGTGTCCAATTTGCCTAAAGAATCCTTAATATGATCTATGTTACAATTTAGTGCAATCAAATTAAGAATTGATACAGTGTTATCAATTTCCTTGTAGGTCAATGCATTTCAATCCGTTATCTTTTTGATTGAGCCCAAAAGTACCTCTGTAACATTGGTAGGTCTGAATTCACTTGTTGATGTGTCGGATGTCTGACCAATTTCCTTTATTACCTCTATGCCTCCATCAGTTGTAACCATTTTACTTGTGTTTACCTCTGGTTGACCAGTTTGTGTTTGCATCTCAACTTGCAAGGGTTTCTCAGACTGCTTTGATGTCACAGTGAATGTTGGTATCTCTACCTTAGTATGTACCTCTGCCTTAGTAGATTTCTCATTAAGTTCAAATGTCGATATCTCAGTCTCCGGTGGCCCTGTGCCAACATCTATTCCTTCAGTAGGTTTCTCTATTTCTAATGGTTGCTCAGGTTGAGTTGGGATCTCAACTTCAACAATCTCTACCGGTTTCTTAGCCAAGTTGCCACTATCAACATTGTCTTCCTTAGCCTCTGAACTATCCTTGTCTACAACAATATTCACTTCCCGAGTATCCACATTCATGGTGAAGAGTATCTCAGATTCAGGATTTGTGTCATCATGTGTAACACCTTCAGTGCGAATAACTGGTGGATCATCTGTATGTACTGGTGCAGTATCCAAAGGTGGTGGTAAATTGTCAGTGATCTTGATGTTTGGAATACCACCAATTTTTCCTTTGCCCTTGTCCTTATCCTTCTGATATACTTTAAATGTCTTCTTCGGTCAGTTAATTTCCTCTTGTTTTTCCTTCTCCACAAAAATATATCTCGGTTATCAGTAGTTTCATCTGCAATCTCTTTTACTCTTCCTGCCATTAAACTTACTTGTTAGTGTCCACTGGCAAAAATAGATCGGTTAGCCTCAGAAATTAATTCATAAATTTCCTCTTTTGAATTTACAAGATGTATAGCTAGAAGTTTTTCAACTTTCAGTTTCTTATCTAATTCCATCACTGCAATCCTTTTTGCTTCCAATTTCCTATATAGATCATTGGGTAAGTCATCCACAACTTCAATTAAAACCTTTTTATATATGTCCATATGTAAAATTATACTGTTCTCAATGCTTTCCCTGTCAAAGTCATTAAATGTGTTATACAGTTTGTGCACATTGGCCAAATTTCCATCATTAGTTATCTCATTGAGTAAATCATTCAAAGAAGGGGTAATAGGTTATTGTTTCTTCTTTGGTGTCAGTTTCTTTGGTGGTCCCCTTACTGCCTGTTGTTTCTTCCTCAAAGTCCTTGTTCTCTTAGGTGAAGGAGAGGGTACATTTTCCTTGATTTACTTCACTTTCTTAGAAGCATCTCTAATAAATTTTTCTCTTTTCTTCCTTTGCTTCAATGTATTTACATCACTTTCAATAGTCTTAGCACTACCAAAAACTTATTCTGATGGTTCTCTCGATGCATCCAGTAAAGCCTTTGCATATGTCTCAAGAATGTTAAGATCTACCTCATATCCCATTTCAGTCACCCAGATAGTCCTAGGGAGTACAACTTCCATCTATGTCTCATCTCTCTTGATAACAAAACAGATTTCTTTGTTATATTTGTCCACTACACTCTGTGGTAGCCTTTCTCTAGTTCTCATTTTAGCTTGGAAAGTTTTGAAGTTCAATTATGTTGTTGTCTAGCAGTTCCCATGCCAGTAAAAGCTTCCTGTAATTTTTGTCCTACCAATATATCATATCCAAAGTCTTTAGGTCTTGTACCGAGAATTTCCTTAGTGAAATACATCATTAAACATACCAAAATATTTCCAAAGCGGAACGTCCCTTTCTTATCTCCTTTGATCTTTTTTAAATTGTAAATGACTTCATCTTTTAGCCATTCACACACATCTATAATTGCATTGTTGTTAACCATCTCATAAGCATTGTTTATACAAAGACTAGAAACTAAATTTAGCCTATTAGCATGTGTAGTCTTGTAACCTAGCACCATACTTACAAATCTTACATTGATGTCTTTGATATCATTCACTCTCAGTGATCTATTGTCAGATGTTGCTCTGATTAGGGTCATCACTTTGTTGTTAGGAATCTTCTTAGTCTTATTAGGTCTACTGGCAGTTGAGGGTAAACCAGTTACTACCCTAATTGCTTATCGGGTTATTTTGCAGACATAATCCAACCATAAGAATTATCCATGTGCTCTATTCAAAACAATTCTTACCACTTCCTCTGGAAATTGGGGAATATTCAGTATCTCCACAAAACATAGAGTTTCTATGATTTTGTGTTTGAGTTTGACATCACCATTTTCATCAATTCTTCGGAACCTAGTTCTACTATATTGCAATGTATATAAATCCTAGGGTCTTCTGTAAAAGCTACACCTTTAGGAATTTTCAAAAATGCCCCCATAAAGTCATCTTGCTTAGCAACTTCGGGAATTATCTTAAATACGGGCCTAGGGTGTTTCACATTTTCCACAATAGTAGGGTTCAAAATAAACTCGGGAGCAAAAGAAGAAGCCATTGAAAAATACCTTTAGCTGCCTGAAGAAATCACTCCGCACCTTTGCCTTGAATGCGTTCGCTCTTTTTTCATGCTCTCTTCTAATTTGAATGCTCGATGAGTCAAAAATGAGGGGAATTAGCTAATTTATAATGATATTTCTCTTACCAACCACATTAAATGCTCGTCGGTTAAGTGAAAACTTAACACATCTGCCGGTAAAGAATAAATCTATCTTCTCACCATCGATCGAGGGTAATATGCATGATTTTCAACTTTCTGCAATACCCCCAAAGGGTTATTTCTCAGTTGGATGAAGAATCTCCTATCAGTGAAGGATTACTTTGTTAGTCTCAAATTTTAATTTCCCTCTTATCCCCTATAAGAAAATGAATAACTCTGTCTGCATACAAAGAGATCAAGGAAAAAGGAACCTTAGAGTAACATATAACAAGGTTTTGAGAACCTTCTACACTTTGAACTTATCCAAAGTTCAAGTGGGTATACCTTCTATGAATATCTTCACACTTTAAAACTGAGATCCACAGTAAACCAGTGCTAAAAAACCTATGAAATTCATCACCTCAATGAAACTAAAACACTAAAGGAAAAACTTGCATTCATTTTTAGTATTGATCTTCAAGAAAAGATAGAAAGAAATCCTACAATCTGATATCAGTGTCTTATCTGGGCTACAGAGTCACCTAAATCAAACAATAACTCTCAAAACAGAACACTCATATACATCTCATCATTTTGGCTTTTATGAATCCCATACATGCTTAACATATATATAGATTTTGTCCCATTCAACTAAAACAATTCATTAGATTCATAGCAACAAACAATAGACTTGCTGATAGAAGTATTTCATGCTCATTTAATCCCTCTCCTAAAGAGAAAAGCCAGAAATAACATCTACAAGATTGCCTTACAATCCATGTTCAATCAAATAACCCTAGATTATCCAAATGAAACCAGCAAACTAAAGAATCCACACCAGAAGACAAAGGAATTTTAGGCCTAAAACTTTGATCTGTATATTCATATTCATTCCTGAAAAATACTACATAACTCAGAGCAATCTCCTTAAAGCCAGAAAAAGCTAAGTATATTTTGCCAGAGTTTCTTTACAAAATTCTTGTGATCCCTTTTACACTAGTCTCGGTATCCATTTATAACATTATGGATGCATACAAGCTTCAAACATTCCTAGAAAGGTTTGTTACAAACCACAATACTCTCCAAGAAACAGTTACAAGTCCTTTTCAATACCAATGACCTCTTCTGTTTGTTGTTCTGCTGCAACCTTTTCAATCTGCTCTAGAGTATCTTCTTGTTGTTCGATATATTTATCCTTCCACTCCTGGAACACGCCATCACTTGGCCAAGCAAAGCTAATAATCTTCTATTTCATCCCTTCTAGCCTTTTCCAAGTGACTCTTAACTGCCCAATTTCTATTTCTATGAAACCATAATGTGAGTTCACCTTTTCAATTTCTTCAATTGTTTGGACAAATAAGGATGTGTCATTAGTGTTAATGATTTCATTAACCCTTTGGGACAGTTTGTGGTCCAGCTCTTCTAGCCATACCTTCTCCTCTTTTAACTGAATTGGACCGACAAAACCACTTGGAAACAATTCATATTTGTGATCTGAATATTCTTTTCTATATAGTTGGGCTTTTCTTTTTACACCTGCCCTTTCCTCTAAGAGTATATTCATTTCTTTTATAAACTCACTAGTGGACCTAAGATTGTCATTTTCCTCTGCATCTACATGGGATGAGCACATAAGCTCTAACTCCTTACCTCTAGGCATCCACTTAGTAAGGATTGGTTCCAAGGTGGTTTCATCCTCTCTTAATTCAATTAGGATATTCAGGATCCTTTTCATAGAAATGTGTACAATAGAGGCTTTGAGCGAATCAACAAACTTCAGAATTGTGGCTTTTATCTTTTCTTCATACTTGCTTGCAAACAAGACTTGAGCTTGTTTCAACTTTTCCAACTCATGTTGGACAGTTTCAATTGACTGGAAACCAGAAGGCATAGGAGAAGGGGGATATTCTATAATGGGACTGGTAGGTGGAGGTCTTGCTGGAGAGGAGGCTATCAGGAGAGTAGAGTATTCACCTGGATGGTGCTGACCTGCCAACTGACTCTGAAGTCTAGCAATAATACTATCTTTGTTGGCTAATCCTTCTTTGGCCTCATTGTAAGCCTTTAAGATGGTTTCCAATTTTAATTGGAGATTAGCCTTCTATTTGCCTCCTTTTCTGCTACTACCACACTAAACTTTGCAGTTTCCAAGACCCTGCTTGTAGCTTCCACCACCCTTGTATCTTGGACTCTTCTTACAATCATGCCTCCTAGGAGACTAGAATCTGATACACCTTTACTCCTTTTACTCTCATCTTTCTTCAGTGACCACATGACTAGAGCAACATTATCCTTGCTGAAGGTCACTCCTTCCATGGGTTTTGTTTCCTTCCTTACTGCTTCAAGGACCAGAGCGTCAATTATATCCCATTCAGGGAGGATTATAACACCAGCCTTAGACACCATCTCTCTTCACTTCTCAGGAGTAATAGTTTTAAACTCCTTAATCATTTCTTTCTTTACCTCTTCTTCCACCTGAGTTATATCCCTGTGAGGTTGTTCACTCTTCCTTTTCTCACATCTAGCTTTGAATTGTTCCATATTTTGCTTCCACACAAATTGCCTGAAAGCCCCTGTTGTAACAAAATTACTGTCAGCCAGGAACTCCTCACTAGCTTACTTAATAGTAAGGTCTAATTCTTTTCCCTTTAGCTCACCATCAGTCAAGTTCATTTCAGCACTAGGTGGCTCTTCTGGCATCCCCTCTTGGGTCTCCTCATATGTGTAGGCAATCTCCCCGTGACTCCCTAACTGTAGCAACTGCTTGGCCACCGCCTGTTCATCTCCTATACGGATAGGGGATTGAGATGGAGAATACAAAGGCTCATCAATTTGCACTTCCTTTCCTACCCTTTGCCTTTTAGGGGAGTCTTGGATGTCAATGACATCCTCAATTTCTCTTTTCCTTCTTGAAGTGGAAGCCTCACCTATCACTGGCATCATCACACTGTACTTTGATCTCTTATGAAACACATAATCACCAGGTGGGATAGCCTTAGCAAAAGAAGGCTTAGCTAGGACCAATTTAACCTTGTCAAGATCATTTTGTATTATAGCCTCCCTTTTTTCTTTCAAGGTTTGCATGAGGTCTTCAAAATAAAGAACCAAGAATTCGATTTTCTCCTCAAAGGGATTGAAACTAGAGAGAGGGTCATAACTGCTATCAAATTGAAGAATGAAATCAAGAGCCCTCTTGTATGCAACCCACTTCTCTTTTCTCAGTTCTTGCTCATCCAAACTGAATTCATTTCTAATTAAATCTTTAGGGAATTGAAATTGGTGAGGCCTACCTTTACACATTGCCCTCTTTCTAAACATGTCGTTGAAAAAATCCTTGGGGTTTGCACATCTTGAAACTATAGTTGACAACTTATACGGCTTAAAGAATTCTTCAAAATATTTCCAGCCACCTTTAGTGATTACAAAATGATGGGCAATAGTAATGGTTGGGAAAATGGTCCCTTTACCCCTATTTGTTAGCTTTGCCTCAAGACCTCTGCAATCCCTATCTTCAATAGGACCTGATAAGGAAATAGATAAGGAGTACCTCTGAAACCATACACTCTGAAAATGGTAGAATCAAGGTATAAATACATATCTCTCCAATTGTGAACAATTTTAATACCCTCAGCAAACTCTTTAGGCCTGAGGAATTCCAAGAGAGCCTTAGGAATCCTAGGGTTCTTTGTGCACAAAATAAATCTAATCTTAGATACAAAGCATCTATCAAACTTTAAAAAGCTAGCATCCTCCCTATCCCAGGATAAAACAGTGCTCCAAAGTTGAACAAGCATCTCTTCCTTATCTTTTACCTTAACCAAATCCATTTCCTTTGCAAAATAATCAAGACCCTTGAACAAAAACATGTGCATCAGAAGGGAACACCATCCAAATGGTTTGTCCACCTTACCATTTTTTATCCCTACTAGTCTTGCATGAATTGCATCAGTAAGGTATGGCGCATAGTCAAATGTTATTGCCAGAGAGGGGTTTAGAATTTGTGCAATCATCAGCATATAATGGGTTGGCATGTTTTTCCATCTTCTCCAAAAATTTGACACGGTGCCCAATACATACCCTTAGCTCTTAGAGTAAATAGATTCAAGGAGAAAGGTTCCATCATATTGGGGCCTACAACTATTAACCCTCCTATCTTAACAAAGAACTCTTTCAATGGGCCACTCCTAAGATGATCCCTTTGAGCATTGTAGACATGGGCTAATGACTCAAAATTAGGGGTTCCAATAGATTTGAAGCTTCACTAAGTTTAAATGCATTTTTGAATTCATCATCATTTATTTCAATTAGGGCTGATCCCTTCACATTCCTGATACATCTAGCTATTGGGTCATAATTCTATGCAATCAGGGTCAACAAATCTACATCCATGAATACACCAGGGACCACCAGCTTCCCCACATCCAATTCCTATATGCTATTTAAAGGGGCAAGGGAATGTCTCTGACCAAAACCTACTTTGAACAATCCTAAACCTGACATCCCTATTTTTGGATCCCTTAACCAATTACTTTTATCATATAAGCCATCCACAATTCTAAGAGATGTTAATTATTTTGGTTGATGGTCATGATGGCCATCAAATTTGAATAGGTGGTTTGTATAATATTAAAAAATTATCTATCCCATCGTTGGAAAAATCAAACCTGCAAAATAAAATGAAAATGTTGGGGGGCCCTTTTTGTTTTGAAGGGCGAATTAAAAAATAAATTAAAACTATATAATTTGGGGGGTGTAGGGCCACCCCACCCCCCCAACCCTCATAGGCCACAGCCATGGGGAAGTGTCTATGCAGACACATAAAAGCAAGTTATATAAAGGACACATGTTACGATGCATCTTTTTCCTTTTGTATAACTTGCTATTTATGTTGTTGCATAGCCACTTCCCAATCATGGCAAGTATTGTGGGTACTTGTAGTGTTGTGGGGCATGTAGTTCCTTGTTGGTCAGGGTGCCACCGACGATGGGTACAAGCAGGGTCAGGCCCCCCATCAATGGCCCCACCACCTTGTGCCCCACCCAATGCGCGTAAAACAAAATTAAACTGACGATGCTTAAAAATAAAAAATATTTTTTATTATTATAAAATGCCTACCTTTAAAAATATATTTTATGCAATTTGTTTTTATTTAAATTTTTAAAAATCGCATTGAATAATTAAATAAATTGCTACAAGTTGTTAGAAGATAAGTGGGGTCCGGCCAACAGGCCCCACGAAGGAAATATTAGTTTTTTGAGTTTGGAAGATAAAGTCCAATTAGGGAAAAAAATTAGAAAATGGACTTAAGGGAAATTTGTAAAAAATTTAAGTTCATGTATTCTTTGTATAGAAAAATTGGACGTTTTCTTCCAATTGGCATAACTTTCACCCAGGATGTCAATTTTAAGACTTCTTATACTTACATTAAAAAGCTAGTTTTAAGACTTCTTATACTTGTTGAAAAGCTAATTTTGAGTGCTACAATTTGGTATAGGTTTGGCTCCTTGATTTTGTTGTTTTGACATGTTTTTGGGGCATGGAAGCCATATATTCTCCTTTTCACAGTTTTGGTCATGACATTTACATACAAAATCAGATTTTTGATTTCGAATAGGCATTGGAGAGCATGTTCAATTAACTACTGAATGGTGTTGTTATTTAATCAGTTTGATGAGTATGAAGAGGTGTGCACTTGTTTGATCACTTGTAGATACTCGAGATTCAAGATGTGAGTGGGAGTGCATTCAAACAAGTCATGAGGTGAAACCTTGAGGGAGTAAACATTTAAATTATGAGATATTTATGATCTTACAACTAATTATGAGATTTGGTGCTCTTCGATATAGATTTATAGGTGTTTTTAGAGTTGGACTTTGATGGTGACATGTACACAAGTTGTTCTTGGTTTGAGGACATGATTGGACATAGTTTGAGACTTTGAGTCTCATGTGGGTGATAATTGAGTGCAGCTATAGTGTTGGTGATCATTACGGTGTCATGGGTATATAGGTACATGTTTTGCATTGACATGGCATAGTCATGTTTGTGGTGATTTAGTTTGAAGCTAGGAGGTTGTTAATTATCTCGTTGATGTAGTACATAATATAGTCGACATAGTTAACTGTTCCAAAAAATATCACAAATATTCCTATCCTGGTAATTTACTTTTCTTGTCAACTCCCTTCTTGGTGCCATCTTGATAATGCAACTATATCAATTGAGACTTGCACAGACCTCTAATGAAATAATTCACACAACAATCACTGGTTTCAAACTAGAATTAGCAAGAAAAAAAACAAAAACCTGATATTTGCTTGAAGAAAACCGCTCTACAACAGACTGAATTTATAAAAAAAATATCAAATTTTTGTCAAATTCTTTAAAAAAATAATAGACCTAAATTTAATTAATATATCTACATTTGACTAGTTTACATCATTTCAAAATTCAATTTAGAAATGTCACTTTTATGCAATCGAAGTTAAACAGTTTTAGTTGTGTTGGCTGGTTCCTTTATAAAAGTGTGACACAGGTTTGTGCTTTTACCCTTGTTAAGTTTTTTCTAGCCTCTTTTCTTTGGGAAGTATGCCATTTCCTAGAAGTGACCCATCATAATTCTATTTGATGGAGGATTTATACCTCATAGTAAGGCAACCTATTGTGAAGATTTTCCTTGGTGTTTATGCATTGTTTAAGTTTATTGTTCAGTGGACTCAAGTTGAATTTCCCTGATCTTGTGCTATATTTCAAAAATCTATGGTTGCATTGTCTAGTGGAGGTGTGTTGTCTCCTAGTTGTTCCACTATTTTTGTGGGTTTTCATGGGTATTGTAAGATATCCTTGGTGGAGATTTGAGCTTGATAATTCCTTCATCCTATCCTTGTGTGGTTTTGTGAGAGAACATGATCATGGGTTAGCACCCAATCATCATTTGGATGTTGTTTTCCCCTTTTGTGAGTTTATTGTGGTGTATTTTTCCTATGCTTACTTGTTAGACTTGTGTGAATAATGTTGTCATTGATGTCAAACCGAGCATTTGGTTCTTTACCGGACAATGTATGTAGGCCTGGATATCAATCCAAACATCTTGGATGTTATGGATGTAATTATGCAAGGATTGTATGTGGTCAGTCTATATGTGTAGTTCAAGTGTTGTGGTTTTTGGTTAGAAGTTATTATGCAACATGGACATATTTGGATGATGACCTTTTGAGAGTTTTCATTGACCCCAGTATCCCAGTGTTAGGAATTATTGTTGATCCCAGTATCTATTATGTATCCCAAAATTTGTGTTTTTGATATCTATTAGAAGTATCTCTTCAAGTTTTGTGATTGCGGTTTCTTTGGTACATATGGAATCTACATTTTGGATATATTGGGCTTGATCTTGAAGAAGAGAAAATACAACTTCAGAGATCCCAAGAACACCTGTTAGCAAAATACCTACCACAAGAGAAGATTGGAGACAGAAACACAATAAAAGCTCTGAAAAAAAAGATTATCATTCAAAGAGGGAATGAAAAATAAAGTTACAATACTATCCTTATGACAGGAGAATTAGAAACCGTAAAGATGTGCAACCGTAAAGAGATAAAGAATATTTAATAATTATTCTAATTATTAAATACCTACAATATTACTAAATGCCTAAGTTTAGCTTAAGTGTAGAGTATAATAGACTAATAATTAAATAAATAATTATTAGCTAATACAAGATAACTCTAACACCCCCCTTAAGATGAACTTAGGAAGTTGTTAAAAAACTAAATGCATGAAGCAAAAAAAATGCAACTACATGAGAAGGCAAAAAAAATTTGGGTCTCGACAAGAAGGTCTGATGAGGTACCCAATCACAACCAAATCTCTATGAATCAAAGAAATAGAGAGAACCACGTGGGAAAAAACTCTACTCCAAAAAGAGATGGAAAAAGCAAGTGAAGGACTGAAGAAGCCTCCAAACAAGAATGTTCCAAAAAGATAAGAACAAGAGAAGATCATGAAGAACACCACCGAAGCATGAAATAGTTGTAAAAACTATCAAAGAGTAACTGCTGATCTGAAGAACCTCCACTAAAATTGAACATGATCAGGTAGAGAATAATGTAATCTACATGAGTGCCCACAAATGACACTACTCGAATTAGATGGAAAACAAAGGCAAACAACTGAACTCAAAGATACAGATGGTATGAGACAACAAAGCCTAAAGAGCTAATCAATCGAACGAAGGAAGCATTAGAACCAATAGGACAAACCTCCCCATAATGTTGAAAAGAGAGAGGGACAGGTACACTGAAAAGAATGACCAACAAGAACTGCATGACAAAGAACCAAGAACATCGAAGGTGCAGAGAAAGTACATAGTGTCATGGAAGGAAAACTCACGTGACAAAGGTAGATGGAAAACAAAGGAAAACATCAACCCTCCATAGCACTTTGTAAGCAGTGCATGTACAATAAGGCACAAGATGTGCAAGATCCCAAGTATACAATGCATGCTGGCACTTTATCTCAATGCGTTTACAGAAATAAAATGCGACAAAGAAAAGAAGAGATAGAGGACTCGAAACAAAAAGAACAACACAAGACAAGACATCCTACTCAAAGAAAGAGATCCCAGGACCTGAAACATCCAAGATATTCACCAGAATGCTGAAAAGAAAAAAAAACTAAATAAAATATTCCTAGAGCAAAATCTAGAAAAAAAACCCATAAGGCTAGAAAGTATATAGAACAAACTTTCCAACAATATAAAATTTTCGAAAAATAGAGTTCAGATGGATGCTCAAGTGATGTCTCCCAGAGTGCAAAAAGGAACCTCTAGATTTGACAGAAAAACACACTATCAAAAAAGAAAAATCAAAATTTCAAACCTCTAGATCTAAAGAGAGCTCAAAAAGAGCTTTCCGACGATATAAAGTTTTTGAAAAAGCACCTCCGTATGACCAAGTTATGGCCAAAAGAAAAAAATACCCCTCTTGTAGGATATAAATAAGGTAAATTTATTTATTTATTTTTTTGACGCATTTGCAGGAATAGCCATACGGATTTTTCTACCTCGTAAAACATGCTAATGAAAAAATCATGGCCCAGATGCCCTTGTCACCGAAATAGGTCAAATTATATATCAAAATGATTGGAAACGCCCTTCGGAAGCCAACAGTGAGGTCTTTTTTGGCCCAAACTACACTGAATTTTTTTTTAATGGTTTTCCAAATGAATTTCTCGAAATTCATGCCAAAAATGTCCAGAACCCAAATTTGACAAATTTTATGTGGAAATGAGGGGTTTCTAGGCATTTTGAGCTCAACAGTGAGGTCCGTTTGAGCCCAAAATGATAAAAAAACAAAATGGCTACCCTAGATCCAATAAAAAAAACTCTGAAAAGGCTTGAAACCCTCCTCCAAAAAATCTTCTGAAAAATTAGGAACAAGCAGCAGCAGATGTAGGCTCTGATATCATGAAGAAGTTGAGAAAATACAACTTCAGAGATCCTAAGAACACCTGTTAGCAAAATACCTGTCACAAGAGAAGATTGGAGATAGAAACACAATAAAGGCTCTAAAAAAGATATTATCATTCAGAGAGGGAATGAAAAATAAAGTTACAATACAATCTTTATGGGAGGAGAATTAGAAACCCTAAAGATGTGCAACCCTAAAGAGATAAAGAATATTTAATAATTATTCTAATTATTAAATACCTACAATATTATTAAATGCCTAAGTTTAGCTTAAGCGTAGAGTATAATAGACTAATAATTAAATAAATAATTATTAGCTAATACAAGATAACTCTAACAATCTTGTGATGATAGTTCCATTCTTTTGGGTCCAGTTGGCCCTTGCCCTTTTTCTGGTATTCTTAGTATATGCATTGATAATCAGAAGTATGTAAAGGAATTGTGTAGAAGTATTATGGAGGCGAACATGAGCTTATTGATAATGTGTCGGGCTTGGCCAAAACATTATTCTACAATTGTATCGTTCGATATATATATACATGTACATGAGTGGTAAATTATATATTGATCAAGAGAGAGTGTGTATGATTTGTGGAAGATAGATGGAAATGTAAGAAGCAGTGTATCTGAGAGTTGTAGACAATAAAG
Source organism: Cryptomeria japonica (assembly GCF_030272615.1). NCBI lineage: Eukaryota > Viridiplantae > Streptophyta > Pinopsida > Cupressales > Cupressaceae > Cryptomeria > Cryptomeria japonica. Next base: position 70,293,234 of record NC_081412.1, on the reverse strand, counting down.
GTAATCAGTGTCATAATAGTGCAGTAGCCCTTTACCAAACTTGTTGTGGAATAATGGTGCAAAGATCTCTAATCAGATCTTCTGTAAATTCTAAGATTTGTAATTTGAGCTTAAACTTGGAACCGATCTCATGCATTTGGAGACACAAACTTTCTCAGTTCAACTTTTTCAATTGCAATGAGCATTCTGGCAGTTAGCCATTTCTTTTTGTATCTACACTGAGCAGTCTGACAGTGAGTTATTTTTGTAATGTAATAGTGAGCCGCCTATTTTTAAACACATCTATAACTAGTTATATTTTCCTAAGAGTTAACACTGCATGGTTTTTCCCATTTGGGTTTTCCATGTACAAATTCTAATGTTTATCTTGTGGTTGTGTTCTTCTTGTTTATCTGCATTAATTGATTACTTTAGTCAAGTATGTTTGATATTTTTTTGGACGAATTCAATTGGTAAAATTTTTATTGTTTTAATTAAGTGGGAATATTGATTCACCCTCCCTCTCAGTATTATGGTGCTTTCAACCTGATCAACGATTGACATCAGAGTTTTGGTCCCTTGCTTGGAAATCCTAACCGCTTGAGGGAGATCTATGTTGGTTGATCCATGGCGCCTATATACTTAGATGAAGAATTTCAGATGGATCAAGATTTGAAGACAGCCTTGAAGATTTGGAAAGCATTGAATCCGAGAATGAAGAATTGAAGGAGAATGTGAATATAACAAATGAATGTGTACAGAAGCTGAGAGAGAAAATCTAGAAATTCAAGTTGAGACATAAAGAGCTTAATAATCAGTTGAATTAAGCGAATGAGACCATTGAATACTTGATGTAGAAGATAGAGGAAAAGGATAAGACAAAGTAGTTCCTAAAAGAGACATTAAAGCTCAAATATGAAGAATGTGAAAAGCTTGATCAAGAAGTGAAGAATCTGAAGGTAGAAAACAAGATCCTTGATAGTAGCAAGCTCTTGGAAGATTTGATTAGCATGCAACAAGTTAATTTAGACAAAATCAGACTTGGTTTCCAAACCAATGTGTGCCTAGATCAAAATGTTAAAGAATAAAAGAAGGAACTCAAAACTAATACAAAGAAGAAGTCGGAAGATGAGAAGAAATCCCGGAATCAGAAATCAAATGCAAGAATACCACCAATTAGATAACCCAATGCACAAAGGTACCCATCTTTTAATGGTTATTGTTTTAAATGCAATAAATTTGGACACAAGGTAGTGAGCTGTAGAAACATTCAATATTATAGCTGCAATATGTTTGGACATAAAGAAAGCCTTTGTAGGAATCATGTTGTGAGTCAAAATTACACAGTTGTTTCAAATAAGAAGAGTTATAACTTTCAAGGACACTATTACAATTGCAATAACTATGGATACAAGGCCAACCAATGCAGATACAAATCCCATCTGATAATATTTGAGAAGAAAATGGCTAGTTGTTTCAAATGCAATCAACCCCGATATTATGATAACCAATGTAGGAAAGGAAATGAGGAAAAATCTATTGAAAAGAGTGCAATGAAGAATGATGAATCAAAGAAGAAAGAAAAATTGGTTTGGAGAAAGAAGAATGAGAACAAAGGAAGCGATCCTAAAGTACCAGAATCCGATGGAGGCACCCCTTCCTCCAAAGATTAAGTTTAGAGCTTCGGGTTAGGGGGATTTTTGATCTGAAAGAAAATTCTTCTAGCCTCCCTATCTAAATGGATCAGATCACTAATATGGCATGACAGCGCTTGAGTAGTATCCGATAATCAAAGGAATCATGATGACATCATCGAAAAGATAGTTCTTGGTGACAAAACCCTAATGAAGCATCTTTAGTAAGATAAGTAACAATTCTTGAGTTCATTTCTTTCATATCAATTACATTTTCTTGAGATAATTGTGAATAGTAGAGTAGCAACAAAGTGAGCAGTGAAGAGAAATCATGGAAGGAAAAATGATTGTCAGAGGATCTAGCAGTGAAGAATTTTAGATTGTGGGCAAAGCACTCCTGGATGAGTTTATCTCAGAGAAGATATGAGTTATTGAAGTAGGTTTAAAGGATGGTGAATTGCAGAGGGTCAAAGAATTAGAAGGAAAAGGTTTGTATCTATGGACCAAATTCCCTTGGTTCGACAATGTAGAGGCAATCAATGTAATTCTTATGTTAGAATTAATAACAGTCCCAAAGACACTGAGAGGCGGGAGTGAATCCGTGTCTAAGTGGTTAGTAGAATATTTAAACTTATTAAGAACTTTGTATCCCAAAACAGTGTACTAGTAAATAAGAATTAATGCAGTAAATAAGAATAATAGAGACATCATAGAGAACACACCATAACACAAGATATTTAATGAGGAAACCCGGTGTGGGAAAAACCTCGGTAGGATTTGTGACTAATAATATTCATTCATTGGCCAATGAATAAATATTACTTACAATGAGGGGCCTGCACATGTAGGAAGGCTAGCAGCCTAGAGCTCACTGCTCAATTACAAAATAGAAGTCTCACTGACTTACAAAATGGATTATCAAAATCCAATACAATGTACTACTTCAGATCAACATCAACTATGCTAGGTTCAGTACCAGTTTAAGCTCAGTCTATTACCAAAACCTTCGATGTCAACTATATCACCTTATACAAAAATATCATCTATTCTCTCTATCTTATCATATAATATAATTTCCTCATCTATCAAAATGACTTATAAGATCTCATACATATATATGAGTCTTTTACAATATGCCATGTCGGATTTTACAAAAGATAATTACAATATAAGACAATAAACAAAAGTTTATTCTATGTTGTCCTGAGTGTCGATATGCATTACTATTGCTGCCGGTGAAGTGCCTGCCAGTGTATGTAGAAGTCTATTGCCAGTGTCGGTAACTGTTGGTGGGTAGCCAGATGAATTCTAGTTGGTTGCTAGTTTTTTGCCATCAATGACAACATCAACTATTCTCATAAGAGTGTAGAATGCCAACAATCTCCCCCTTTGGCATTGATGGCAACACTAATGAGAAAATTCCAAAAACTGTTCCAAAAACTAAAGTCCAAAATTTTTCCAAAAAAATGTGCTCCCCCTAAGCAAATGATCTCCTCGGAGTAATCAATTTTTTGCTCCACTACTCTCCCTTTGACATCAATGACAAAGGTTGTCAAAAATAGTCAAATGAGTGCAAAAATTTCACCTCAAAGTTTGTAACTGATTGGTTACAATCTGAAAGATATCTGCCAAAACCAAATTTAGACTCTACATAAACCTTTTGTTGTCATTCAAGGTTGCCTCAATCTATTGGATCGTGCCAGTGAGATAGTGCATGTGATCTTTCAATGATCGTTCTCCTTGAAGTAATGTCTTAGATATTTCTATTCTCTGAGAAATAAGATTTTCCAACTTAGGACCAAGTTTATTTTTAAGCTCTCTGGCATTAGACCTTATCCTTGTCTTTTCTTTCTCAAGTTTCTCTATTTTTTTCGTCAAAACCTGCCATCTCTTGCTCAAAAATTGATATGTGACCAGATGAACCAATTATGTTATCAACTATGTCATCGATTTCTTTTTGTGTTTTATTGATCTCCTTATCTATGTCTGTTGCCAAAAGGTGAGATTTGCATGTTTCCATGTATAGCTCTTTGTTTGTGTGTGAAAAGTGGACCTGTATCTGTGACTGCAATACACAACACTTCAATCAAGTCATTACATGCATGGTTAGACAGATATAAACATGAATATGAAAACCATAACAAATCAACCTATTGCCTTCTAAAAGATGCGAGTATAAGATTGCTCTCAGATTTGTATAAGCAATCCAGTGACTAGACAACACCAAAACGAAGGATTTTAATCTATATGAGCATGATATTAATGTTAGATGGATGGAAGATTAATCTAACAAGATTTAAGCAATAAATGAGATAAATGATTTAAATATATATGCAATATTCTCAATGAACCTAGAGCAAAAACAGTATAATAACAATATGTTCTCCAGGATTTTTGAATGAGAGATGAGAGCCTAAATTTATAGAAAATTTAGAAAGAAACCAAAGGCTGAGATCAAATGATGATGAGCGGTCAAGATTTTCCAAGAGGAAGCACAATCCAGGTGAATTGATGTGATTGGATGCTTCTCTCAGTTTTAAAGGAAATTGAACTAAAATTAAGATAAAATCAGAAAAAACTGATTTATTCTCTATTTCATTCAATTTTAATATTTAATTGTTTTAATTACTTTCTCTGAGATTATTTATCAATTTTTAATTTGTTTCTTCCAAATTATCTCCAATTGATTTCTTTTCTCAAATTTTAATTCTTTTTTGTCAGTTAATTCATTTTTTTATTTGTTTCCTTTATTGAAGATTTGTGACAAATTGATCTATTTAATTAAATATGCAACACATATTTAATTAAAATAAATAAGATAATTGTTTAAAATGATTTACTTGGAATGATTTAATTAATTAAATAAATATTTAATTAATATTGATTGATTAATTTTGCCATGTGACATTTGATGATTTTAGAATTAATTGTGTGCTCAAGATTGATTTAATTGCCTTTGGTTAGGACCTTGGTGATGTTGTCGAGATTAGGGGCCCATGGTTTAGATGACCATTTTTAGGGTATTACATTTTCCCCTCTTTGAATTAATGTACGAGCAGCGCGTTGGTTCAAAGAATAGTTGATGTCTAGGAGATACCAGTTCTGAGCTTGATTGATCATGAACTAGATGAAAAGTGAAGTGTTTAGCTTGTTTCAAAGCAACAAAGCTGAATGAAGTCTGATTAAAGCAATACCATTCCCGAACTTGATTGAACTTAGGAACGATAGAAAACAAAAGATACCGAACTTGAACTTGATTGATCTAGACATAGCGAGTGATGATGAAAATCGATCTTGAATTTGATTGATCAAGATACGATGAGTGAAGATAAACTATCTAGCTTGATCCAAAGCGACAAATACTGAACACCTGCTTAGATTGAGCATGATCAAAGAAACTCTTTAAACCCTTGATTGAGTTTAAATGAATAATCAGCTTGATGAAAAGTGATGAAACTAATTAATGTTAAGAGATTGATTTAGATGAAGACAAATATCATCTTGATTTGAAGCGATGAAAGTGATATGCCCCTAGAAATTTATTCGATTCAGATGATTGAGAGATCTCAACTTGATATAAAGTGATGAAGTTGAGATGCCCCTAGCGATGAGGTCTTATTTGATTGATTTTCTTTAGTTGAAAAAGATTTTTTTTTCTCGACTTTTGATGAAGATTTGAAATTTTTCTCGACATTTGAAGATGTAAGGTCATAAGGTCATGAGTATGCCCCCTCGGGAGTGAAATCAAAAGATAGCGAGGGTACATAATGATTATAGGTAATTTTGAGCGATGATAAGTTGTTTGAGCACAAATTGATTCAAAGGATTTTTTTTGAAAATTTAGCGAGAAATTGAGTGCAAAGTTGATTTGTAGAAATTAAATTGAGATTCAACATTGATTAACGAGAAATTGAGCTCAATTAGAAGAGAGAATGAACTTTTGATGAAAAGTTCTAAGTGGTCCAAATTTTATGAAATTTTGATGAGAGAGTTGACATCAGATTTCGATTTCAATCCTGAAAATAGACTCAGGACAGCCAATTTACAAGCTCATGATTTGATTTCATCGTACTTGTGTTGATTGATTATGAGATGTTGTTCTATATGCTTTATTCTATATGTATGCATTTATTTTCAGTATAGATGAATGAATGCAAATGGAATATGGATGTTTGTTTTTCTTTCTTTTCATATGCAAATAAATGAATGTGAATGAGAAATGACTAATGCAATTTTTTTCATTTTTCTATGTAATAAGATGAATTCAAATGAATGATAGTGAATGTATGAATCTATATAAGATGTTTATGTATGCGGCTAACATCTCAAAACACAAGTACTCGATCGGAGAAATGATGAAAAGAGACCACTCAGTGAAGAAATGATGAAGCTTCCAGTGCTCCTTCAAAAAATAGGGAGATCATTGTTACCATACCGACATCACTCTAAATTCACAAGATGCAGAATGAAATGCAAAATGAGATGCAATCCTAAACCTAGTCACTGGACTTTGAAAAGCTTAATTTTCATCATTGAGCATTTTACTATTATGGCAAGCAGAATAGATTTCTTTTCTTTGCATATGCAATATTAATTATCTTGTTTGCAATGACCCTTTTTTCGTTCATATCCTTGGACAGATTACGCATGGACGTGGATTGCACAATGAAGAAATTCCCTCAATATAGACAAAGAAATGATATGGAACCTCCCTGTAGCATTCAAATAAGTGGAGTTGAGGTATGTGAGGCGATTTCACCTTGATGTGAAGGCTCTTATCATAGACACCCAACTAATTTAGATGTTTCCAAATCATTGGAATCATTCCTACAAGCAGAAAACAAAGAACATATTATGCCCCCAATCCTTGCTCCTCTTAGTCAAGATAGACTTTCTCGAGTTACTCAGAGGGATAATAATTGAAAACCAATATAAAAGACAGCACACAAAGAAAATTTTCATGCATAGCTCAAACAGTTTAATGATTGTTTTCAGTTTTGTTGTTTTGCTTGTGTACTCAGTGATAAAAATCTTCAGTAGTCAAGAGGCAGGTAACTGACTCAGAGAGGATGACCAGGTTTCATTGACGTAAAGTTGACTTGGTTGATACTACTTAGGACATGTAATGTGCTCTTGTTGATTACCTAAGACTAGGACATTGATCGGTTTCAAGCCATGAGGGTTCCAACAAATCAGGATGTCACAAAAGTGACTGAAATATGTACAAGCGAAAGAAAATATGCAGGAAAGCGGGCATGCCAATGTTGCATTGATAGATGAAGCGCTTGAGTACAAGAGGCGCCTGTTTACCAAGTTTTCACCTGCTTGGCAAAGATTCATCATTTTTTTTACCAAGGTGCCTGTTTACCAGGTTTTCACCAAAGCATTTTCTCTCATTTCCCCCCCCTTTTTTTTTCTTCTGTTTTTCTTTTTCTTTTTTTTCTTTTTTTTTTTTGAATTTTTTCAGGACTTTTTCTGATTTTTAGGATTTCTTCAGGACTTTTTCTAATTTTTAGGATTTTTTAGGACTTTTTCTGATTTTTAGGATTTTTTTTAGGACTTTTTCTGATTTTTATGATTTCTTCAAGACTTTTTAGCTACATAAGTTGCTAGAGCAGAGAATATTCAAGTGAATAATTTCTTCAAATGGATATTGTTGATTGGTTCATGGAGCTATTCTCCTTTCAATGTTGAGAGTTGATAGGCACCAGAGCCAAAAGCTGCAATAACGATATAGGGACCTAGCTAGCTGGGTTCAAACTTCTCTTTATTGTCTCGAAACTGTTGATTTTTAGGATTTTCTCTTAGAACTAAGTCACCAACCTGAAATTCTTGGTGTTGAACCTTTTTGTTATATCCTCTAGACATTCTCTTTTGATACACTGTGAGATAATCAAATGCCACTTGCTGACGCTCATCCAGCAATTCAAACTCTTACAATCTAGATATTCTATAGCCTTCATCAATAACAAGGCCTTGCAAGGAAACTCTTAGAGATGGTATTTCTACTTCAATAGGTAATACTACTTCGGACCCATACATCAAAAAGAAAGGTGTAGCCCTAGTAGGTGTTCTGATACTTGTTCAATAAGCCCATAATTCAGGATTGAGCTGCAAATGCCAATCCTTCCTAGATTTGTTCATTGTTCTGTGCAAGATAGTCAGTAGGTTTTGGTTAGATTCCTTTGCTTGTCCATTACCTTGAGGGTAATATATTAAGGACCAGTGTTGTTTGATTTTAAATTTCTCATAGAGTTCATCTAGATCTTTGTTCTTGAACTGTCCTCCATTGTTAGTTATAATGGATGAAGGTATATCATACCTACAGATGATATAATTAAGAATAAATAGAGCTACTTGTTTGTCGGTTGTCTTGATTAGCGGAACCACTTCTACCCACTTAGTGAAGTACTCAGTGGTAGTGATAATAAATTTGTGTTCATTAGATGATACAGGATATATTTGGCCAATCAAACGAATGCCCACTGTTGGAAGGGCCAGTGTGGCACAAAGGGTATGAGATCCCTTGCTGGAGCATGGATAAGGTGCCCATGCAGTTGGTACTTTTCATAGGTTTTAGCAAATTTTATAGCTTCTTTCTGCATGTCTGGCCAATAGTAACCAGCCCTTAGTAGTTTTCATGCTAAAGTTAGACTGTTCGAATGGGATCCAGAAACACCTTCATGAACCTCGGATAATGTGCATTGGGACTCTTTAGTTTCTAGACATCTAAGCAAAGTATTATCTAAAATTCACCTGAATAGGTCGTTAGCAATGATGATGTACCGTGACACATTTTAGATTAGGTTACTTTTTTCATTTCGAGAAAGATTAGCAAGGACAACTTGGTCACGCAGGTAAAAGTAAATGTGGCTATAATGAGATGAGTCATGCCCAATAATAGAACATACCATCTGGGACTCGAGAGAATCATATGCAAGGTAATGTAACTCTTCCACCAGGAATTCAAAGCAAAAATTAGATTCCTATAGCTATGGTATAGATGCCAAAGTGGCCATTGCATCTGCTGCTCTATTTGTTGTTCTGGGGATCTACTGAAATGATACGAAGGCAAAGTATTTCTTGAGATCATCCACCATTCTCTTATAAGGCATTAGTTTCTCATCTCTTGTCTAATATAGATCATTGATTTGGTTGATAATGAGTTGAGAATCTCCATAGATGTGTAATTCAACAATCTTCCACTCGATGGCCAGCTTGATCCCGTTTACCAAAGCTTCATATTCTGCAATGTTGTTTGTGCAAGGGAAGAGAATCTTGTAAGCTTTCAAAATTGAATATTTCTGAGGAGTAATAAAAAGTATTCCGGCACCAGAACCATGTTGAGTGAAAGACCCATCAAAGAACATCTTCCATGATTATTCAGTAAGGTGCATGATTGATTCATCTGGGAATTCTATATGCAGAGGTTGACTGTCTTCAAGTGGAGCATCAACAAGTTGGTCTGCAATAACATGTCCTTTGATGGCTTTATGATCCACATATTCGATATAAAATTCTATAAGAACCATGACCCATTTAGCCAGTCTTCCTGTAAGCGTTGCTTTACTGAGAAGATATTTGAGTGGAACAATCTTAGCTACCAGCTTAATAGAGTGTGCCAACATATAGTACCTTAATTTTTGTGATGCAAAGACCAATGCTAAGCATGCTTTCTCTATTATAGTGTAGTTCATTTCATATGACACCAACGTTCTGCTGATGTAATAAATAGCTCATTCCTTTTTATTGTCATCTTGTTGTGTCAGAAGTGCCCCTAGTGAAGTATCTGTAGCTGATATGTACAGGATCAGTGGCTTACCTTGAATCGGTGGCATTAATATGGGTGGATTAGAAAGATATTCTTTGATTTGTTGTAAATATTATTCACAATCTTTATCCTAGTTGTATTGAATCTCTTTCCTTAATATCTTTGTAAAGGGTTGAGCTTTGTCGGCTAGCTGAGATATAAAACACCTTATTGACTAAAGATGGCCCTGTAAACTTCTCATTTGACTGATATTCTTGGGTGAAGGCATTTCCATTATAGCTTGGACCTTTTCAGGGTCAACCTCAATTCCTTTTTTTGAAATTATGTAACCAAGCAATTTTCCTAATGTTACTCCAAATGCACACTTTTTAGGATTTAATCGGAGCTTGAATCTTTCTATTCTATCTAGTATGAGGCCTAGCTCTTGAATATGCATAGATCTCTTCATAGTCTTTACTAGGGTGTCATCAACATAATCTTTCATGTTTTTATGCATCATATCATGGAAGATAGTGGTTACTGCTCTTTGGTAAGTTTCTCCCTCGTTCTTTAGACCAAACGACATAACATTCCAGAAGAAGGTTCCCCATGCACATGTGAAAGCAGTCCTTTCTTGATCTTTAGGTGCTATCTTGATCTGATTGTAACCAGAGAATCCATCCATTAATGAATACATCTCATATCCAGTAGTCATATCTACTATCATATCAATTGTTAGGCCCAATATGGAAAGCTATTGTACTAAGAGAGGAGGGGTGAATCAGTACTCCAAAACCTTTTTCTAATAATAACCTTACTATTATGCATAAACAAAATAGTGCAGTAACATAAAATAAAGTTAAAACAAACAGATAACAATCATACATGATTCACTCCATAACACATATATTTTCGTCATGCAGAAACTCTTGGTTAGAGAGAAAAACTGCAGTGGGGATGGCACCCACAACTTCACTACTACAATAACAAAGATTGCTCGGTTAGAGATACATTTAACTATTCCTGATAGCTTACCCTATTAGGAGTAACAAGATCTATTAGATCTACCTTACTAAAGGATTTCACAACACTATATAAATGTTGCACCTGGTTAGAGGATTTACAATTTATAGACTTGGTTAGAGTCTTTTACCTTGTTAAAGGTATCTCTTACAGCTTCAAAATATTACAATAGAGTCATTACAAGTATCTGCAACTTTACATCTAAAATGTTATAGCAAATTCTATGTGCTCAGAATAAGATTACCTAGCTTGTAGCATACCTCGGTAACCCATATTGTAACTCGATAAATCCTTCTATTTACTCTATTCTTCGACTGTTCACTGATAACCTTCTCAGTGACCTCTCTGTGTCTCTGTAACAGTCTTCCTTCATGCATACACACACATACACTCATACACATTCATCCATACTTATTTCTCTCTTCCCATGCTGTATAAATAGATCTCTTATAGCAGTGATCTAATTCATTGCTTCGGTCTTACAAAAAGATTCCTTGAATGAATAACTAAACAAAATATTTCATTGGTTAGATTGACCTTGAAATCAAACATAATCTTCTAGTGTAATTTCCAATGTAAAAACGGTTAGATGTGCCTCGATCTTGTAACACGTTTTCATGTGCATGTCCAGGTTCAATGTATCTGGTAAAACATTTCACTCGGTGAATATCAACTCGGTGAGTTATCTTTATTGTTCAGTAGCCATGAAACAATACTCGATAAATAGCTCAATGAATACTATGTTCTGTGGTTGCTTTCTTCTATAACCGACTAGACTGTTCATACCGACTTCTCTGTGTGGACCGACTGCATGATTCGATAATACTAACCGACTAGAATATATAGTACGATTTTGAATATAAAACTAATGGCAATTTGATAAGTAGTAACAATCTCCCCTTTTGACATTAGTTGACATGTTTGACAAAAACTACTTTCAAAGTCATAACTCAAAAACTATATACTTGCAAATGACTACACTTGAAAATATATACAATAGTCAATGAAATAGTATATGTAGATATACTCCCCTTATCATTATTCTGTACATAACTCTGAATTTTTCTGCTCGGTTCAGTTCTATGCTTGAGTGCTCTAAATGCTCTGTATAATCTGCTCGGTATACTCCCCTTGTATACAATACTCAAAACTGTGTTGCCAAAACTGTATCACTCTCAAAATATAGAATTACTCCCCCTTTGCCAGGTATTACTTTCCTCTATGTATTATCATAATATTACTCCCCCTTTTTAGAAAACATCATAAACTTAATTTCCATCCGGAGGTGGTAACTGATCAAAAATAGACTTATACTTGGTCTGGGCATCGATGAGGGTGACTGAGAGTGAATCCTTTACACTTTCCATTAAGGAATTTTGTGCTTGAATATCAGCTAAGAGTGATATTAAGCCATCAAGAGTGCTTCCCTCTTGTGTAGTTGATAGGCATGTAGCTGTATTGATCTGTTCCTATATTGATGAGAGATGAGGAAGGAATAGTGTCTGAAGGGTCATTATGTCCATCCTGATTTTATGCTCTTCATTCCTGAGCTCTAACTGTTGAGCCATGAGTTGTTGAAGCTTTTTATAAAAATGTTGAACTGAATTAGGCTGGGTGGTCAACTTAGTTGAGAGATCGGTGATCTCTTTCTCAATTGCATCAGTTTTAATTTTGACATCTTTAATGAATAAGGAAAATGTACACAGTTTCTGGAATAAATAAAGAATATGCTTGAGTTGAGGGGACAACTTAGCAATGAATTTGACAAGTTTTACCTTGCCAATAGCAATGGATTTATGTACTTCCTCTATCATTTTAGCAGTAAGCTCTTTATCCTTGAGCTTGCTTAAGTACTCAGATGCATCAACTCCAGATGTTTCAATCTGATTTAGAAGTTCATCCAATTGAATATGGATGGCTGCATCGGTTGACACTATTGCTAAAGATAGCATTTCTATTAGTAGTGTCCTAACCTTCTAAAGTACTTTATTCTTCTTTTGTATGGCCAGTTGCTTCTCCTATTCAGCCTTTGCTTTGCATAGTTCATTGAATTCAGTGAGTGCTTGCCCTTTCAATTTGGAGATGTCTACATTGGGAAACACTATCGGTTTAGACAAGTCAAATTTGAAACTATGCTTTCTCACCTTCCTTTCTTTTCCTTTGGTCAGTGGCACTAAAACAAGTGCTTGAGAGGCTTGCTAACCCTTGGTAGGTTGCTCGGTAGATGCAACACTTTGGTCAGTTCCTATAGCCATTGTAGTGTCCTTGGGTGGCTCAGTGCTAGGGGTCTCAGCTGTAACATTTGCAGTGCTTGTCTGTGCTTGAGACATCTGATCTTTGGTTGTATCCTCTACTGCTTTAGATTTGGCACCTTCGGTGCCTTTCTCTATGTCCTTGGGAGCTTCGGTTGAGATAGGTGACTTCACCGGTGGATAAGGTTGAACTTGTTCTAAGACAGATTCACTAGAGACAAGTTTTGCATAGGTAGTGCCTTCAATCATTTCCTGCTCTGGTACTGCTTCTTCCATTACATCTTCATCAATTTGAATAGTGTCAACCGGGTCTGGACCTTTCTCGGTGACATCTGGATCTTGTCGGTGACATCAACAATTTCAATTTGAGATTGTTCACTAACATCCTTTTGTTTGAAGATCTCCTGCCACTTGGCTTTTGTCTCATTCTCCACATCAATGTATAGCCCATTCATCAATTTTAAGGCTCTCTATTTGACAAGAAATTTAGAATTGTATGTGGTCAAATGCTCCTTGATTTTTGCTACAGACATATCAGGAAATAGATGGACTAGACTTCTTTGTCTTATTTGTCTCTCTGAGTCCATTGCATATTTCCATCTATTATCAATATGTAAGTATAGTTCACTCGGAAGTGACTTTGCTAGTTTTAATGGAGCTAGCCGAAACTTCAGAAGTGTATAGATGACATCTTCTTCAATCTATTACTTCTCATCATTATTCCTAGTCTCATACTTAACATATCTAAATCCTGCAAATCCACTGTATTCTTTAAGATTGGCACAAAAATTTTCAACACGGTGAATATTTCCCTTTTTGCTTTTCACAATCTGGAATTTATTTGCATCATCAGACTCTATATCACTCGACTCTTTTGCCAAAATGAGTCTCCAAGTAGATTTCTTATAGGTCTTGGTTACCTTTGGTACAGTAACACTATTTTGCTTCTTACTCGGTGATGCAGCTAATGCTCTAGTGTTGGGTCTCTTTGTTGGTGGGGTCGGTAGGGCCTTTGAGATGTCCTATTTCTTTCTTTTCAGAACTTTACCCTTAGGCAACTCTGTGCTTAATGTTATTGCTACCTCTTGAGCTTCTGATTCCTCTTCGATAATGGAAAGATTGCCTTTGACAGGTGTAGAGGAGGATTCTTCTCTGAATTTCTCAGATAAAACCTTTATCATTTTTGTAGCTTTTCTTGTAGCCTTAGGTACTACAATGCTTATTTTTACTTTCTCCTTCACCTCTTCATAGGTTCCATACCTTAGTTCAGTTGCATGCCTTGGCAATGATAAATAGGCATCAATTTGTTGCTGTGTAATATCACAATCAATCTCATAACCCATTGGTTGCAACGATTGAGTCCTCGGTTCAACAACATTTACATAACAATAATCAGTGTCGACCTCAAAACATATATTGTCCTTGTATTTTTCTACCAGTTGTGGTGGAATCCTGTACCTGTTGTGCATTTTCTCTTGGAACTTACTGAAGTAATCATCCATGATATCATTAAAGTTATCACCTAACTTCTTGATGAAGTCATTGATCAGATGGGCGATAGGTCGGTGTAGCTCCCATACTACTTTACCAACTGAGAGAAAGAACTTCTCAAAGTAGAAAAAAATACATACAAGTAGTGAACCAAATTTTAGTGTATTTGCCGAGTTGTTCTTCTTTGGCTTCCTTATTGTGTTTAGGTTCTCAAACAAGTTCTTCAGTAGCACTTCACACAAGTCTACTTTCATTCCCTTCTTCACTATTTTGTAGGCCAAGTCAACTATAGCACATGGTACATTGTTTTCCCTTGCAGATTGGAAGAAACAATAACCAATTACTCTAATTGCAAACTTGAGTTCTGCATCACTGACATTATTCAATTTCAATCCTTGGTAATCAGACTACTCTAGTTAGACTGATTAGCTCTTTTTGTGATATCATTTTCTGTGCTCGTGCATGATCATAGATGGGATACCCGGTTATCAGGTGAATGAATTCCTTAGTGATCTTAAACGGTTGCTCCTGTAGCCACATGAAATCATCATGTACTCTACTCAAAACAAACTTAACCCACTCGGGTTTGAACACACGAGGATAGACTAGGGCGATTTTGATATGCTCAAATTTGCTATCCAGTTTGCCATCAGTGCAAAGTTCATCATATGTGTCACTAATCTCGACATGACCGAGTTCCTCAACACGGAATTTGGTGAAGAATCTAACATCTTCTACTAACAAGACTTGATCCGGGATGAGTGAAAATGCAGTTTTTTCATCTGGTTCAAAGGCAACTTTGGGAGTTAAAGAATATTTCAGCGAGGGATTCTCCACATTTTTGACAACAACGGGGTCTTGGATCTTGGGTGCCATGGTAGGTTTTGGGTAAGATTTGACAAATTATCCTTAGGGTTTACAAACGAATGACGCTTCACACTTGGTGGACAATAGCAATTTGACTAGATCAGAAACTAGCTAAACAGTGAATAGATTTGATGTAAATACCTTGAAATTTGGTCTGCTCTGCTTCTTGAAAACTTGGTGAATGAAAATGACCGTGAAAACACTTCTAAGTACTCAAAAATACCTTATCGGGCTCCATGCAAGTTAGGTCAAGACATTAAATGCACTTGGTTCACCTTTTACCGATTAACTCCTTTTTGTGTTTTAACTGAGTAACCAACTTTCCTTTATTAACCGACTTGACAGGCTTCCTATATACATCAACTTGACAGGTTTCCCATATAGTATATAAACTGACTAATTGCATCTTAACTATGCAGATTTTGAATTTTGTACATAATAGAATAGGAACCGTTATGATTTAACCTTTAGAGAATGTAGTCCCTTCATACCTTTTCTTGACTAATTTGAAATAGGTGCACCTAACTCGGTAGGTAAGGTGCTTTCTTCATCTGACATAATTTCCTTCTTTCCAAATCATCTTGAATTTTTCTTTTATCTCTTCAGTGTCTCTTCTAGGTTGATCTCTGCAATCTCCAGCTAAATGTCCAACTTTGTGACAATGAAAACATGCCATACCAGGATTTCCCCATGATCTTCGGTTGTTCATTCCAAACCTTATAAAACAGTTGGCACTAATATGTCCATATCTTCCACAATATTCGCACCATATCCTTGTATTGTAATCCCATGGGGATGGCACCCACAACTTCACTACTGCAATAATAAAGAATGCTTGGTTAGAGCTACATTTAGCTATTTCTGATAGCTTACCCTGTTAGGAGTATTAAGATCAGTTAGATCTACCTTACTAAAGGATTTTTACAGCACTATATAAGTGTAGCACCTGGTTAAAGGATTTACAATTTATAGACTTGGTTAGAGTCTTTTACCCTGTTAAAGGTTTCTCTTACAACTTCAAAATATTACAATATAATCATTACAAATATCTGCAACTTTACATCTGAAATGCTAAAGCAGATTCTATGTGCTCTAAAAAAGATTACCTAGCTTGTAGCATACCTTGGTAACCCATAATGAAACTCCGTAAACCCTTCTATTTACTGTGTTCTTCGTCTGTTCACTGATAACCTTCTTGGTGACCACTTTGTGTCTCTGTAACAGTCTTCCTTCATGCATACACACTGCTATCTCATCATATCATCTCATCTTTCTAACCCTAGAATCATGTTGTATATAAAGATCTCTTATAGCGGTGATCTGATTCATTGCTTTGATCTTACAAAAAGATTCTTCGAATGAATAACTAAACAAAAAATCTCATAGGTTAGATTGGCCTTGTAATCATACACAATCTCAGTGCAATTTCCAATGCAAAAACGGTTAGATGTGCCTCGATCTTGTAACACGTTTTCATGCGCATGTCCAGGTTCAAAGTATCTAGTAAAATGTT
This sequence comes from Cryptomeria japonica, assembly GCF_030272615.1. NCBI lineage: Eukaryota > Viridiplantae > Streptophyta > Pinopsida > Cupressales > Cupressaceae > Cryptomeria > Cryptomeria japonica. The sequence continues at coordinate 70,276,725 of NC_081412.1, read as the reverse complement.
TCACTCGGTGAATATCAACTCAGTGAGTTAACTTTACCACTCGGTAGCCATGAAACTTTACTCGGTAAACAGCTCAGTGAATATTGTGTTCTGTGACTGCTTTCTTCAGTAACCGACTAGACTGTTCATACCGACTTCTCTCTATGTACCGACTGCATGATTCGATAATACTTAACCGACTAGAATATAGTATGACTTTGGATATGAAACTAATGGCAATTTGATAAGTAGTAACAATCTCCCCTTTTGACATTAGTTGAGATGTTTGACAAAAACTACTTACAAAGTCATAACTCAAAAAAAAACTATATACTTGACAAAATGACTATACTTGACAATATGTACAATAGTCAATAGTATATGCAGATATACTCTCCTTATCATTATCCTATACATAACTCTGAATTTTGCATGTTCGGTTCTATTCTGTACTTGTGTGCTCTGAATGCTCTATATATTCTGCTCGGTATACTCCCCTTGTATACAATACTCAAAATTGTGTTATCAAAATTGTACTACTCTCCAAGTGTACAATTACTCCCCCTTTGCTGGGCTTTCCTCTATGTACATAATATTACTGTTCCTCAGTTCATGTAAGGATCTAATCTGAGAGTCCTGCTGAAGGGTAGGTACCCTAATCTGAATATGTACCTATGTCATGGTCCCTCCCATGCCTGTCCCTATCTAAGGTGTTGGTGGAAGTAGAACATTTGATATCCTCCTCTGGGTAGGTTTCTTATCCTCCTCTATACCCCCCATAGCCGCTAACACTGCACCTACCCTGCCAGTAGCACATCTAGATGCAATAAAAACAACATTCATTATGTCAGGCCTAGTTTGAGTCAAATAAAGTGGACCTCCAATCATAGATTTGTATCTTGTAGGATTTACCGGTGTAGAAACATCTTTTCTTGTCAATTTTTCACTCGTAACCATAGGAGTACTTATCGGTTTAGAATCTCCCATACCAAATTTCTTCAACAATTCCCTAGCATACATATTTTGACAGATAAAAATACCTTTATCAGTCTGAGTAATCTACAAAACCAAGAAAAATTTCATTTCCCCAATCATAGACATTTCAAATTCTTTCTCCATATTCTTAGAAAATTCGATGCATAACTTATCTTCACCTCCAAAAATGATGTCATCAATAATCAATATATTATCATCAGTAACCTTATAATAATTATTATTGTCAGCATTACCCTTAGTAAAACTAAGTCTCAAAATATATTTATCCAACCTTGCATACCAAGCTCTAGGTGCCTGTTTCAATCCATATAAATATTTCCTTAACCTGCAAACCATGTTTGTATCATCTGATAGTAAAAAACCATCAGGTTGCTCAATATAAAATTCCTCATCAAGATCCCCATTCAAAAATGCATACTTAACATCCATCTGATAAACCTTGTAGATCTTATGGGAAGCATAGGCAAGAAATAATCTCACAGCTTCAATCCCAGCTACCGATGCAAAAGTCTCACCATAATCATTTCCTTCCTTCTAAGAATGTCCTTTACAAACCAATTTATCTTTACAACTTGACCATCCTCATTCATTTTATTTCTAAAAACCCATTTAGTTCCAATAACATTCTTATTTTTAGTTCGAGGAACCAAAGTCCATGTGTTATTCTTCTCAATCTGACCTAATTCTTCTTTCATATCTTTCAACCAATATTCATCTTTGCATGCCTCAATTACTGATACCGGTTCAACTTGAGAAATTAAAGATACCTCATTAGTTGTCAATCTTCTTCTTATCATAACTCCATTGTTCTTATCCCCAATGATCTGATCTTCTGAATGATTCAATCTCACATACCTTAAACCATTTTTCTCACAAATATTAAACTCACCGGATGTGAATTTTCCACCATGATCTGACCAGAAACATTTAATCTTCAATCATGTCTCAGTTTCCATTTTAGCCTTAAATATTTTAAACTTTTCAAATACCTTAGATTTCTCCCTTAGAAAAGTAACCCACATCATTCTAGAATAATCATCAATGATTAGCATAAAATATCTATCACCTTGAAAACTTTTAACTCTAGCAGGGCCACACAAATCAGTATGAATAAGATCAAGAACATCATTAGATTTATCTTGTATACTCCTAAAAGAGGTTTTGACCTATTTACCCATTTGACATTCTTTACATACCAAATTATAGGGCTTCACAATCTTAGTGTTGGCATTATGTGAACTAATATGAGGACATGATAGACATTGTATGTTGTCATTGATGTCAATATGCTGAAGAAGAGAGAACTGGTATGTTACCAAGAACCAGTATATGTGAGAACTAGTATGTTACCAAGAACTAGTTTATGTGAGAACCGGTATAATATTGTGAACCGGTATATGTGCCGAAGTGAAGCGGTGTATTTGTTCAAGGTGAACCGACATGTTGATATGGGAACCGGTACATGGAAGCTTTGTATGACTATCGATTGGTAGTCTCAACTTTAGGGTTTCCGGTTGAAGTGCTTCAAGCCTGTGTGACTCAACCGATGACTTTGTGTGATTAGTTAGCATTGTAACGAAGAATAGATCATGTTACCAGGTCAGCCTTGTGCGCATGAAGAATCTTGCATGAAGAAGATTGTTCCTTTCTACCTTGGGAATGTGTGAAGTCTGTAAATGGTGAAAACGTGTGATGGGTTATCCGTCGCCATGAAAGCGGTGGAAAATGAATGATGGAGATCATCTTGAGATCAGTTCAAGACTATTGCATTTAATGCAATGTTCTCAATGGTCAGGATTGAACCATTTGAATTGCTCAACCTAACAGGTTTAGGGTTTAGGGTTTATGCTACCAACCTATCTATTTCCTATAAGGTCGTTGTTGTGTTTCTTTCTGAGGTTGTTGGCAAAAGTTGTGTGTGTGTATCCAAGTGAAGAAATATGTGATTCTTGTCAGACTAGAGGAGAGAAGTGATACCTACAGAGTGTAAGTGTAGAAGGTGAAGAGGAACTAAAGCGGACTTGCATTGGCATTGAGTGTTGTTACCAGATCATTGTAATACCTGTTGATCTCTAACCACTTCAACAGATGGGAAATCCCTTAACAGGGTAGCTTTAACCGGCTTACTGTAAATCCTTTGACAGGGTGACTCAAAACCACTGAGTTCTTGAAATCCTCTAACAAGGTAACCTTTAATAAGGTTTAACCCTTAACTGGGTATTCTAGCCATCCCTTAACCAGGTGATCCCTAATAGGATCAGTTCCTAACAGAACCTATTGTATCAGTCTTTAACCGGACAAGGCTCCTAACAGAGCGGACTTCTAAAGAGTTCAAAAACAGCTTGTGGGTATTCATCCCCAACGTGGTTTTTTCTAGTTGGGTTTCCATGTGAAAAATATGTGTCATGTGTGGTGTTATTCATGTGATGGTTTAAGTGATTTGTGTCTGAAGGTAAATCATGTTGATCTAGTTGTTTATATAATTTTGATGATAGATTACCTATTCATGCACTAGGGTTAAATGGAAATGAAGTATTAGATTGTATGAAAAGATAAGTGTCAATCAGTTTATGCTTGTCTCGGTTATTCAAGGTTTTGTCGGTTGTACTCTGTTTAAGACCAGTGTTACTGTTTGTTTGCCAAAGCATCGTGTCTACTAACAAACCGGTTTTATGAATGTGTTTTTATCTGTACTGATTCACCCCCCCCCTTTCAGTACCGCTTTGTTACTATCAATTCGTCATTGAGTTATCAATTGGTATAAGAGCGTCCTCTAGGTCCTCTGTGTTATAAGCTTAACCACTTGAGGAAAAGATCCTAGTCTAATGATGAAGAGGGAAGGTCCAAAGTTCAACAAAGATAATTTCAATATATGGAAAGACAAAATGAAGATATACATCAGAAGGATGGGTGTTAAACACTAGAGCTATGTTGAGAATGCTTATGTTTCCCCTACAAGTACTCTCACCGATGACCAAAAGAGAGAGATGCGGGAGAATGGGCAAGTCATGGAAGCCCTAATTAGTAGTTTATCTGACATTGAGTTTATTGATGTCCAAGATAAAGTAAATCCCAAAGAAGTATGGGATACTCTTGAAAATATCTATGGCGGTGATGAGTATGTAAAACAAGCTAAGGAAGAAATCCTTAAAGGGAAGTTTGAAGACATGCAGATGGTTGAAGGTGAGACCATTCAATAGTATAGAATAAGAATCAAAACTATTGTCGAAGATATCAAGAGTGCAGGTGGTAAAATGGAAGATTCCACTGTGGTAAGCAAAGTTATGAGATCCTTATTACTAGTCTATGCAATAAGGGTTGCTGCTATTCAGGAGTTGAGATTAATAGACAAGACTAAGGTATCCCTAGACTCCATCATTGCAAAGTTGACAGCCTATGAGCTAAATAGTTTTGATGGCAGTGTTCAAAAGACTAAATCAACTTTTAAAGCTTCTGTTGTACCATCTAGAAAAGGAAAAGAAGCAAGCACCAGTGGTGAACCAAGACAAAGCAGAGAAATGGATGATGAGGAGATTCTAATGGAATTTGAAGCTCTTCTTTCCAGGAAACTTCCTAAAGGAACTGGTAAATACAGAGGTAAGCTCCCTTTGAAATGGTTTTCTTGTAACCGGATAGGACATATTGCTATAAATTGTCCTAATGGTGACAACAAGGAAAAACCGAAAAGGTTCAAGAAATTCAAAGGAGGAAACCACAGAAACTGTTTTGTGGCAGTTGATGAAGGTGTCACAGATGAGGAATCAGAAGATGAAGAAAATGAAGATATTGTGTTTGTTGCTGTCAAGGAAGATGTGTTAGACAAGAAGGCTCTTGTCTCCCGCTTTGATAATTCCAATGAGTGGATTATTGATAGTGGTTGTTCTCACCATATGACTAGTGACTGGAGCAAGTTTCTATCCTTGGAAGAGTATGACAGTGGTGTGGTTTGCTTTGTTAATGATGCACCATGTATGGTCAAAGGCAAAGGGTCCATCTCTCTGCATGGAAAGAGTAGTGCTGACAATGTGTATTGGGTTGATTGTCTTAGACACAACCTTCTAAGTGTTGCCCAGCTGAATAATAGTGGTCTCACTCAGGAATTCAAGAATGGAGTGTGCAGAATCAAAGGAAAGAATGGTGAATTGGTGGCCACTGACATGCAGACCAAAGGTAACCTATTTCAGCTAAATGTGAATATCAGTACATGTCTTAAGGCCAAGTTTGATGACAACTGGATATGGCATAGGAGACTCTGCCATGTAAAATTTGATAACATTGTGAAGGCCAGTAAGATCAAGGCAGTTAGAGGGTTATCGGTGCTGACCAAACTAGAAAATACCTTGTGCAGAGAGTGTCAAGTGGGGAAAATGTCTTCCTCAACCTTTAAAGGTAAACCTTTCACTGCTAACAATTTACTTGATCCTGTGCATACTGATTTGTGTGGTCCTATGAAAACTAGGAGTGTGTAGGCTGATAGGTACTTCATGATTCTAACTGATGACTGCTCAAGAATGATGTGGGTCACATTCTTGAAAGATAAGTCTGAAGCTTTTGGAAAGTTCAAAGCTTTTAGAGCATTAGTGGAGAAGGAAAGCGGTAAAAGGATCAAGTGCCTTAGAACTGATCAAGGAGGGAAATTCACTTCCAGTGAATTCAATAAGTTCTGTGAAGAACATGGCATCAAGAGGCAACTATCTGCCCCCCACACTCCACAATAGAATGGCCTAGCAGAGAGGAATAATCAGACTATGGTTGAAGTAGCAAGAACAATGTTGATTCAAAGAAAGGTTGCTCACACCTTTTGGAGAGAAGTGATGAGCATTGTAGTCTACACAATGAACCAGGTACTCATCAAGAAATGTAAGGATAAAACTCCTTATGAGTATTGGACCGGTAAGACACCTGTGGTTAGCTACTTTAGATTGTTTGGTAGAAAATGTTACATCAAGAGGAGCGAACACCAGAGCAAATTTGATGTGAAATGTGATGAGGGAATATTCCTAGGATATTACACCAAGAGCAAAGCTCTCAAGTGTTTCAATAATAGGACTCAAAGAATTATGGAAAGCATAAATGTGAGAGTTGATGAAACCTTTGCGAAAAATGAGGAAACTGGTAGTGAGGAAGCGATAAATGAACCGGTTGTAACCTTTTGGGAACTGATTGCCAGTCAACCAAGTACCAGTAACAGTGTTCCTACACCGGTAGATGTAGATGCTGATACTGATGGAGATGAGGATGAAGAAGAAAAGAAAGAGGAATCTGTTAAGACCATTCCTCAGTATGTCAAGCTGAATCATGATCCTAAGTAGATCATAGGAGATAAGGATGCAGGAATCCTTACAAGAAGAAAGGTCAGAGAAAACTCATGTATGATCTCTGAATTTGAGCCTAAATCATTTAAAGAGGCACATAAAGATTAAGACTGGATCAAGGCAATGGAAGAGGAACTTGACCAGATAGAGAGAAATGGTACATGGTCTTTGGTACCCAGACCGAAGCATAAAAATGTCATCAATACAAAATGGGTTTTCAGGAATAAGCTAAATGAGGATGGCACAGTGATTAGAATAAAAGCCAGACTGGTGTGTAAAGGATATGCCCAAGAAGAAGAAGAAGACTATGGAGAAACCTTTTCTCCTGTAGCCAGATTGGAAGGTGTTCGTATGCTTCTTGCATATGCAGCTTTTAAAGGATTCAAAGTATATCAAATGGATGTAAAATTTGCATTCCTAAATGGTTTACTTGAAGAGGAGGTGTATATAGAGCAACTAGATGGGTTTTCCCTATCTGAAGACAGTGACATGGTGTGTAGGCTACATAAAGCCTTATATGGTCTAAAGCAGGCACCTAGAACATGGTATGAACGCATGCACTCCCATCTTGTGAGGATTGGATTTGAGAGAAAAAACGAAGATAGCAATATCTACTTGAAATCAAAAGGAGATCAGATCCTGATCTATGAGGTATTTGTTGATGACATTATCTTTGGTGGAGATGACAAGATTAGTCATGAGTTTCCAGATGAGATGAAGAAAGAGTTTGAGATGTCACTCATAGGGGAAATTAAGTTCTTCATTGGACTGCAAATTCAACAAATGAAAGATGGAATCTTTATCACTCAGTCCAAGTATGTCAAAGAGGTGTTGAAGACCTTTGGCATGGAAGATAGAAAACCAGTTGGTACACCGATGGTGACCAGTTGTAAACTATCCAAAGAGGATGACTCAGCATTGGTTAATGAGAAGGAATACCGATCAATGATTGGTAAGTTGCATTATGTAGTGCATAGCAGACCAGATATTTCACATACAGTTGGCATTATTGCAAGGTTCCAGAAAAGTCCAAGAGAATCCCACTTGGTTGAAGTCAAGCGGATTCTTAGGTATCTGAAGGGAACTATTGATTATGGATTATGGTATCCATATAGCAAGGATTTCAACTTGAAACTATTCACAGATGCTGATTGGGCAAGTAATGTGGATGACCGGAAGAGCACAATCAATGGTGCATTCTTTCTCAGTGGTAGACTGGTGTCATGGATGAGTAAGAAGCAGAGTTGTATCTCTCAGTCTATAGTGGAAGCAGAGTATGTTGCAGCTTTCATGAACTGCACTCAGACAATTTGGATGAAGCATGTATTAAATGGTTTCAAAGTTCCTGTATCTGAACCGATAAGTATATTTTGTGACAATACTAGTGCAATTAATATCTCCAAGAATCTAGTTTTACATTCTAGAACCAAGAAATTTGAGCTTAAGTATCATTTCTTGAGGGAAAAGGTTCAAAACAAAGAGATTGCACTAGAACATGTTTCCAGTAAGGAGCAGTTAGCAGACATATTCACCAAGACTCTCCCAAAGGCTACATTTATGTACTTAAGAGGTGAATTAGGGGTGCTGCCCCTTCAAGAGGTGAACTAAAGCTATATGCTTGACATCAGTCAGGTATTGCATAGTCAATTTTTTTTTTAGGATTGATGTGTTGAAGGATGCTACTCCTCAGGGGAGCAACATAATGGCACATGGAAGCTTGTGCCCCACTTTGGCATTATTGTCAAAGGGGGAGAAGAAGTGAAGTGGAGAAGATATCTGCAGAAATTGGGGGAGAAGATGTGAAGCGGAGAGATATCTTTGTATATTGCCATCAATGCCAAAGGGGGAGATTGTTGGCATTATGTGAACCAATATGAGGACATGATAGACATTATATGTTGTCATTGATGTCAATATGCTGAAGAAGAGAGAACTGGTATGTTACCAAGAACTGGTGTATGTGAGAACTGGTATAATATTGTGAACCGGTATATGTGCCAAAGTGAAGTGGTGTGTTTTTTCAAGGTGAACCGACATGTTGATATGGGAACCGGTACAAGGAAGCTTTGTATGACTACCGGTTGGTAGTCCCAACTTTAGGGTTTCCGGTTGAAGTGCTTCAAGCCTGTGTGACTCAACCGGTGACTTTGTGTGATGAGTTAGCATTGTAACGAAGAACAAATCGTGTTGCCACATCAGCCTTGTGCGCATGAAGGATCTTGCATGAAGGAGATTGTTCCTTTCTACCTCGGGAATGTGCGAAGTCTGTAAACGGTGAAAATGCGTGATGGGTTATCAGCCACCATGAAAGCGGTGGAAAATGAATGATGGAGAATGTCTTAAGATCAGTTCAAGACTGTTGCATTTAATACAATGTGCTCAATGGTCAAGATTGAACCGTTTGAATTTCTTAACCTAACATGTTTAGGGTTTAGGGTTTATGCTACCAACCTATCTATTTCCTATAAGGTCATTGTTGTGTTTCTTTCTAAGGTTGTTGGCAAAACTTGTGTGTGTGTATCCAAGTGAAGAGATACATGATTCTTGCCAGACCAGAGGAGAGAAGTGATACCTGCAGAGTGTAAGTGTAGAAGGTGAAGAGGAGATAAAAGAAGATCTGCATTGGCATTGAGTGTTGTTACCAGATCATTGTAATACCTATTGATCTCTAACCACTTCAATAGTTGGGAAATCCCTTAATAGGGTAGCTTTAACCGGCTTACTGTAAATCCTTTGATAGGGTGACTCAAAACCATTGAGTTCTTGAAATCCTCCAACAAGGTAACCTTTAACAGGGTTTAACCCTTAACTGAGTATTCTAGCCATCCCTTAACCGGGTGATCCCTAACAGGGTCGGTTCCTAACAGAGCCTATTGTATCAGTCTTTAACCGGACAAGGCTCCTAATAGAGCGGACTTCTAAAGAGTTCAAAAACAGCTTGTGGGTATTCATCCCCACCGTGGTTTTTCCCAGTTGGGTTTCCACGTGAAAAATCTGTGTCATGTGTGGTGTTATTCATGTGATGGTTTAAGTGATTTGTGTTTGAAGGTAAATCATGTTGATCTAGCTGTTTATATATTTTTGATGATAGATTAAATGTTCATGCACTAGGGTGAAATGGAAATGAAGTATTAGATTGTATGAAAAGATAAGTGTCAACCTGTTTATGCTTGTCTCAAATATTTTGGGTTTTGTTGGTTGTACTATGTTTAAGACCGGTGTTACTGTTTGTCTGCCAAAGCACAGTGTCTGCTGACAAACCGGTTTTAGGAATGTGTTTTTGTCTGTACTGATTCACCCCCCCTCTCAATACCAGTTTGGTACTATCCATTCATCATTGAGTTATCACTTAGGTATATCTCTAACTGCCTTAGTTGAACTGATCTTCACAATGCAATCAAAGTTCACATGACACAACCTTTTATGCCATAGCCAACTCTCATCAATTTGTGCAATCAAACATGTCTTCTCACTGGAATTCAAATGAAATATATTACCTTTTGTCTATGTACCAGTTGCAATCTCCAAACCAAGTTTGTTAATGATTTTGTATTTTGATGAGTTGATACTTTGTTATATTTTTATCCTCAGAACTCTTGAGTTTTTGTTATCTTTTGGTTTGCATAGTAGTAGTAATGTATTAGAAGTTTACTATATGTATTCCATATGTTAGGCTTGAACTTATTAAATCATGTTCTACCTTTGCTAGTCTATTCCTACAGCCAAGTCATTTATTCCTGCAACCATGTGATTTATTCATGTAGTCATACGGATTATTTAGGGTAATATCTTATGTGAATTAATAGATGTGCTAATTAAATAAAATGTGTATGATGTCCTCGTATGTTATTTATGTTGTAGTGCAAATAATAAATGATGTCGCGGTGGATGTTCTCCTATCGCGCTTAATGAAGGAAAGGATACATATCAGATAACTGAAAATCAAATTATAGAGTACCTGAGCAAGCGCAAGGTACGACATAAGTGGAGTAGTCAAGCGACATTACAAATGTATAACTTCAGTGGGTATTGAATTTACAAATACTGCCATGACATGTAAAGACTATGGTGCAGTTTAGATCCACGTTTCCTATAGCATAGCTCCAGTTATCTTCTTTATCAATCAATCATCCGCCTCTTCTTTTGGGTGTGATTTGTGTGGTCTTTTGTAGTTAATTTTTTTTTAATAAAGAGTTCTTCTTCTTCTCAAGAGAGTTAGAGAGAGGGAGAGAAAAAAAGGGAGGAATAGAGAAGAGAGTTTGGATAGTCATTCTAGAGTTTCTTTTTAAAACTATGTATTCACTTTCAGAAAATGACGAATAAAAGTTATGTTATTCTAATCTATTAAAGAGTTATTTTTCGGGAAGCCTGATATCACTCATCCAAGGGGGTCCACTTGGTGAGTGATCCCGTGTGTTCGTTAAAATTAGTTTTCTTTTCTTAGTAGTAGTAGAAGTTCTTGCATTGACTGTTGTTGCAGCCACTGGAAATAGATCCACTGACTATTCCTGCAGCCAAGCCAGGATTGAATAAATTATGTTTATCAGCATTGAATTTATACAACATTGCTTTTATGAGTTTATGCAGAAGCCTTTATGTAGCTCTTCATAGTTTCCATTTTTGTTTACCTTTTTTTCTGCATAATGTTAGTTGTTGCAGTAATGCAGAATAGCTGTTGTAGGAACTTAGCGTACATATAGTGCAGACCCATTTCAAGTACTACGTCCCTGGGTTGACAATAAAATGAACAATAGCTATAGAAATAGTGACTTTACCAAATGAATGTCCAAACTTCGAGTTGAGACTTCAATTAGAGTTATTATTCATATTGTTGGGGTGAATATTTTTGGCGTCGTTGTCAGGGATGGTGTCAAACTAAGAACCTGTTATGGTTATTATCTTTTCAGTTTTTAGTTAATTGTTTTTTTCGGCATACTTGACTGTTCAAAAAATTTCATGAATCTGCATGCATAGATGAAGAAGAGATGTTCTAGGTAGATTTATGCCCAATCATCCTAATCATGCATAAAATAATTCCTCAGATATAAATCCTTTTGTTGAACTTTAGCAAATCCCTAAGAATTTGAATAACCTTGAATCCGAATTCCCAGAAGGTAGTCTTCATTTCCTCTTTGGACCTCAAGAAGAGGAATCACATATTGTAACAACCCCCACAAGTCCAATGCAAGGAAATCCACCTCCTGGTGGAAATAATCCACCACCACAACCAGACCCAATGTTTGAGTTCCCCATATCTGATCAGCATGATAATGCCAATCTAAAGAACATTCTAGCTTCTTCTCTCCCTAAATTCTATGGATTGGTGATAGAGGACCCAGACACATTTTTGTTTGAGTTTGATGTTCTCTGTAGGAGTTTTGACTATACCACAAACACCCATAGACTCTAAATTTTTCTAGCCACCTAGAAGGAGTCCTCCTTGAGATGGTTTATGAGCTTGGGTAGTAGCACAATCAACACATGGGATGAGATGAAACAGTTGTTTCTTGCAAAATACAAAGATTATTGTAGAGGCACTGATCATCATGGGGATGACATCTTTAGAATGACACAAAAATAAGATGAGAGTCTTGAAGATTATCTGGAGAGATTCCTATTTAGTGTCAAAAAGTCTAAACATAGTACTCTCAATGAAGATTCTCTCAAGTTGATATTTTTGAGGGGAATCAGTGATGTACGCACTGATTCTTTGGATCTTGTGGGAGGTGGCATTACACAGTCCACTTGGGCTGAAATAAGAAAAATTTGTAAGAAGTATTCCATATCTGCTTCCAAGAAGAACAAGAGTTTCAAACCAGGAGCACCATCATCAACATCTAGTACTAGAGTTTCTAGATTGGAACTTAGCCATTTATTGAAGGACTTTAAGGAGGACATTATAAATAATATGGCTACCCAATTGGATATGTTGGCATATGTGCAGAGCTTGATGACATGATGATATTGTATGTTGTCATTGATGTCAATATGCTAAAGTATGAACCGGTATATTGTAGTAAGCAAACCGGCAAGAGAACTGATATGACGTTGTGAACCGGTATATGTGAAAAAGTGAAGCGGTATGTTTGTTCAAGGTGAACCAGTATGTTGGAATGAGAAACGATAAATGAGAAGTTTTGTATTAGGGTTTCATTTGGCATGTCTACCGGTTGGTAGTCTCAGCTTCAGGGTTTCCAGTTGATGCATTCCAAGCCTGTGTGATTCAACCGATGACATCTTGTGATGAGTTAGCATTGTAATGAAGATCAGATCATGTTGCCACATTAGCCTTGTGTGTGTGAAGGATTTCCTTGAGGATCTTGCATGAAGATCAGATCGTGTTGCCACATTAGCCTTGTGTGTGTGAAGGATTTCCTTGAGGATCTTGCATGAAGAATGTGCAAAGTCTCTATAAATGATGGAGAATGAGTGATGGGTTATCGGTTTCCTGAAGCGGCAAGGAATGAACGTTGGAGAATGTCTTGAGATCTGTTCAAGACTGTTGCATTCAATGCAGTATGATTAATGGTCAGAATTGAACTGACTAAATTGTTAAACCTAAATGTTTAGGGTTTAGGGTTTTATGCTACCAACCTATCTGTTTCCTATAAGGTCGATGATGTTTTTCATTTTGAGGTTGTTGGCAAATGTTATGTGTGTATCCCAATGAGTGATACTTGATTCTTTCTAGACCAAATAAGTGTGTTGATACCTACCGAGTGTGAATGCAGAATCAAAGGAGCTAAAGAGGATCTGCATTGGCATTGTGTGTTGTTATCATATCAGTGTATTACCTATTGACTTTTAACCATTTCAACAGTTGGAAAATCTCTTAACTTGGTAGCTTTAACATGCTTTTGTGTAAATCCTTTAACAAGGTGAATCAATACAATGAGTTCTTAAAATCCTCTTGGGAGGTAACCTCTAAAAGGGTTTTAACCTTTAACCAAGTGATCCCTAGCAGGATCAGTTCCTAGCAAAAACTATTGTAAAAATCTTTAACTAGACTAGGCTCCTAACAGAGTGAACTTCAAAAGAGTTCAAAGAATAGCTTGTGGGTATTCATCCCCACCATAGTTTTTCCTAGTTGGGTTTCCACATGAAAAATCAATGTGTCATGTGTGATGTCTTTCATATGATGTTTTAGTGTTTTATGTCAAAGTGGTAAAATATGTTAACAAGCAGTCATTATATTTCTAATGTTAGATTACTTGTTTATGCATAAGGGTGAAGTGGAAATGAGGGATTAGATTGTGTGGAAAGCTAAGAGTTACCGGTTTATGCCTTTCACATTCTCACTATATTTTACTGGTAGTAATCTGATTTAGACCAGTGTTATTGCTTGCCAGCTAAGTGCAGTGTTTGCACTCAAACCAGTTTAAGGAAAGAGATATTTTTGTCTATACTAATTCACGCCCCCCTCTTAGTATCAGTTTGGTACTAATTGTTCATCATTTATTCATCAGGGTACAGTTGCAGCTAAAAAGAAGCATGAAGAATCTGATGCGTTTCTTGCAAAATTTTGCCCTCATTATAAACAATGAAAGAAGGATTGTCGTTACAAAATGGTTGTAAATGTGGAAGTTCCTGACTTCAAGCCAATACAAGGTGAAGATGAGCAAGTCTTCTATGTTTCTCAAAGAAGGCCAAATTTTCAAAGACAAGGTATGCCTCCGGATCCACTTTCTTTTTCTGGTTATAGTGGAAATTCTTATGTGCCAAATAATCAATGGCAACCACCTTATGCTCAAAATCTTAGTAATTATTAAAATTGGTATGGTTCTCAAGCCCAAGGGCAGTATTTAGGTAATCAAACACCAAAGTGGCAGTAACCACAAGGGAATTGGTATCCACCTCAAAGCCAAGGGATTCAATTTCAAGGAAATTGGCAGCCTACTTCTCAATGGAGGGGGAGTCAGCCATGGAATGCCCAATTTTCTGGTTATCAACAGCCTATTCAGCAAGCACAACCTCCAGCAATAATGCCTCCTCTTGCAGCCACTGTAGTCCCACCTAAGCCAACACAGTTGGCTATTCAACCACTGCCAAATCCTAATATTAAGCCTCAGCAAGAACAACAAGCTTATTCAACAAATCTTAATCAATACCTAGCCTATTCTCTATCTCTAAGTGATATTCACCTCTGATCTGGGACAACTCTGCCTAATCCATCTCCTCCAGTTATTACTAAGGTACCTGAAGAACAAGAAATCTCTAATCCAATAGATGTGATCCCTTAGAAGCAGACATCACATCCATTTACCCAAAGATTGCAAGAAACGGAGGTTCCCATAGAACAAGAGCAAGGCTTTGATATTATAGATCAACTGAAGCATATGTGTTAAAATTCCATTGTTGCATGCAATAAAATATGTTCCCATATATGGTAAGGCATTGAGAGAAGCATGTTTAAAAAAACCTGGTAGGAAGAAGAAGGATCCACAAACAGTGCATGCTATGGGTCAATTGGTAGATATTATGTTAGGCAAGGTTGCATGTAATGCCCCACTAGGAAACCCCGAAGGGATAAAGCTAAAACACACGAATGGAGTACAATAATTTTTTTTTAAAAATAAGACACAACATAAAGATACAATAAGCTATCAAAGTATAGATTACATAGCGGAAAACATCAACTATCACCTAAAGAGTTTCCCAACGCGATTACTTAATTCCACATTTAACTTAACTTACACTAATTAATCCAATAAGTTGATTTTCTTAATAACGAGAAAATTCTTAAACAAGGATAATTTCTTTCAGTAAGACAAAATATAGATCACAAGATAAAGTTCATCCATTAAGGTTTATTCATACCCTTCGTCCATACTTTTCATTAAAATTTTAGTCATGCATCCAATTTACTAACACACTTGAATTTCATCATAAACTAACGAGATCTTTCCAAGCATACTTAATTTCCTTAACAATAACTAAATACATTCCATTATTCTAATCTACATTCTTTCATGATCTAATTTACCGCATTTAAAAGATGACTGCATACATGCATTTACAATTAATTTCATCTAATCCACTTACACATTCTATCAAAATGCCATCCATACATGCTAACACTAAAACATGAAACATAAGAACAAAAGCAACACATAACACCAAAATGATCTTGGAGTTCACCCCTAGAGGGCTACATCTTCGGGTCTGCTCAACTGCAAGACCCCTCTGATAATTAAATAAGTTAAGGGTACATAAGTTTCACATCATTTACATTCCTACCATCAAAGCGAATCATACCAATAAACAACCAACCACATCGGTCAATAATTACATAAATGATCCCTACAAAGAAATGGATCCAACTGAACATATCAAAAACTAATACAAGGTCCATTGCCCGACAGTACTCTAACTAGAGACCTAACCCACTATGGCCAACCACAAATCACCACTTGACACCCACATAAAGGACAAGACCAGTTAAAACACCATCACAAGGCAAAAACCAAACTAGAAACCGAAGACATAAACAAGTACCCCAAATCAACCAAACGATAGGGTCCAAACAAACATATCAAGGCCTTGCCATTACTTTAAACAAAAGCGAATACAAAAATTAAACTTGCATAGGCAATAACCAAAAAAGGACAATCTTCTTTCCTATTGGTTTAAACGATAAAAGTCGATCAAGTTTTCTAAATGATCTACGTTTTCAAAATACATTAACAGAAAAATCACCATAATGAGGAGAATACAATACCACAATTGCAAAAGTCCATTGTCTATGTCTCAATACAGAGGAAAAATATAAACTAACCATTTATTTTACTAAATGAAAATCTCATTAACTTACCAATTTTCCAAACGATACATTATTAAATTTCCAATAATTCCAATAGCATATCGTATAATATATTCCTGAATAAAATATTATTTAAAAATTATCAATTTAATAAATATATTTCATTTCAACAATTTTCCAAATAAAATAATATTATCTTTTTCCCAAAAAGATACTTCCTTAATAAAACAGATACCAAAATTAAATATTAATTATTATATATTTATTTATCCCCAAAAATATAAACAATTAATAATTTAATAATACACAATATTAATGAATTAAGTATTAATTAATATATATATATTAATATATAAATTATCATGATTAACATATATTTAAAATATATATTAATTAATAATTAATAATTAACATATAATAATCAAATATATTAATTAATATTTAATAAAACAATTAAACATTTTAAAACCCACTTTAAATTTAATATGTTATAATATTTTTTTATTTTTATTATTATTTATTTATTTTTATTTTTTTAATTATTATTATTATTATTTTTTTAAAACATGTAAATAATTTCCAAATTCATTAAAACTCCTTTGATAGAATTTACATAGAAATAAAATTCCCAACTCAATAAAATTCATTCACAGAATTTTATTCCAATTACTTTTTCTTTAAACTAGATAAACCAATAAAATTAATTCACAATTAAATTTATTTCTAAAGAAATCAACTAATTTCACAGAGATTTATTTAAAGGACTATCAGAACAAATCAACAAGATAGTATAATTTTTTTCATAATAATTTCCCTAATTTTCTCAAAATTAAATTACTCCCATTAACTAGAAAATTAACATCAGGGTTTTGGATCTAACAAATAATTTACACACACACCATTCAGAGAAAAATACAATTATTTTCTTAAAAACCAACAAATCAAAGATGCCACCCAACCTGGTATAGATTTCCTGGAAGAAATTTGTAGAAGAGCCCTAATCTTTTCAATAAGCTTCCAATAAATTTCTTCATCTAAATTCCTGACCTGTTTTCTGTGTATCTAAAATAAAGACCTATTCCCTATTTAAACTAAAATTCTAAGTTCAATAACTTTTTCTCAAAAAACCTAAATTTAGAGTAAATGTAATTTTATTTTATTTTCTAATTTTATTAAAAAAGTAAGCTAACATGCAATAATTAAAAATCATTATTCTTTCTTTTCTTTTCTCATGCAAAATAATTAATTTTCTAAATAAAGAATTAAAACAATATTTTAATTCCAATTAATTCTTTTATTCATTTTTTTTAAAATTTATTCTTTTATTTATTTATTTAAAATTCTAGGAACAACAAATATAATTAATCTAATTTATTTTTCCGCTAAAATTTAAATAAAAATATATTTCTAATACCATGCAGCTTGCAACTTAATTTAATTAATTAATTAATTAAGTTTATGAAGTTATCTCATAGTTGAATTGTTTATGCATTGAGATTATAAATTTAGTTAATTAAAAGAAATGCTTTTCTCCCTCATTTAATTTTTAATTAACAAAGCTAATAGTTGCATTTCACAATATTTTTTAGGGTAAAATATTTTAATTAAATTAAATTCTCAAAAATCAATCTTACACACTATATAAAATAAATATGAATAAAACTCACTTTTCTAATCAAAATTGATTTTCTTAAATAATTAAAATTAATCTTTCTATTCCAAAAAGCAAAAGAGATTAAATTATTTCTATTTTGAATAAATTTAAATCTTTCTTTCTTTTTAAATGCTTAAACTGAATAAATTCGTTATTTAAAATTAACCATTAAATTAAACTCGCTACAAACATAAATAGAGATCTTTTTAATTAATGATTAATCACATAAAAGAAACCTATTTATTTTAATTCCTCAATTACTAATGCGTAAATGAACACATTAAATCAAAATAAATACTTAAGGTTAAATACTCAATTTACCACAGGCCAAGCACGCAAACCAAGTAAGCCAACCAATTACCCGACCCGCAAACCCAAATGAAAAGAAAACTGATGGAACACAAGCGACGCTCATTTGAGTATGACTAGGGTAAACTGAAGGTTTTACGACCACCTAACCCAAATTCTAAGGATGAAAGAGGTATACTCAACCGTGCGAATCCAGGTGAAGACGAACCTTACACCTAGGCGGTACTGTACCTGCAATCTCCTGCAACCAAGAGTCAGACAAGCATATATATATATATATATATAATGAAGAAGTTAGCTCGAGATTAATAACAAGAATCAAGAGGACAGTTTAAACTTACATAAGAATCAATGTGAAAGCACATTAACAGATACTCACAATAATCATAATATCTGACTAAACATTACCTCATGGTAATTCAACCATTCAAGATTGCCACATAAAAAGTCAACCAAGGTCAAACCGGTTTTACAAAGCTGTCTAGGGTAGGGGTATTACATTGCAATTCTAAAATATTCTGATCCAAGTAGTCCTGTTGTAAGTATAGTCATTAATGGCAACCAGATAAGAAATGTTTTAATTGATTTAGGGGCAACCATTAATGTGATGACAAGAAAAGTAATGAAACAACTTGAAATTAATAGTCTAAGGCCTACACCCACAAATCTACAACTTGTTGATAGCTCTACAGTAAGACCTGATGGTATCATTGAGGATGTAGTGGTTATTTTGGATTCCTGGGAATACTCTGCAAACTTTATGATTTTATCCCCAAAGGCAACATTGGGAGGATATCCGGTGATTTTTGGAAGACCTTGGCTTACCACGTCTGATGCATATATTGGATGTAGATCAGGGGATATGACTATTTCAAATGGGAATTCTACAAAAACATTAGCCTTGTATTCTCCTACACAACCTCAGCTTGATCGACAACAAGATGTTTCACCTATTTTAGGAGAAGAATCTGAGGGAGTTGACTCTATTAATCATCTTATGATGATTAATCAAGGGCCATTCATGCAATTACATGATGAAGACTCAATTCTTTATAAAATTCTGACAAATAAGTTGATACAAGAATATCAACAGTAGGAGTTGGTTCCAAATATTGCAGGTCTGGACTTTTCTGCAACCACTGATATATTGCATACTCTATTGCCACAGGAAGTATCTTCTTCTCATTTTTCTGATATGAACTAGATTGATCTTACTATCAAGATAGAAGTTGATTTGAATAAATGTTTGAATATCAATAGAGATCTTTCAGATACTCAAAAAGAGGCCCTTGTGGAATTGTTGAAATATCATAAAAATATTTTTGCATGGGATTACAAGGATATGCATGGGATAGATCCAACAGTTTGCACCCACCATATCTATATAAAAGAAGAGAGTTGTCCACTCAGATAGCCTCAAAGAAGAATTAATCATGCCTTGAAAGAGATAGTTAAAGAAGAATTGCATAAGTTGTTAAAGGTCGGGTTTATCTATCCTATCTCTGATAGCCAATGGATATCACCTTTGGTCATAGTCCCTACGAAAGGAGGAAAATGGAGGGTATGTGCTGATTATAGAGCTCTGAACTTAGCAACAAGAAAATATCATTTTCTATTATCATTTGTGGATCAGGTATTGGATTCCTTGGCTGGTAAAAGATACTTTTCATTCCTTGATGGATTCAGTGGTTATAATCAGATTCAGACAGCCCCGGAGGATCAAAAGAAGACAATATTCACTTGTCCTTGGGGCACATATGCATATTTTGTTCTTCCTTTTGGGTTGTGTAATGCTCCAGCCACTTTTCAAAGAGGATTTATTAGTATATTTTTTGATATTTCTCAAGACATTATGGAAATCTATATGGATGACTTTACAACTTATGGTTCTAAATTTGAACAAGCATTAGGGAACCTGAAAAAAGTTTTGCAGAGATGTGAAGACTATAGTTTGTCATTAAATAGTGAGAAATGCTTCATCATGATGCAGGAAGGCACAATCCTTAGTCATCATATCTCTGTAAAAGGAATATAGGTGGATCCAACAAAGATTGAAGTCATTTAGAATATCAATGCCCCTATGAAGCAAAAAGATGTAAGAAGTTTCCTTGGTCATGTTGGATACTACAGAAGGTTTATCAAAGATTTCAGCAAAATTGCAATTCCCTTATATTCACTGCTTACCAAGGATATAGAATTTAAATAGACCTTAGCATGAAATGAATCTTTCTTAAAGCCTAAGATGCCTTGACTCAACAACCAATTCTTAAAGGTCCAAAATGGTATTTACCATTCCAAATCCATACCGATGCATCTGATTATGCAATAGGGGTAGTCATAGGATAGAAGATTGACAAACTGGAAAATGCAATATATTATAGTAGCAAGAACTTACAAGGACCTGAGTTGAATTACATAGTCACTGAAAAGAAATGTTAGCTGTTATATATGCACTCAACAAATTCAGGCACTTTATCACGGGATATCCTATATTTGTGCATACAGATCATACCACATTTAGATATCTTATGAATAAGCCTTCAATAACTGGTAGATTAGCTCGCTGGTTGTTGTTGATGAAGAAATTTGATATCATAGTTGTTCATATACCAAGGAAGTCTAATGTGGTTGCAAACTATCTTTCAAGACTACAGTTACAAGAAAATTCTACAGTGATAGATGATGCTTTTCCAGATAAACATTTATTTCTTATCCAAGCTCATACTCCCTGGTATGCTGATATTGCCAATTATTTAGCTGCTGCTAAAATGTCAATTCATGTCTCTCCTAAGGAAAGAAGATTGTTGGTTGAAAAAAGTTTTAACTTCTCATGGATTGTTGATTGTTTTTTTTATACAGGGCTTGACCAAGTCATGAGAAGATGTGTGAGAGAAGATAAAACATATGTTATCCTGCCTGCAAGTCATGATGAGCCATGTGGAGGACATTTTGCTGCCAAAAGAACAACACTGAAAGTACTAAATACAGGATACTATTGGCCCACATTATATAAGGATGCAGCATAGTATACAAGGAAATGTGACAGATACCAATGTATGGGAAGACCTACAAAATCTGATGAAATGCCATTATATCCACAAATATTAGTAGCACCATTTGATAAATGGGGTTTAGATTTTGTTGGCCCAATTGATCCACCTTTTAATGGTAAATCCTAAATTTTGGTATGTATAGACTATGTAACAAAATGGGTGGAAGCTCATGCCATGACACATGCCAGAGACAATAAGGTGGCTGAGTTTCTTGATGAAGAGATATTTACAAGATATGGAGTACCACGAGAGATTATCTCAGACCAGGGACCTCAATTTACTTCAACATTAGTAGTAGCTTTGGTCAATGAATACAATATAAGACACAAAAAATCTACTCTGTATCATCCACAAGCTAATGGACAGGTAGAAGTTACAAATAGGGAGCTTGAGGCTATTCTTACCAAAATAGTATTTGTTCATAAAAAAGACTGGTCTCATAGGCTTTCAGAAGCAATTTGGGCATACAGAACAACTTGAAAAACACCAATTGGTTTTACACCTTTTGAGATTGTTTATGGAAAAACAGCAATGATGCCTATTGAATTCGAGCATAAAACTTTAAGGACAGCTTTGCAATAAAATATGACATTGTCTGCAACACAGAAGGAACGTATTCAGTAATTGAATACTCTGGATGAATGGAGGAAAATAACTGTCTAGCAGACAGAACTGATTCAAAATCAGAGAGAAAAGTGTCATGATAAGTATATTAAAGAGAATAAGTTCAAAGCAGGTGACTGGGCACTACTATATGATTCCAGATATAAAGATGCTATGGGGAAGTTGCAAACCAGGTGGTTAGGTCCATAGATAGAAGAAGTTTTCAGTAATGGAGTAGTTCATTTGACCATAATTGATCTTGTTCGATTTAAGCTTTTAGTGAATGGTCACCGACTACGTCTGTATCATAAGCCGGCTACTAAAGAGGAGTTCCTGTAGCAGTTTGATCAAAAGGATGAAACAAAGGTTCCTGCAGCAACTAGCAAGGTTCCTGCAGGAACTACCGAGGATCCTACAACAACTGATCAACTTCCTGCTACAATTGAACAAAGTAATAAAGGTGAGGTTCCTACAACCACTGCAGTGAACATGCTTACCACTTCATAATTCTTCTCACATCATTTCACAATAAATATTTTCATATCTTATGGGAGTATCCTTCTCTGTAAATAAAATTTCATCCATGTCATTCCATCCTACTTTCTTATCTGTCATTTCATCGTCATTTTCCATACGACTGCATGTATGTACATATTGTGTTTTGTTTTAATTATGCATTTATTATTTCATTGTGATTATTCCTTTTTAAAAATCCACCACACTCCCCAAAATCTCATCATCTTGTGTGGACACGTGCTAGGTTAAGTTGGGGGGTGCTTTATGGTTCGGTTTCCAAAGTTATTGATTATCTATCATTTTTGGTACTTAGAATTGATTGCATGCCATCATTGTTTATTAAGTTATTATTTCATACAAGCAAATAATAAATTCTGCTACCAGAATTGAAATGCTATGGAATTTTCAATTTAGTAAGTTGTGGGATATTTTGGTTCTCTGTTTCTCAGCTGTAGAGTGTTCAATACTAGCAGAGTAAGAGATGGGTGGTGATCTAATCTGCCATGAGCCAACAGTTCATGAGGTATTGTTGTAGGATGCTCTTTGTGAACATCATTTTAGACACCATGGCTGGGTGGATTACTTCTTCAAAATCAGAGACTTTAATGAAGAAATAGCTACAAAATTTATGCACTCCTTCAATGAAGGAGAAGCTACGGTTAAAGGCTTAAGGGTTATTGCAATGGAGCAGCGAATAGAAGAAGTAACAGGGTTGTTGCAGGAAGGGGAACTATTTTTTGAATCAAAAGATGCAAGGAGCGCCAGAGTAGAGTTCACAATTCCCATGGATGGACCTCTAATGGTGGACAAACAAGGAACTGGAAGGGTTTCCCTCCAAGTAGAGTGGCCTCAGATAGATTTGTATGTTATGAAATACATTAATTGTGAAGGGAGATATTCAAATTTACATTTACCACATTTTAAATTACTTAGTCATTTACGACATGGCCGGAGGGTAAATATCCCCAATTTTCTATACCACCTCATTTCTACAAGCACTAAGGAGACACGGAAAAAGGGAAATCATTATGTTGGCCATCATGGACTGGTTAAACTGCTTGTAGAACATTTCCTTAGAGATGTTTCACAGATGGAATGGGGAGTATTTGAGGATATATTACAGTTTAGGTTTGAAGATGCTCCTATTGCAGAGAATCCACCAACTGAAGAAGAAAATGTTGTCGAACCCTCTTCTCCTATAGTTGCTACAAAGGATGATTTGTTTGTTGCTAAAGGAGCTGCAGTTATTGTGGAGGAAGAGATGGCTGAAACAAACTTGGAACAACCCTCTACCTCTCTTCAAAGAGAGTCACCAATTTCTAGGAGAAAAGGAAAGGAATTGGAAAGGAATGAAACAGATGAAAAACCCATGATATAGCCGCAAGCAACTCAAATTTCTCATGCAGCCAAGAGACATAGGACAAAGAGAAAAACTCCTACAGCAACTAAAACCATTCCTACAGCCACTCCAAAAGTTTATGTAAGAAGAACACGGAGTAGGACCCAAAAGGATCATCCAATAGGTGATCCAAAAGAGGTTATTACAATGGAAACATTAGAAGAAGGAAGCCCTGCCAATATCGAATTACAAGAAGAAGGAAGCCTTGCAAATGCTAAAATCCAGGTAGAAGCTGATGAAGATAGATTGACAAATCTTGCTTTTGTGGCACGAAAACTTGAGGAGATTAATGAAGAAATTCCACAGCATCTTGAGGAAACCGTTGAAGAGAATCAAGAGAAGTTTGAAGAGACTGGTGGAGACACTTCACATCAGTTTGAGGAAAATATTGGAGAAATTCCAGCACAGATTGAGGAATTTATTGAAGAAATTGCATTGCCTAAGGTAACACCTGTTAGACCTCCTTCATCCCTAAGCAGTTTATCCATTGCTTTAACATTTTATAAACAATGGGAAATAGAGAGGGCTAGGTTGCAAGGGATTATTGATAAACAACAAAAAGAAATTGAAAAGAGGGATAGCAAGATTGAGGAATTAGAGACTAAAGTCGAAACAATTGCTATTATGATCCCCGAATTAATGCAATGTAGGGCACCTCCAAGGGTTTATTCTGTGCATTTGAAGGAGCGGTATTTGAATTTCAATTTGAACTGGATTGTTAGGGACCTTAGCTCCTCTTTAGAAACCCCTGAAGAATTCTTTTATGCTTACCAAACCTCTCCACCAGCTGTGAAGAATTTGCTATGTGAATTCTATTTACATAATTATGTTGTATCCTCAAACAGTGAGTGGAACCCTTTATTATATATTGGGGATATCCATATCAAAGCTTTAATGTCATGGATCTAGAATGAGACCAGCATGGGGACACAAGCCAGAGCATATAAGGATTTAGAGTTTGACTATCCATTTCCATTAAGGAAAGAATCAAAAGAACCAAGAGTTCTTTATTATGAATGACATAAATTATTGGTAAGGGATGATGTTAGAAAACCAGTGCTTCCAATGAGAGAAGAAATATATCAGGCCTATGAGCATCTAGTTCAGACTAACAGAGCAGTGGCAATAGATGGGTTAACTCAACGTTGGAATAACATACCAGATCAATTAAAGTAGGAGGAACCTTATTCATTGCAAAATTTTCAAGCAGCTATGCAAAGAGCCCCCAGATATATACAACTAGGTAGAGAGAAAACCAACAACTGGCTACCACTAATCTTTTAGCCTCCTATTCTCATGTGGCCACTATTGGGATGTCATCCTACAGATCAACCCTATGATGCACTCACAGAAGAATCAACCAGATGGTCCAGGATGGAAAAAATGAAGGGATTTTATTGGAATTTGGCTTCAGGAGGGACAAGTTAGGACACCATCGGTGATTTGAGAGTTAGTGCAAGAGTCAGAAATTTTCCTTTTGTTGTAGGATCAACAGGCTCTTAAAGTTCGGGGGTATGATGAGTTGATACTTTTTTATATTTTTATCCTCAGAACTCGAGTTTTTGTTATCTTTTGGATTGCATAGTAGCAGTAATGTATTGGAAGTTGACTATATGTATTCCATATGTTAAACTTGAACTTATTAAATCATGTTCTACCTTTGCCAGTTTATTCCTATAGCCATGCAGATTATTTAGGGTAATATCATATGTGAATTAATAGATGTGTTAATTAAATAAAATGCATATGTATGTCCTTGTATGTTATTTATGTTGTAGTGTAGGTAATAAATGATGTCGTGGTGGATGTTCTCATATCGCGTCTGATGAAGGAAAGGATACGTATGAGATAACTAAAGATCAATCTATAGAGGACCTGAGCAAGCACAAGGTATGATGTAAGCGGAGCAGTCAAGCGACATTACCAATGTCTAACTTCAGTGGGCATTGAATTTGCAAATACCACCATGGCATGTAAAGACTGTGGTGCGGTTTAGATCGACGTTTCCTGCAACATAGCTCCAGTTATCTTCTTTATCAGTTAATCATCCACCTCTACTTCTGGGCGTGATTTGTGTGTCTTTTTTAGTTAATTTTTTTTTAATAAAGAGTTCTTCTTCTTCTCAAGAGAGTTAAAGAGAGGGAGAGAAAAAAAGGGAGGAATAGAGCAGAGAATTTGGATAGTCATTCTAGAGTTTCTTTTTGTGAGATTTTGCCAAGATCAAGAGGCAATGGAAAGCACAAATAAGAGAGAACAAAATAGAATGACAAGAACAAAACTGTATTCTCATCAATATGCAAAATGATCAACTGGATTCACCAATACAATGAATAGAGGCCTGCTTATATAGGCAAGGCCATATGGATGTATGAGCACACAAATATGACATGTGGCTCAATGAGAAACAAGGGTAGGTAAGAAATACTAGGGGTAGGTAGGAGAAATAATATAATATTCCACAAGAGGTGGATGACCCACTGAATGTGGAGTGTAACAGCAAAATAAGACCACAAAAGATGGAATTTCTCCTACAAGCTCTATCCCTATGTGCACACTTCCCTAAGTGTCTCAAATCCAAACTACGAAGAGATGCATTATCCTAAGTTAACTTAAGTAAGTGTAATAATATCCAAAATGAATATTTATTTACACCAACACCCCCCCTTAAGTGCAACTTAGGGAAATGAAGACTCAAGTCAACAATGCAAGTAAGCAATGCAAGATGGGTCTCGGCTATGAGGCCATGTTAGGTACCCATGTACAAATGCAAATGCAATCTCCCATAAAGTGGGGAAAGAGATAAAAACCCAATGGGAAAAAACCCTCCTCCAAAAGAGAGATGATGAAAGCACACAATGCTTTCAATGATGAATGACAAGAACAAACTATGTCCCCCCCCATAAGAGAGAAGAAGAGACCATGAAGCTCCCCCTCAATGTCGAATCTCCTACAAAGATGGTCCAATGATGATGACCAAAATACCTCCCCATAAGGAAGAAAGAGAGCCAATGCTGCACCAATAATGTCTAAGTGTGACAAAACCAGGTACCAAGTCGATGACAATGAATCACTCGCTACAACAAAAAGAAGATCAAGCATGGAGACAACCTGCTGTGAGCATCATCTGGATACTCAAAAATAGCAGAAATACCGGTACAATCCAAGTCTCATGGGAGCCATGCACAAATGTGTACAATCTAAGTCTCAACTAGAGCCATGCACCAAGTCTCACAAGATATTCCTAATCTATGTATACAAGAGGATTACATCAAATATGTCAACAATGACAAGATACAAAGAGGTGTGGCACTTTATGATAGTGCGAGTACAACATTGCTCAAGCAAGAGCATACAATATGATAGTGCAAATCTAGAAACATGAAGATGATGCCACCAAGAAGCCCTGTAGAATACTGTAGAAAAATACACCTCCGATTGGGATGTGGCCAAGAGATATAAAGGAGCAAATCAACCCCCCCTTGACTGCCAGTTGGAAGCACTGCAAGACAGGTGTGAACTAACAAGAAAAAAGTTGTTCCCAATTTGACTTATTAAATGATGTTTGTGTTTTTAAAAGATTTTAAAAATCTAAATAAAAACAATTATTATGCCATGCAAAAAAAACTTTACTAAATTTTTTTTTTTAAAATGCAAAAAAAGGCGACAATCATTTTTTTGATAAAAAAATGATATTAAAAAAAAACTTTAATAAAAATTTATTAAAGCAAAAAAAGTTTATTGAAAAAAGTTTATTTTTTAATTAAAAAACTTATTTGAAAAAGTTTTATGTTTAAAAAAACTTAAAATTTTTTTTAAAAAAAACAATTTATCCCCCCCCCCATGCGGGGAGGGGCCCGTAGTACTGTGGGACCGCAGTGCCTGTGGACACCCGCAGGTACACTGCGGGGCCGCAGAGCTTGCGGTGACCCGCAGGTACACTGTGGGGCCACAGGTACCCTGCGGTTACCCACAGTGCCTGCGGGGCCACAGGTGGCCTGCGGTACCCACAGGTACATCTACAGGGCCGCAGGTGGCCTGCGGGCTCATACAGACCCCCCCTTCCCCCAAAAAATTGCTTTTTTTTTTTCCGATTTTTAAAAAATGAAAACAATAAAAATGCCCCCCCCAAATCTAATAAAATTTAATATTTTTTTTTTATTTTTAATTTCCGAAAAACATAAAAACGGAAAAAATTAAAAAATATTTTCAGACCTGTACCTGCAAGTCCGTACGGCGCGCTGGGAGGGGAGATTTTTTCAACTCGAGGTAATGGAGGCCGATTTTGATGAATTGACAGTCGATCTTGGGGTTTTTGGGCCTTCTAAGCACAATGACGATGACGGATTTGACCAAAAATGCTCCAAAATTGTAGATCACTGTCGGGACAAGTCACCACCCTCCACCTTCAAACGGCTCTAGATTTGGCCTCGGATGTCGGATTTGGATGAAATAAAAGGCGATTCTTACTTTCTCAAACCTCCTCAATTCAATGATGACCTCAGATCTGACCCAACAAGCTCCAATAATAACCTGCAATAGAAAGCTCCAAAATGCAAAACCCAATTTTCTCTCAATTGGCAAACTAATGGCACTCTAATGGCTCTGATACCATGTGAGATTTTGCCAAGATCAAGAGGCAATGGAAAGCACAAATAAGACAGAACAAAATAGAATGACAAGAACAAAACTGTATTCTCATCAATATGCAAAATGATCAACTGGATTCACCAATACACTGAATAGAGGCCTGCTTATATAGGCAAGGCCATATGGATGTATGAGCACACAAATATGACATGTGGCTCAATGAGAAACAAGGGTGTGTAAGAAATACTAGGGGTAGGTAGGAGAAATAATATAATATTCCACAAGAGGTGGATGACCCACAGAATATGGAGTGTAACAGCAAAATAAGACCACAAAAGGTGGAATTTCTCCTACAAGCTATATCCCTATGTGCACACTTCCCTAAGTGTCTCAAATCCAAACTACGAAGAGATGCATTATCCTAAGTTAACTTAAGTAAGTGTAATAATATCCAAAATGAATATTTATTTACACCAACATTTTTAAAACTATGTAATCACTTTTAGAAAATGATGAATAAAAGTTATGTTATTTTGATCTATTAAAGAGTTATTTTTTCGAGAAGCCTGATATCACTCATCCAAAGGGGCCCACTTGGTGAGTGATCCTATGTGTTCGTTAAAATTAGTTTTCTTTTCTTAGTAGTAGTAGAAGTTCTTGCATTGACTATTTCTGCAACCACTGGAAACAAATCCACTGACTGTTCATGCAGCCAAGCTAGAATAGAATAAATTTTGTTTATCAGCATTGAATTTATCCAGTATTGCTTTTATGAGTTTATGTAGAAGCCTTTATGTAGATCTTCATAGTTTCCATTATTTTTTACCTTTTTTCCACATAATGTTAGTTGTTGTAGTAATGCAGAATAGCTGTTGCAGGAACTTAGCGTACATATAGTGCAGACCCATTTCAAGTACTACGTCCCTGGGTTGACAATCAAATGAACACTAGCTATGAAAATAGTGACTTTACCAAACGAATGTCCAAACTTTGGGTTGAGACTTCCATTAGAGTTATTATTCTTATTGTTGGGGTGAACATATTTTCCATCCTTGAACTGTAATTGAAATCCCTTATCCACCAATTGTCCTACACTCAAAATATTATGCCTTAAACCTTCAACATAATAAACATTATCAGTATTGTTCTTACCATCCAATGATATAGTTCCTTTTCCTTTCATCATACATGCTTTGTCATCTCCAAATCTAACCAGATTGCCATCAAACTCTTGCAAAGATAGAAACTTCCTTTTATCTCAAGTCATATGATGTGAACAACCATTATCAATTAGCCATTCATACTTGTCTTCAATTTTAGCAGGAAGTGTTGTCTCTTCAGGTACATTCTCTTCCAGTGCTGCAACCTCTTCCTTGATAGCCAGGAACATCCATTATTTCCCATTGCCGAATCCACTAGCAGAATCTTTTGTCGATTCATCATCAGAATAAGTAATTCCTTCTTCATCCGCTATGTAGCATGATTTGTCTCTATTTTTCCTATATTTATACTTGTTCTAATATCCAAGATTAGGCTTAAAAGATATTCTAACTCTTTCTTCAAATCTAGAATTTCTTTCAGGACATCTAGATGCAAAATGACCTATCTTATTACATGCAAAACATTTAAAAGGTTCTTTTCCTTCATACTTACTTCCTATTAGTCTTTTAGGTACTCTTGTAGAAAATAGGGCTTCAAGTTTCTCAAATACTTCATTTCCTCTCTTCATATCATCTAATTATTTTGCATATAAAGCTTTCCAATCTTGATTACCAGTTGATGATGTAGATGCATGAAAAGCAGGTTCAAACTTCATAGCTCCAAAAGGTCCGAATTCTTCAAGCTCAAAAGAAGATAATTTCCCAACCAAAGTATATTTTTTGATAGAGTATTAGCCATTATTCTCAACTCATTAATACCAGTAGCCTTCATTTTATAAGTCATTGGTAGGGCTCTCAGAACTTTAGAAACAATTTCATCTTCACTGAGAGTTCCACCACAACATTGAATTCTCATAACAATCTCGTTTACCCTTTCCATGAATGCAGTAATCCTTTCATCTTCTTCCATCTTCAAGTTTTTATATCTCACCCGGTAACCATCAAGTTTTGCAAATTTAATAGTAGGGTCACCTTCATTAAGAGTCTCCAACTTATGTCATATAGCCTTTCAAGATGATTTGTTGGTTAATCCCATTATTTGCTAATTAGAAAGTGCACACAAGAGGGCTTCTCTTTCTCTACAATCATTCTCAAGCTCCTTATCCATATTTGTCTGGGGAGGATTTCTAGATGCTAGATTATGAGGTGTGACACCATTTTGTGTGATCTCCCAAATCTCCTTGCCAAGACATCTCAGATGAGTCTCCATTTGAATCTTCCATACTATGTAATTTGTTTCATAAAGCCTAGGAATATCTCTCTGAAAGATAGCTCCAAATGGACTGGATGAACCTGAATTGTTAGTCACCATAGGATCTTCCTCAAGTAGTTAGGCTTTCTATAGAGATGACCAATTGTTTGTCACATACGAGTAAATGATTAAATGTAGAAAATAAATGCACAGAACATAATGGAAATATATTAAAGAACCAATTTCTGTATAAATTCAACAATCCATGTACATCAAGTGCTTATAACATTACACCCAGATATGATTATCATGATGCCACTACAAAGGGAAAGTATGCAATATATAATACCCGAAGGGATGCGACCAACCGTCGCATCCAACTGCCCTTCGAGATGACTAACTGACTGTCATAACTCATAATTACTGACGACAACATAACATAATACAATAACATGACAAAATGATTATTCCCGGTAACATCATCCCCCCCAAGAAAAGAAGTCATCTCTGAATGACTTAATACAAAATAGAGATGATATTCATACATTAAACAAAATCAAGGTATAGAACTACAGGAACCGCTGACGCCAGTCGAGCCCAGATCTCATACACATGCTACATCCTCACCTGAAAACCCTTTGCTGCTACCATATGATGCTCAAGTGTGGATGTCAACAGTATTGCTTCCGCAAGGAGTTCTTTTTTCTTGACATCACAGTCCTTCTGTTCCTAGACCAAACTTGTCTGCAAAACATGCTTTTTAGTCTCAACCTCCACCAACTGATACTCAAATGATACTATCTCCCTAGCCAATTTGTCTTCAATAGCCACCCATGCTGCCCTCTCGGCATCCAAATCTTGGGTACGCTAAGCTAAGTCTCATGCTACTACTGCTTCCAACCTAGTGGTTAGCTCCTCCCGAGTCCTCTGTGCATCCACCAAGGCAACTTCACATCCAGTCGAGACATACTCTGAGTTCTACAAAGTGTACCATTCATGTCTGGAAGTGGCCACAACCTTCTGGCACAAAGCCTAGGAGACACCTCAAATCCTCCATAACACTTCCTAAAGGCTGATAACTGAACTGAATAACTCTCTCATGTTGTACGACTTTGCGTTCTTGCAATGCCTTCCCTCAAACTCTATTTGTTCACAACCTCCAAATCCATTTCCCTCTACGGCTTATGCCTTCCCTGCCAATGTTTACCTTTAGGCTTCTTTCTCATAGTACAGAACAACCCCAACACTTAACATGACTTCTCTGATGCCTTTGCCCAACTCAAAAGTGGATTGTAGCTCAAAAATAAACTAGAGTTCTTTGGGCAGTGCTTCTCCACTCTAATTTTTCAGTGTCCAGACTCCATCGAATGATTTTAAATCTGGTCATCATTTTTTTTTTTCACTTGCCATCACCACCATTTATCCTTGCTGTGTCGTGGTATTTTTCCTTTCACCCTCTTTTACATCGCTGCCTCCCTCGCCATGCTCCTTCAGGCATCCCGAGCCCATACAGAGGTTATCTGTATGGTGGAGTGGTCTATCGGATGGTGGAGTGAACTTGTACGGTGGTTGAGTCGTATGGCGACTAGGGGTCACCCGAAAGCTTGGTGTCATATTGTGGCTGGGAAGGTCATACGATGGATGAATACCTGTTGAGTTCTGCCCTAGACCAATGACCTTTGTCACCGGTGGTGCACCACATGGGGCCTCACCGCACGATGGTGCACTGTACGGGGTCCCACCGCACGGTGGTGCGCCGTATGGTGTCCCACTGCATGAGGCCTCACCGCATAGTGGTACACCATATGGGGTCCCACCACACGAGACCTCACCGCACAAAGCCTCACCACACGATGGTGCACCGTACGGTGTCCCACCACACAGTGGTCGACCATGGTGGTTCCACTGCACAGTGGACTCCCGTGGTGGTTCCACCGTACAGTGGTCCCCTGATGGTGGTTCTACTATACCATGGGCCCCAACGGTGGTTCCACCGTGGCCACTGATTTTTTTTTGATTTTTTTTTATTTTTTGTACTTTTTAATTTCCTAATGTAATTGTCTAGAGAGTCTTTAGCTCGAGTCCCATGTCTCTAGGATCACCCTTCATCCTTCTTAGTTTGCCTCGCCTGAGAATCTCCCGTGCCTTTTGAGTCGCCTACCCAGCCTCTCGAGTCCCCTTCCATCCTCTCGGGTCCCCCTCCGGACTCTCAAGTGTCCTTCTGACCTCTCGGGTCCCCTACGCGCTTCTCGTGGTAGGGTTTCAATTTGGACCCATTGATGGCAATTCTATTTTCAATGGCCATTCGAAGACCTAGAACCATAAATTCCACAGGAACCACAATCTCCTTCCTGTACATAAGAAGAAGAAGAAGAATAAAGATTTTGAAGGCTGCAACCTTCCACACAAGGTTCCAATCATTGTCGGCATGAATGATCTTGGGATTATCTACATCACTGAGGTTTGGGGTGTCTCCCTTCCAATATTCTCTGTATTCTAGGAGGTACATCTCCTCTGTTTCTTTCTCTGGTTCCTCTACTTCAAGCCTGTAGCTCTGGAACATTTCGTAATCCTCCATCTTCTTGTGGAAGAGCCCATTCAATGACCCTGTCTCATCCTCGGAGCACTCTCCTAGTTTGAGAATCCCTTCGTAGTTGGGCTCCCTGTAGTCCCGTCCTTCGTCCCTCAGGTCGCCTTCTCCTTCACCCTTTGATTCTGAAGATGATGTGAGGTCTTCACTAACCAACTACATACCAAGGTCTATGATAAACTTCCTTCCTCCATTCTCCATAGACAAAGTGTTCTTCCAGTTGTGGGTGGCCTTGGTTGCCACCAGCCACCCTCTCCCTAAGATGGTATCATACCCTTTTTTCTTTAGTGGGATTACCATGAAGTCCAGTATGAAGGGTTGCATCCCGATGGTAACTTGTTGGCCCATCAGTGTCCCGATGGGTTTGATTCCATGTTGATCTGCTCCTAGCAGATTGAATGTAGATGACCACAACGTCAGCGTCCCTAGCTTCCGCTAGGTTTCTTTTGGAAGAACATTCACTCCTAATCCACCATCGACGATGGTATCAGTTAGAATGGTGTCGAGGATACCCATCTCCACAATGGTCAGGTTCCTTCTAGTGTTAACTACCAGCAGCATGGGGTTTATTGTAGATCCCCCAGGAACATCTATGCGGTGGTTGGTATTGGTGCGTGGTTGGGAGAGATTACTCAGCAACACCATTCATAATTGATGCATTGTCTGGAGGAGGTCATGTACCTTCACAAGCACCTCCAATTTTAAAATTTGATTTAGTATAGCCTCCTCCACCTTCGATCGGCTGGAAGTACCTGTCATACCCTTTGCCTTCACCCTTTCTCATATCTCTTTCTCAATTTCTTCTCGTGCTTCCCGTACCCTTCGCTTCTTTGTCTCTAGGTCCCAGTACTTTGCTTGTCTTACTTGGGCACGGGTTATGGTCAACACTTCCTCTTCTTTGGTTTCCTCAATATTGAGCAAGTTGATGCTAGACTTCAGGTAGGTGGTGTCTTCGTGGTCTCTCGGTCCACACCATTTACACAAATATTGTGTGGCCTCTCCGTTCAAGCAGTCTCGAGTGAAGTTCCCCCACTAGCTACACGCTCTACTTTGTATCATCGGTTAGCCTTTGGATCCGGCTCCTTGTTTGTTATTGTTTTTATTGTTGTTTCGTCCTCCCCACCGATTATCTCGGTAGCCTCCCGATGTTGCATTGTTGTTTGCTTGGGAGTTGTCAGTACCCTTCGATGCAGTTGGTTGTTCCTGTGTAAGCAATATTTGTTGGTTTCGTGTTTTCATGTTGTAGGGGCATTCCCTAGTGGGATGCCCCATCAACTGGCATATATCACAATAGGCTTTCTTGGGGTAGGAGCCTTTCGTATGGCCATCCATTTTACATTCCGTGCACCAAAGCTCCCCTTCGTCGATCTTGCTTGGACCTCCCTTCATAACCTTCAGCTCTTTCATCATCCTCGGCATGTCCTTCTATGGGGCTTGCACCTGTTTGCCGGACTCGCCGTCACTACTGCTTCCCTCGAAAGAGTCATCATCCTCAGACAAGCTATCCTTCTTCTTTTTCTTCTTGGATGTCTTGGTCTTGCTCTCGAGATCCATTGCTCTATTATATGCATCTTCATATGAGGTTGATGGAACAATTTTCATCTTCTTCCAGATGGAGTATTTCAATCCCTCTGCGAACTATCTCTTTTTCAACCCATCCACTAGTTGACTCTCCATTTTCCCCAACAATTCCTTGAGTCGCCGACTATAGGCTTGGACAGTCTTGTTCTTGTTCTACTTTGTGCCATAGATTTTGGCTACTATTTCATTGTTGTCTCTGAGGAGGTGAAACTCTATCTTGAACTCCTTCTTCATGTTGGGCCATGTGCTGACTTTGGTCTTATCCATATCAGAGTACCAGTCGATGGCCACTCCCCTTAAGGTTGCTAGAAATTGTGTTACCCATTCATCCTTGTCGGTAACACTATTCACTGACCATCTGGTTTCGCAAGTGCGGCAATGGCAGACGGGATCTTCCTTCCCATCACTGTTGAACTTCGAAAGCTTCTACTTACTTGCCATCCCACCACTAGGTCTCGCTCCTCTGGTGCCTTGTGTGCTTATACCTAGTGATCCTCCGCCTCTGCCTCCTGCACCTGACCCTCCACTCATGGGTCCTCTGGAGAAGGTTGTTGACCCCGAGCCGAACAAATTGCCTCCCGTACGGTACCCTTGTGCTCCCTCAGCACCGTCGGTTGTACCGTCACCTTAGGTCATCTCCCTCCGGTTGTTGTCTGAAATGGACAAGTTCTTTAGTAGGTCTCTGGTAGCATCAATCAGGTTTAGACTTCGCCTTGTTTGTTCCACCAACTCTTCGTGACTTCTTACCCTATGGTGGTATTTTGGCGAACTGTAGAGTTCTCCTTCGACACCCTTCATGACTCCTAGGTTCCCTTCGATCAACCCTACGATATTGTAGAGAGTGTAATTCTCTCCATCTATCTTTGCCTCCACAACCTCCGTGACACCTCCTAGGTTCCCTTTGAGCAACCCCTCGGTTGGTCGTCCCTCGACAAGATGCCTTAGCCTACGCCTTCATTCTATTTGTTGTCTGAGATTCAATGCTCTTTGTGCCACTTCACATTCGTCACTTCGTATCTTTTTAATTTTTTCCTTATTTAGTATATTGGGCATAAATCACTTCTGTACATAGCAAGCACACACCATGTACACACACAAAAAAAATAAAACTTTTATTATTTTCCTTTTCGGCCACAATTTATGTCAACGTTGTGTTGAGATTATTACAAGGTTCAATTTCCCCTTCGCCTCTTGCCATCACGCTTTGCGTCCCAATGATGATTGTTTTCTTCATACTGTCAGAGGACCTGTTGGCATCACTCCTCATGGGAAATCTCCTCCAAGCGGGTTCATTGTGCCAATGATGCCTGTGTAAGCAACCGGGGGAGGTGGTTCATCAACTGATTCACTGCAGGGCTAACTTCTAGTGCAGTCCACATGACACTTGTTGGGACTTCCGCCTCTGTGGCCTCTCTCCGAATGTAGGTCTCGATGGCCTCCTGAAGTAGGATTGAGAATTCCCTCATTGTGGTGTCCTCTCCATCATAGAGTTCCATTTGTGCATCATCGGCCTCTCGGTTAATCTCACGG
Organism: Cryptomeria japonica; assembly: GCF_030272615.1. Lineage (NCBI taxonomy): Eukaryota > Viridiplantae > Streptophyta > Pinopsida > Cupressales > Cupressaceae > Cryptomeria > Cryptomeria japonica. The sequence continues at coordinate 70,240,501 of NC_081412.1, read as the reverse complement.
ACGGTTAGGCCCATCATGTCCGTATGCCATCTGCTCCTTCCTTTCATGAGTATGTCTAGGCAACAGCGCCAAATGTTTGCCACATACGGGTAAACAATTAAATGCAGAAAGTAAATGCACAAAACATAATGGAAATATATTAAAGAACCAGTTTCTATATAAATTCAACAATCCATGTACATCTAGTGCTTATAACATTACACCCAAATACGACTATCATGATGCCACTACGAAGGGAAAGTATGCAATATATAATACCCGAAGGGGTGCAATCAACTGTCGTGTCCAACTGCCCTTCGGGATGACTAACTGACTATCGTAACTCATAATTATCAATGACAACATAACATAATACGACAATATGACATAATGATTATTCCCAACAACATCAATGCTCTAATACCAATTGTTACACAGTTCAAATAACCGGAAGACAACTGAGAGAGGGGGGGTGAATTGGTTGTCACAGATTACAAGAACATTTAGCAATTAAATCTTTAATACCGGAACCCCAAACATTAATACCAGAATGCTTAAACCAAATACCAAAATAGTAGTTAAACCAATTAAGCATAAACAATAATCAGAGAATAAATACCATCCACATGACACTAAGATTTGTATGTGGAAAACTTAGTAAAAGGAAAAACCATGGTGAGAAACCTACCCACAGTTAGATAATACTTCTACAGTAAGTATGTGAATTACAATTGAGGGGCCTTCACTTGTAGGAAGGCCAACAACCTAGAGTGCATTGTTCATCACAAAAGGAGTCTCACTGACTACATAGAAATCCATACTACAATCTGGAAGAAGGAATTAACTGCAAAGATATCATCTCCTATGCTTGATTATAGTTCCGATTAAGCTCAATCCAAGAGGATTAAATCCTCTAACATAAACCCAATTCAATCTCCAATGATCGATAAAATCCTCTACCTAAATGATATTACATTATTCGCATATCACATATCCATATCCCATTCCTATATATGATCTACAATGAGATCTTACATCTATATATACAAACCCTCGACCATAAACAATCAGGTAAGCTACCAAACAATAAACCAATTACATAATTACAAAACATGTCGACCTTAGACCAAACAAATAATATCCAATACATAAGACGTCCCAGAAACACATCAAGAGGTCCAATCCACATGTTTCATTAAACCGGTCCATAACCTAGATCAACCGGGACCCAATTTAGTTCCATACACAGTAAGGAAATGATCTCCATCTGCCAAGTCTCAAACAAGATCACCATCAGCATCCTGAAACTCCACCAAAAGATTCACCAACACCACTTATGAATATCATCAAAGATCTTCATCAAAAGCTCTACCGATGAAACCCTCGCCGGAACCGCAAGCCAAGCTTCCAAGCAAAATAGGATAGCATCTGATCACCAGACCAAAACCAACTAACTGAATATGAACATGAGTATTATGAATAAGCCAATTCTATAACCAAATCATACCAAAGCATACCGGATCATACTGGAACAAAACCAACCAGAAACTAGTCAACCAACCGGGCCCAGAAGGGTGCCGATAAAGAATCCAAAACAATTGGTGTTGACATCAATGATAAAACATCAATGCAACACATAATCAATTCGTCCAAATGGCCAACACGTTGTTGTCTCAGAGCCTATCTCCTCAACTTCTCCTATCTCTGCATCTTCTTTAGTTTTTCTTCCTGCCACTTAAGGGTCTGTCGATGAACCTCCCCCTATGCGGGTGAAGGTTTTCATTGCTCCTTCTTTGGATCTGCCTCTTATCACTTCTTTGCCAAACATACCTCTCATGTCTCAACCTCTTGATATGTTGTACATGCAAGTGGTATATAGTGCATCTTTGTCTACCCCACCTATTTCACCACCACTACAGTATCTGAGTTTTCCTGGGATCCTTCAGCCTACTACGGTCGATAGGAGGCCTAACACTCTTGTCTCATATAAACGCAAGTTCGAGCAAGGCCCCATCTCATATTTTTGATGATGCAGGTCTTTGAAGGTATGCTCCTCATCCCTTCCTCTACCTGTCTCAGTGCCTATTGGTCTGCCTATTTTAGTATGCGTGATCAAGAAGGCTCCACTTTCTCTTGATTTTTTCACTACCCCTTTTCCAGAGATTGGCAGTCCTTTTTTTGTTTCATCCTCTCCAAGTGAGTCACCTACTTCCTCTATGGAGGCCTGCATGTTTGACTCCTTGGTGGATATCCCAACTTTGTCTACAATCTCTTCACGATCATTGACCTTCACCTCCTCCGAGCTTACAGACATCGATGTTGATGTAGCCTCATCCCTCGCTCTCACTACAGGTGAGGCATCTAGTGCCGCTCTCACCATTGTCCCTCTCTGAGCTCTTTTGCCTTCTCCCTATGACCTAGATTGGGAGAATGGTGATCTCTTACGGGATGAGCTTCAGATGTCTATCTTTTTATCTTCATCTACTTGCATGTGCATGTAATTTTGTTCCCCTGTGATATATTCATCTATTTGTTCCCCCCCGAAGGACCCAAGTTACTCAATAGGTACTTCGATACGAGAGGTTGACTGTCTTTATCTATTTTGCTCTCCTAAAGGACCCAAGTTACTCTTTAGGTTCTCGAATACAAGGGATTTTCTATTGTACACATTCCTCTATTTGTCTATCTGTTTATTCTATTTGTCATATCTTTCTTTTCAAAATTATAGAACAATGCAAAGTGTTGAGGGCCTCCTCTTGCCTTCTTCCATGTTGACCCAAATTTTTATTTTATCTTTGTCTTGGTGTGCTTTTCTTCAGATTTGAGACCTTTGGCGCTATGACGATACACCCATCTTGCAGTGATACTACATCTCTTTTTACACTGCTTTGGGTTTTGAAGCCAACTTATCAGATTCCTCTATTCTCTTGCATTTCATATTTGATGTTGTGGACATCTATGTGTCACCTGTTCTTTGTGGCATTCCATGGAAACATCTTATTATGTTGATGTGCCACAATTTCTCTTCTCCTTAGGATAACATGCTTTCTATGCATATCATTCTAAGGGGGGGCCATCATATCTATATTTATCTTATAGCTTTTTGTATCTGTATCCTTTGTTGGCTGCTCTTCCATGTTTGCCTAGGTGGGGGCCAAACCACTTGATCATTTTTTTTCCAAGATAGCTTAGGTAGGGACCAAACCACTTGATCTTTTCTTTTTCAAGATTTCCTACATGGGGGCCAAACCATTCTTCATCTATATCTCTTGTTTGCCTTTGTAGGGGCCAATCTACTACTTATTAAATTTATCTACCCTATCACATGGCTATTTAGTGTGTCACTACCCATGCTAGCAAATCTATCTTTTATCTACCCTATCACATGGCTATCTAGCGTATCGCTACCCATGCTGGAAATTATCTGACCCTATCGTATGGTTATCCATGTATCGGCATATCATGCCCTATCATATGGCTATCTAGCATAACACATCTTGCTACCCATAGTAGTGTATCTTATATCTCGACGACCGCTTATCTCATATCTTTCCATAACCAAGGGCTTTCCTCCAAAGCGAGGTTCATTTATGTTACGCTATCTCATCCACTTCTTTATCTTATCATCCATCATACTAGTCTGCAACTAGCATGTTTATGATGTACCAAATAACAATATCTATTCCAAATCTCAGCATCATCTCGCTGGTGGAAACCTCATCTGATCAACAAAAATTTGCCCCCTATCGCGACTTTCTTTTTCTTTATCTTCCTCTACTTTATCTTTGCATCTCTTGGCAAATACATTCTCGCTAAAGTGGGGGAAAAATATAATATCAAAAATCTCACCCCTAGCAATTATTGGAACAAAGGGCGCCTTCCCCAATGTCATCGGAGGTTGGACTTCGCCACCTTGTCCTTTTGTTCACTCGAATTATCCTTGTCAGCTCCAAGCAAATGAACTACCAACTTTGCCAATCTGCCACCTTCGAGGATTAGGGTGCGATATAGAGACGTCTGCACGGTGCACTCGCATCCCCCAAATCTCACAATCTGTAGGTGGTCATTTGAGTGTTATGCCTACGCCTAGAAGGAATCATAACACCTTTCCATGCTCCCAACGACGTCGATTTTCCTTCCAGGGCCTTTATCTTCCTTTTTCAAAGGCATTTTGGGGGATTCTCTTGGCAAGTTGATGGTCTTTTGTAGGCTAGAGCTGTCGACAATCTTTTGACAACTTCTACAACTTTTGACACCAAGAACACCATTGTTGCAACTCTTCAAGTGGGTCACATCGTCATTTCCGCAAGTGTTGTAAAAGGGGAGTTCTCTTATTCCCACTCTCTTTCGTTTCACATATCATTCTCCAATCTTTTACTTCAATTTCACATTATCTTTATCTTTTCACTATTATCATGGCTTTTTGGGTTGTCCGTGGAGGGGGAAACACCAAAACAAGGGTTTGGCTTAGGTAGACTCCAAAACACAACCCACAACATTTTCCTTCTTGAGTGTGTGTAGGTATATTATCACGGGGAGGAAATCATCTTGCGGGAGGCTTCGTATCATAGACGCTTTGTAAGAATTACTTTACTTTCTCTAACTTTTTCACTTTAATTTGTATTTTGCATTATCTGTTTATTTCAGTATTTTCTCACAATTACTTAACTTCTGTCAGTTCGCCTAGATATTTTTGCTTGGACTATGCGCTCCATCCATACAAGACAACATCATGTCATGTTGGTACCGAGGGCAGAGGCTTAGTAGAGCCTCTTGGAGTCCTCTTGGCTTTTTGTCACCTTAGCATAATTTTGTTATCCCCTGGCTCACCTTAGTGCCAGTTCGAGGAGATATCAGAGGGAGACTTTGTTCTCAAGGATTCATCATCCTTAAGGTAGCAAATTTCCTCCCTTACAATAACTATTGGTAAAGATGAATAATAATAATAATAATAACAACAAGATAAGATAATACCATAAATTAAATTTTGATGCATAAGTAAACTATTTGTAAACTTTTTATTGCATAGTAAACACAATAATCAAAATAAACTCAAAATATAAGAAAAAAGAACATGAATATATATAGTGAAAAAATAAGATGTACTATTCGAAAGTATTTGAAACATTATCTAGAAACTTAAATTTTGACAACCAAAACCATTAAATTTATAAATAATGATCATATATTTAAAATTCAATTTAATTAATAAGTATCATTTGAAAAAAAAAATTTTAATAAAATAATATTATAAAAAAAATACACTACATATTTAAAACAAAATGGATAATTTTATTTTTTATTTAAGAATAAAATAGATTAAAAAAGGTTCTATATATATTTGAGATCTATATAGTCAAAAGATTGTCATGAGTTTTACATACAACTACTCCTTTTTATTAAATAAGATGGTATGTGTCAATTTTATGTGGTGTATAAGTCTAAAGGAAACTAGTCCTAACCTAATACTTTTAACAAGAACCACAAGTTTTTTTGCCAGTTGCCCACATTACATTAGAGCTATATTGATGCCCTCTTAAAGGTAAAGACAAACTAGTCAATTTAGTTTTAAAAAGTCTCATATTGTAGTTGTCTTGAGTAGACATATAAAGATAAATAAAAAAAGTATTTTCCTAGGCTGAAAATAGGAAAAATTCTATTTGTCAATGTCGAGCTTTCATGGATTCCTTTTTAAGATTAAGAAAGAAAAAGTATTTTGAAGGCCCATGTGAAAATAATATCATCTACTTACATCAGATTGAAAAATAATGTAGATGTCTTTATTTCATATATTTTCTTGGTTTATTTATGTTTAGTATTTTAAAGGATGCTTCAATAATATTTTTTTAGTCCTTGTCATTATGGTGAAAGTGGTTAATAATTATGTCTATTTTTTTTTGCTTATATCACGTGGTCTTTGGTTTATTGGTGAATTTGATTGGTTCACAAAAAGTTATTAAGAAACAAATCTTATCCAATACAAAAGTTCAATATGTTTAAGAAATGAGATTGGAATTTTTCGCTTTATAGATTTGACCAAATAAAGTTTCCTTAAACCTTGACTTCCAAGTAAAAGGTAGGATAATTCTTACACCTAACATTACAATTGTAAAAACAAAATTGTGGTTGTCATCATTTTTTATTATTTAATATTTAAATAGGTAAAATATCAATTCAATGAACAATTTTATAATTTGCATAAAAAATTGTTGTTATGAAATTATAGTTTTATTATTATTTATATAGGAATTGGCATGAGAAATAATTAATTGTTAATATTATGTAATTAGTGTGCAAATCAAATAAAATCCTTTTTAATTTAATAGATACGTTATAAAACTTGACGTTAAGTTGAAGAATGTGATAATATATGTACTTAACACTATAATTACAAAAACAATATTATAAGATGTTTCAATTTTTTTAGTTTTCAATTATATTTATCATCATTTTAATTGCTAAAATAATTTTAAATAGATAAAATATTAATTTATTAACAATTTAATAATTTACCCTCTTCCAAAAACCTTTTAATGTGTATTTGGTGTTAGTTGGACTTTTGAATCACTTCATCTAGCTTTAAGAGGTTTCCCATTATGAGGCCATAGGAAACTCCATTGGTCACTTTTTGAAGGTCAACAATACCACTTCCTACATGGGGCACTCTAACATCTTCAAGCCTCTTCATAAGGATGTAGTTTTGATGGTTATGGAAAGACCTTGGACTCAAACTCTTAACTATGAGGTTCTTCCTTTTAGATGCAGACATTGCTTCTTCATAGGCCACCTAGCTACATATTATCATATCTCTTGTCATACTTGGGAACTACTATGTGGTAGATGAATGCTAATGAAGATCACTCGACTATTCATGCCCCTAATTCATTGTTAGATGGCTCCTCTCAAGAAGATGATGCTTCCTTAGCTTCTAGTGTGGCCCTATTGTGCCCTTTGAACCTTTTTAGGGAATCTCTTGGTTCAATCTCACAGCTTGCTTTGCTTCAAATTCACAACCCCAAACTACTAATGTGGTGGAAGGTCATCTTTTTCCTCATCGTTTGATTTCTCTTTCTTTGTATGTTAATGAGCTTCTTATTAGGGAATACACCTCGGCCCCCACTTCCCCTTGTTTTGAGAATTTCGAAGATAATATATCATAGACAATTGTTAGGAGGAAAAACAAAGGTCCTTATAAATCATTATATCAAACTCATGCTAGAGTGTTGGTAGAGAGACAAACTCATACAACTCTTGGCATTGTGTAAGGGAGACCCCAAGGGTCCCAACTCTTTCTATTGTAATTATTTTCATCACCTTGGCTACAACTATACCTCACTCCTTTGAAGTATTGTTATTTTATTACTTTTGACTTGTTGAGAGTTTATTTTGTCTTGTCTTAAGAAAACCTTTGTAAAAGATTGGAACCCTCATTCCTTCTTTTACTAATAAAAAATAATTTTATAGTTTACATAAAAACTCTATCAAAATTATTATAAAATTACTATTAAAAAAGAATATATTATTTTAATTATAAAAAACTAATTTTAAAAATAATTAATTGTCAATATTACTTAATTAATTTGCTAAACAAATAAGTTCTTTTATAACTTAATAAATAAATAGATCTTCAACTTTAGATTAAAGAAGGCTATAATTTATGTACCAAATATTACGTGCAAAAATTATATTATACGATGTTTGAAATCCTTTATTTTTCAAATATACTTTATTACTTTTTTTAAATAAAAAACAAATTTAAATAGATAAAATATCATTTAAAAAAATTATCATTAAAAAAATACTATGACATATGATATTATAAATTATAATTTTAAAAAAATTATTTTGAAAAAATTAAAAAATAATTATTAATTAATTTGTTAATCAAATAAAACTCTCTATTGATCTAACCAATTATGTTTTAGCAAAAAATTATGTATGATGAAGAGAGTGGGGAAAGGAGCGAGAAAGGGAATATGAAATAGATTTTGAAGTCACGGAAGTTAGAAGGAAGGTTTCATAGTTGTAATGATTCTTTAGTATTTATAATAAAGCTTTTCAAGTATGGCTCAAATTTTTAACAATCATTCATATTCAAATTGTTTGATTGTTTGTGACTTTCAACTATCTCTCTTCTTATAATTAGTGGAACCTCTTAAAGGCTATCAATTTGGTTTTATTTATGTATTTTTCTTTGTCTTATTCAACTAAGATTATTTTATCCATGTTGTATCTCTATCTAATGTTTCATAAGTATGGAGTAAGCTATTATTTTAGTAATATTGGATATACTACAATAGTACGAGCTTTGATTTTAGTGTCTTATATTTTGAAGGTAAGGCATAGTGATCAATTATATTTTGTGTATTAGTTTCATTAATGTCTCTCGTGGAAGGAACATTTTTCAGAATTATTTAGAGATGAAAAATGTATACTTTGCACTTTTTCTTTATATCTTCCCTATATTCTAGTGTTTGTCACCAACAAATATTTCTTGGGCCCTTTTCTACCTTTCTAAAGTCTAAAATATTTTTAAAACATATCATTATACTAAAGCAATACCATTTCTATAAACAATTTATTTCTCCCATGCTTGTACCCTAATATCACCATGGACACTAGTGTGGCTTACTAGTGTCACTCGACATTTTTGAACTCTACATTTCTTGTTAATAGTCATTTCTTTTACCAAACGCAGCCTTGCTAATTTTTCTAATAGTCAATTGGCATCCAATACATCTATTTATGGTAAATTTCCATTTTTAAAAGGGATCCTCTCATCCATTCTACGTCTATCCCTCAACACCTTGAAAAGCTACTTTTAGAGGATCATTATTGTTGCAACAACTACATATCTAAGATCATATAATTCCAAAACCAACCTACTCCATGATGAAACACTCCAAATAGGGACTTGACTAAGGCAAGTCTCTGAACGTTTCCTATGCATAGATATTACATTCCTTTACAATTTGTCCCCTCTTCTACCGTCTTTGCAAGATACAACAATAGGTATGACAACAATACAAATTTATACACAACATTTGCATGTCGAAGATGTAAACATGCTCCTTTAGAAATAAGCACACTTCTTTAGACATGAGTATTTCCTTCAAACATAAGTGCTCTAAAGAGGTTACCATAGAGTCAAAAATTACATACCTACACTTAAATTGCATCCACTTTAGTGTTCATTCACCTAGCATTTGAGTAGGTTCATTTTCCTTTCCCTCTCAGAATGCTTAGGACACCTTTTCAACAGCTACCTTTTTCTATAAATTTTGTGTTAACCTCATGTTTCTCATGTTTTCCATAATTTTTTAACATGATTTTTTTGGACGCTATTAGCAACAATCAAGAAGGAAGACTAAGAGGGTGGGGGGGGTGAATCAGTCCTCACCGGATCAAAGCAAATTAAACTTCAAAACATAAATTGATAAACTGCAACAATGAATCAAATAAGAAAATTAACAACACAACACACAACAACAAGATTTTTGACATGGAAAACTCGGTGAAGGGAAAAAACATAGTGGGAACCTACCCACTATAAGATGATACTTTGTAGTAGTATGTAAAAATATTACAATGGGGAATGCACATGCATTCAGGCACATTGCCTAGAGCTCACTACTCAAAATATATATGCCCAGAAGGCTACAACCCTTAGGGAAGTCTCACTAACTTACAATATGATTTGGACTACAATCTGAAAGAAATGAACTACAATGATAGCATCTACAAATGCCTGATGACAGTTCCAGTTAAGCACAATTGTCTGATCTGCAACTCCAATCTCACCTCAACACTACAATGAATGATTAGTCTCTTGTTTGCACAATAACCTCTCTTTGATAATGTAGACACAATACTGACACCTAAGTTACATAAGTATCTCACCTATAAATACAAATCATCAACCTTGATAATAAGGTCGGCTAAACCCTCAACCCTCAACTCGTAATTATAAAAATTATATTACATAATACAAAGATCGATCACCGAACCAATATAATGATTTACATTGCATAGCATGGGCCTAATTCAAATTCCCAAACGATCACATCCACCGAAAATTATGCCAAGATCAACTACAACATGCTACACCACCAGAAATACCGCATAACATGAAAATCATCACCAGTTTGAAGAAATCACCAAAAACTTGCACAACGATCAATGCAGATTACCAAAACAAATAGGACATGACTAGGAAACACCAGCAAGCACGTTAGAACCATCCAGAACAGTTGCACCAACACCACTTTTCAAATCTTCATCGATCAACGTCTAGAAAGCTCAAGAATACAACCAATCGACAACTATCACGAAGAAAGATAACTTGCAGAGCACCAAATCACGAACCATCAGAGATGAAGACACACAAGATCATCTTAAACAATATCCCAAAGTCTCAGCACAAGATCTGATCACAACCAAATATACCAGAGGAAATACCAGATTTTGCAAAACAGTGATCAACAAAACCAAACTTCAAAACCGGATCAAAAACTCTTTCCAAACTCACCGAAATAAATCACAAGAATATGTTGACATCAATGAAAACAACCAAATCCAACAATCTCCCTATTTGGCATTGATGGCAACATATGAATGTGAAAAACAATCAATGCAAAGAAAGAAGATATCACCAACAAACTCCCCCTAAGATCAAAATAGATAAAGCATTTTTAAAAATGATCTCTCTCCCCCTTTGAGAGAAATGCCAAATATCTCCAGAATAGAAAATCAAACTCTCTCCCAATACAGAATCATGAATCTCTCTCCCCTTGGGATACACAACCAAATCAACAGACTACTTCAGTAGAGGAGCAGCATCAACTCATCAATCTAGATAAAAGAATAAGGCTCTGAATTCCACTGGATCGATGCAACTCAATGCATCTAATTCTCATTAGGAGGGGTTGATGCCCCTAAATTGTCTCTCAAATAGACAAATGTATCTGTATGCAAAGGTTTAGTGAAAATATCAGCAATTTGTTCCTTTGTAGATACATACTCCAACTTCACCTTCTCTTCACTGACTTGGTCTCTCAAGTAGTTATATTTGATTGATATATGCTTAGAATTTGAATGTTGCACCGGATTCTTTGACATGTTTATAGCACTGGAATTATCACAGTATATAATTGTAGGCTCATAATGAATAACTCTGATATCTTTCAACATTTGCTTCATCCAAACTATTTGAGTGTAATTACTAGCAGCAGCAATGTACTCAACTTCAACAATGGATAAAGATATTGAATCCTGTTTCTTGCTAGCCCATGAAACCAACTTCTTACCTAAAAAGAATGCTCCACTGGTAGTACTCTTCTGGTCATCAACATCACCAACCCAATCTACATCAATGTAAGCACATAATATGAAATCATCATTCTTCGGATACCTTAAACTGTAATCCACAATTCCCTTTAGATATCTGAATATCCTCTTAAAAATAGTGACATGACTCTCCTTGGGCTCATCTTGGTATCTAGCAGCCATACACACAACATGCATAATGTCAGGCCTAGTCTGAGTAATATATAGCACTCCATCAACCATAGATATGTAAAAACTCCGATTAGCTTTAGGAGATTCATCATTTTTGGACAGTTTACAACCAGTCGCTGTAGGAGTTCCAACCGGTTTGGAATCATCTAGTCCAAAATTCTTCAACAGTTCCTTCACATACTTAGTTTGAGATATAAAGATACCTTTTCTTATCTATGTAATCTACAAACCTAAGAAAAAATTCATCTCACCAATCATAGACATCTCAAATTGTTTCTTCATATCACCGGAAAACTTCATACTCATATCATCATCACCACCAAAGATAATGTCATCAATAAAGACTTCAACAATCAAAATGTTATCATTTTCAACTTTAAAGTACAGATTACTGTCAGCAACACCTTTGGTAAATCCCAATTTCAACAAATATTTGTCTAATCTAGCATACCAGGCTCTAGGAGCTTGTTTTAGTCCATAAAGTGTTTTCTTCAACTTACATACCATATCTCCATCATCCGGTCGTGAAAATCCATCAGGTTGCTCAATGTAAACTTATTCCTCTAGATCACCATTCAAAAATGCAGATTTTACATCCATCTAATATACCTTGAAATCTTTATAAGCAAGTAAAAGTCTAACAGATTCAATTCTAGCAACTGGGGAAAAAATTTCTTCATAATCAATCCCTTCACATTGTGAATACCCTTTGCAGACTAATCTAGCTTTATTTCTAACATCTTCGTCAACTTCATTCAGTTTGTTCCTGAATACCCACTTACTACCAATAACATTTTTATCCTTACATCTAGGCACAAGTTCCCAAGTGTTGTTATTTTCAATCTGATCCAACTCTTCTTACATGGCTCTTATCCATTTTCATCTTTACAGGCTTCAGCAAAATCTTTAGGTTCAACTTTAGAAATCAGACATACTTCTTCTGCAACTAACCTTCTTCTAGTCATCACACCTTTATTCTTGTCACCAATAATCTAATTCTTAGAATGATTCAATCTAACATACCTCAGAATCTTCTAATTGTTCTGATCCTTAGGTTCCTGCACATCATCACCAACAGTAGCAACATCTGGATTAACAGTTTCTACAAGATCAGTATTCTTAGGCTCCTTAGGCTGAATAGGAGTTAAAACAACATGTCGACCATCATCATAAGCTTTGATCTCCTTCCCAAGGTTCTCATCCACCTTCACATTTTCACTCTCAACTATCTTTCTCAATCTCTTGTTATTGCACCTATAGGCTTTACTCTTTGTGGAATATCCCAAAAATATACCTTCATCACTTCTAGCATCAAACTTTCCAAGATCCTTGTCTCTCTTAATATAACATTTTCTACCAAAAACTTTGAAGTAATTCATAGTAGGAATATGACCAAACCAAAGCTAATAAGGGGTCTTACCATATCACTTTTGATATGAACTCTTTTGAATGTATAAACTGTAGTGCTAATAGCTTCTCTCCTGTAGACCTTTGGAACATTTCCTTCAATCAACATGGTTCTTGCAGCATCCAAAATAGTACAATTCTTCCTTTCAACAATCCCATTCTGTTGTGGAGTCCTAGGAGAAGATAGTTGTCTTCTGATTCCGTGCATCTCACAAAATGAATTAAATTCACTAGAATAGAACTCTCCACCTCTATTAGATCTCAGACACTTTAGCTTCAATCTGGACTCAGTTTCAACTTTAGCTTTGAATATCTTAAATTTCTCAAATGCTTCTAATTTTTCCTTCAAAAAGACAAACCCACATCACTCTGGAATAATCATCAATTAGCAGCATAAAGTATCTATCACCCTGCACACTTCTAATATTTGTAGGTCCACAAAGGTTAGTATGCACAAGATCCAGCAATTCATCAGATGTATAAGGTTTTCTCTTGAAAGAAATCCTTGTTTGCTTACCCAACTGACACTCCTTACATATCGGATTAACTGGTTTAACAATTTTAAGTGGATCTCTAATAGCTTGTGTAGAACTGGTCTTAATCAATGAATCAAAGTTTACATGACACATCCTTCTATGCCACAACCAACTCTCATCTATCTTGCAATCAAACAAATTTTCTCGCCAGCATTCAAATGAAAATTTTTATCTTCAGTCTTAATCCCAGATGCAATCTCTATACTAGAGGCATTCAAGATCTTGCATTTACCATCCTTGACTTGTAAATCATAAACCTTATCAACCATCTATCCAAAACTCAAAAGATTATGCTTCAAACCTTCAACATACAAGACATCATCAGTGTTATACTTACCATCAAAAGAAATAGAGTCTCTCCCATGGATTACACAGGCTTTGTCATCTCCGAATCTAACTATTCCACCATCATACCATTCCATGCTTACAAATTTTCTTTTGTCACCGATCATATGATGTAAACAACCATTGTCAATCACCCATACACCCTTTTCTTCTACCTTAGCGACCAAATATTTCTCCTGAACAAAATAGCTTGTGGAATCACCAGGTACAAATCTATCTTCTTTAATGGCAATAAACTCAACTTCATCTTCTTCTGATTCATCATCTATAGCACAATAACAGTTCTTCTGGTTCCTAATCTTCTGGTTAGACTTGTAAGGCTTATCATACTTTTCATGCTTCTCATATCTATCATTCCTATCATACTTATCAAACTTATCATGTCTATCATACTTAGCCATTCTCTCTGGAAATCTAGAAGAAAAATGTCCTATCTTATTACAAGAAAAACATTTCAAGGGCAAATTTCCATCATACTTACCGGCACCTTTAGGCAATCTTCGAGAAATCAATGCTTCAAGCTCATCAAGCTCTTTTTCTTGCTTTGCTATCTTGCTTCTTTCTCTTTCATATCTAGATGTCCTGGACTCATTAGGATCATACTTCTGCTTACCAGATACTGATGTTGATGCTCTAAATGCAGTCTCAGAATTTCCATGTGATTCTCCAAATTTTCTTATCTCAAATGCAGTAAGTTTTCCAACCAATACATCTCTTGTCACTGTAGTCACACTCCAGATCTCATCAATAGCAACAACCTTATGTTTATAAGAAGGATTCAAAGATCTCAGGACCTTAGCAACAATCTTATCTTCCTCAATCTTTCCACCGGCATTTTTGATACCAAGGACAAGTTCATTCACTTTAGCCATGTATGAATGTATGTTCTCATCATCTCTCATCTTCAATGTCTCATAACTTCCTTTCAAGCTCTACAACTTAGCAACTTTCAATTGGCTATCACCTTCATATAGGATCTCAAGCTTCTCCCAGATTTCATGTGTGGTTTGAAGTCCCATAACATTTGTCATTTTAGAATCAGTCAGGGCACTAAGCAATGCTCTCTTTGCTCTGATGTTATATTCTGATTTCTTAACCTCATCAAGAGTGGATGGTCCTTTCTAAGGAACAATATAGACATTCTTAGAAATCTTCTAGTAATCTTCTCCAAGATATTTCAAATGCACCTCCATTCGGCTCTTCCATATAGTATAGTTACATCCATCAAACCTTGGACTATCCTTCTTGAAAAGAATACCTTCAGCTACCATCTTGGATCTCCTCAAGTGATTAAGCTTCTACTAGAGGTTCTAGCTCTGATACCAATTGTTAGCAGCAATCAAGAAGGAAGACTGAGAAGGGGGTGATGCAGAGCCCCAATGACCAAGGTTACTCACACACCCTAATACAACCAATTTGACTTCCTAACCCAAGGACCCAACTTGTCAACACTTGAAAACCTTGGAACAATGAATATGGAGATTACAACCCCTCCCTTGCTTCACTAGGACTCTACCAACCCAACACCATTCGTGTAGATACAACTTCTCACATCAAGTTGCATCTTGATACTTACCACTCTATTGGACCAACTAAGACTAATTGAGATGTGACACACCCACCATTGAAGAGATAATGTGGACCCTAAAATAAATCTTGTTCAATCCTTTGAACAATAGTCCCAACACCAAAAAACGTTACTTTGGAACCCACAATGCATTTGATTGGTTTTGCCAATGCAAGTCACCTAGTTCTTATAGCCCTACCTTGAGACTATTTGGGGCATAACTCTGCAAACTTCCAAAAAACAACCTAAAAATTTTACACTTTTGAATACCCTTTTGGGAGACCTAAAACATCACCAAGACTCAAATCTTGAACAGACATAGAACCACAAAAACCCTTACTGTCACAGTTAGGCCTAAAAGTGGAATTAAGCCACTTTTACAAAGAAAGTATGTGAAAGACACTTGACACAACTCTTCCAATTCATTAATAAGGTCTTCCCACACATTAATACACAAAATCTACCTTTTTTTAGGGTCCACCAATCATTGTCTTGCCTCTACATCAACTTTTGCAGTCAAATCCGGCTAGTCACATAGAGATGCCTAGCCTAGGGTTTGATCTTAAAAACCACCAACTCCACGGACCACTCATAAACCTATATAATATTAATTTAAATTGTATCCCCTACCATTCCTCAAAATTTGAGCCAATTTGGTTAGAGGAAGGTGGGGTTATGGAGACATTTATTGAAAACCCCTAGTTTTGTGTGTTATCCGAACCACCCACTAGTTAAATGCAGATATCTTCCTTGTTTTAAAACATATGGTATTCAAACCAAATCCAAAATGACACCAAAACACCTTCCTATCAGAATCACCATGTCATAGAGAACATTGAATCCGTACAGAGACGTACAATGCAAGTTTGCAGCAAATTTAGGGAAATTTCTCAGTTTTTTATTGTGAATGACCACCTTCAATGCATACAACCAACCCTTCTTCTTGACCTCCAAGGATTTAAGAAAACCCAAAAACACCTTCCCAATAGACTCCAACCAACATTTTAATTATTTATCCATTGGGAAAGGTTTAAGCACGAGTTGACAACTTTTGACAACAAAAGTTGTCATACAATTTTGACAATTTTGGCCATTTAGCCATCCACCAATCAAAACGACTTGACGAACAGATCATGACATAACTAAATACTCTTAATAAGGTAAAATATCATGGAAAGACAACAAGATATGCCAAATATTCCCTTGGAACCATCATGCCACTCAGGCCCACAAGGTGACCTGGCTTACAAAATGAATGTAATACACAAAACCATGTATATGATTGACCTTCAAGACATCACACAAATAGGAAACAACATGACAAAACATGTCAAAACACACATGCCTCATACAAGGCTTATTAATCCATGAAAACCCCTAGGTGCTCCTGCACCATACACCCGAAGTGGTAAAGAACTCAGGTCCCTTGAGAGACCAGTTGAGCAACAGTAGTGCCATGCTTCAGAATGTCTTCCTTCGTCATCCAAGTGGCATCCTCATCAGGTAGACCACTCCATTTCACAAGGAACTATTTGTATGTCTTCCTCCTAGTCTTCATCACATCTCTAGTCTCCAAAATGCACTCAATCTTCAAAGCTTGGCTTGGTGGAAAATATTGAACCCACTCAGCATCCCCATCAACACCTAGACCTACACTTGAACCTACATCAACAGCTCCTTTAAAAGGAAACAAATCAGAAACATTAAAGATAGGAGATATTTCCAACCCCAAAGGCAACTCAATTTCATAGTCATTTTGCCCAAACTTGTGCACGACCCTTTAAGGACCAATCTTTTTCATCAAAAGCTTAGTGGTTGCCCCTTCGGAAGTCTCTCCTTTAGATGTGCCATGACCAAATATCCAACCTTGAACTAAATATCTCTCCTTTTTACATCAGCCTTCTCCTTATATTTTGTTGCACTTTGTTGAAGAGTATCTCTCACCTTGTCATGAACCTCTTTCATACTTGTATCAAAGTCTTCCCCTAATGCACTCTTCTTTTTCAATACCACTCAGATCTCTAAGCTCCAAAATTCCCCTTGGATGATAGCCATAGACTAATTCAAAAGGACTTTTACCTGTACTCCTATTGATGGACTCATTATAAGCAAACTCCGCTTGACCTATCACCTATCCATGTTTTTTGGTAAGACACCTTAGAAAATTTCCCAATGATCTATTGACCACCTCAGTTTGGCCATCCTTCTAAGGATGGTATGTTGAACTAAAAGACATATTGGTTCCAAGCTTCTTCCACAAGGTCCTCTAAAAATGACCTACAAACTTAGAATTTCTATCAGTAACAATGTTAAGTGGTAAGCCATGAATCCTTATAACTTCTTTAATGTATAAACCTGCAACATGTGAGGCATCATTGGTAAATTTGCATGGCAAGAAAGGTGGCATCTTACTGAACCTATCTACCACCACAAAAATGCAATCAAAACCTCTTGGGGTTTTAGGAAGACCCAATACAAAATCCATGCTTACACTTTCCCAAGGCTTGTTAGGAATTGGAAGAGGTTGATAGAGACCTACATTAGTGGAATTTCCTTTGTCTCTTTGACATATTCCACAACCTTCAATAAACCTTTTAACATCTACTTGAAGTTTAGGCCAAAAGTAGAACCGCTTCACCTGTTCCAAAGTTTTATCTAGCACAAAATGACCTCCCAAACTGCCACTATGCTTTTCCTTCACAATATTCTCCCTCATGGAACATTTAGGAACACACAATTGAGTACCCCTAAAAAACAAACCATTCTACAACAAATAATCAGAAAACTTAGTATGATAACCATTTGAAATTTTTTGACAAACTTCATATACCTCCTTGAAATCAAGATCCTCCTTGTAGAGATCTTTGAGAGCATCAATCCCCATGCTTTGTAACTAAACTTCTTGTACTATAAGATCCCTCCAACTAAGAGCATCAGCCACCTTATTGTCTTGTCCTTTCTTGTGTTTGATTATAAAGGTGTAGGCTTGTAGGTACTCAACCCACTTTATGTACCTATGATTGAGTTTATCCTACCCATTCAAGAAACTCAAAGCATGATTGTCAGTCCAAACAAAAAATTCTTTAGGCAATAAATAATGCCTCTATTTCTTGAGAGTTTGCACCATAGCATACAATTCTAAATTATAAGATGATTACTTCTTCTTAACATCATTAAGCTTCTCTAAAAAGAAAGCTATCGGCTTGCCCTCTTGACTAAGGACTACCCCTATTGCTTGGCCACTTGCATCACATTCTATTGTGAAAATCTTGTTAAAATTCAGGAATGACAAGGATGGGTTGTTGAGCCACCCTTTTCTTCAAGTACTCAAACCCTTTATCAACTTCATTAGTCCATACAAACTTACACTTCACACCACCCTTAATAGTATCAATCATAGGAGCACAAATTTGACTAAAATTCTTAATGAACTTGTTATAAAAACTTGCAAGACCATGGAAACTTCTCACCTCACCTACTATCCGTGGAGTAGTCCAATTCAAGATAGCCTCAACCTTGGAAGGATCCATCTTCAAACTACCTTTGGAGATCACAAACCCAAGGTACATCAATCCTTCTTTTATGAAGTCACACTTTTCCAAGTTAATCATCAATTGCTCCTCATGTAGCCTTCTCAAGACCATGTTCAAATGCTTCAAATGTTCTTCCTTGGACCTGCTAAAAACAAGAATGTCATCAAGATATACAATAACAAATTTGCCAATTAAATCCTTCAAAAATTCATTCATCAAATGCTTGAATGTACTAGGTGCATTGGATAGCCCAAAAGGCATCACCGACCACTCATATAAGCCCTCATTGGTTTTAAAGGTTGTCTTCCACTCATCTCCTCCCCTAATCCTTATTTTATGGTATCCACTTTTCAAGTCAATCTTGGAAGACCAACATGCTCCTCCTAGGCAATCAAGCAAGTCTTCAATCCTTGGCATGGGAAACCGGTATCTTTTGGTGATCTTATTAATTTATCTTGAGTCAGTACATATTCTCCACTCTCCTCCTTTCTTGGGTGCAAAAATAGTAGGCACTGCACAAGGGCTTAAACTCTTCCTAATCAACCCCTTGTCCAATAATTCTTGCACTTGTCTAGCAGTCTCTTCATTTTGTGATGGTATCATCTTGTAGGTTTCTTTATCTGGAAAAGTAGAACTAGGAATGAAGTCTATTTGATTATTTATGTCTCTAATAGGAGGCAAGGTATTGTGTATCTCCTTCACCACTATACCCTTATACCTATCCAACAAATGACTAACCTCCTTGGGAACTTCCTTCACCTTGTTGTCCCCTTTTTCCTCACTGTCCTTAGGCTTCAAAATCATTGCAAATCCTTGGTTATCACACTCCTTCAAGGTCTGCACAAACTCTTTCCCACAGACTAAGATGACACTAGACCCTACTTTCTTATCAGGGCCTTCATTTGATAGAGGGTTCATCCTATATCTTACCACATTTTTGGTTATAAGGAAGGAATTCTTCTTCTCATCATGTTGTGCATTCACATCATACTGCCATGGACCTCCCAATAAAAAATGACATGCATCCATGGGTATTACATCATACAAAATTATATCCTTGTACTCCCCTATTTGGAAATCTACCCATGCTTGCTCATCAACCAACACTTGTTGCCCCTTACTCAACCAAGACACTTTGTAAGGGTTAGCATGTAGTGTCTTCTTGAGTTTCAACTTATCTACCATTTCAATAGAAACCAAATTTTCAGTTGAACTGGAATCAACAATTACCTTGCATACTTTACCATTTGTTAAACAAGTGGTCTTGAACAAGGTCTTCCTTTGAGGGGGTTCATTTGCTTGTGTCACATTCAACAAGGTTCTTCTCATCATCAAATTTTCACCATGTATTGGATCAACATCTTTGATAGGGTTGTTGATACTTTGGCAATCTTCCTCTTGGATCAATTGGTTCCTTCTCTCTCCTCCATGAGAGCTTGACGCCTTCTCCAGACACTTGCTCATTGTGTGATCTACTTGGTTATAGTTAAAGCATCTTCCTGTGAAGACACTAGGACCTCTCCCTGGTCCACCAAACTTACCCCTTCCATTGGGTCTTCTCCTTCTAAAGCCTCCTATGGAACCTGATTTTCCACTTTTCTCTTGTTGGTTAGACTTGCCCTAGGTTTTTTGGGACTATCCTCTTCCCCTAAAATTTCCTTTTCCTCTAAAGTTCTTGCCACCTCTTCCTCTACTATGTTGCTCGCCTTTTCTTTTCAACTTTTCTTCAACCCTTAGTGCCATTTGGAAGCACTCATCCAATGTTCTAAGAGTCATAAGACTCATCTCATCTTGAATGGAGAATTTGTGCCCATTAAAGTATCTTGCAACCTTCTCCTTTTCACCTTCTTGGTGCCCTGATCTCAATCTCAACTTGTGAAACTCCTCTGTGTAGGAGGCCACATCTAAGTCCTTTTGTTTCAGATTTTGAATCTTCCTATACAACTGTACTTCATAATTGGTAGACATGAATTTGGCTTTGATTTTAGACATCATTATGTCCCATGAGTTTATCATGTTCTTCCCCATCTTTACTCTTTCTCCTTGAGTGTAGTTCCACCATACCAAAGCAGCACCTTTGAGTTTGGTTTAGGAAAAAATCACCTTCTTGTCTTCAGTTACTTCCTTGTACTCAAAGTAGTTATTTAATGCACCTATCCACTCCAAAAGTCCTTCAGCTTCCATCTTCCCACTATACATAGGAAGCTCCATCTTGGCCTCTGAAAGACTCTTTCCCTATTATCTTTAAGGCTTCAAGGAATGGCCTTTGATCAGTAGGTATCTTTGGTTCTTTCTTTTGGGGTTCTTCTTCCTCAAACTCTTTCTCTTCCTCTTCCTCTTCTTCAAGTTCTTCATCTAGCCTTTTCCTTTTCTTCCATGCCTTCAACTCCTTTCTGAGAGCCTTTCTGATTCCTTCCTCTATCCTGAACTTGATCTTCTCATCCACTTATTGAAATCTCTTAACCACCTCAGTGGTCATTCCTTTTGGAGGCATGGTGTCAGCCTCTCCTTCACTCTCATCTGCTGACATACACCAAACTTATTTCAACCAATTAACAGAACCTTATGGCTCTATTACCAATATGATGCAAAGCCCCAATGACCAAGGTTACTCACACACCCTAACACAACCAATTTGACTTCCTAACCAAAGGACCCAACTTTTCAACACTTTACAACCTTGGAACAATGAATATGGAGATTGCAACCCCTCTCTTGCTTCACTTGGACTCTACCAACCCAACACCATTCATGGAGAAACAACTTCTCACATCAAGTTGCATCTTGATACTCACCACTCTATTGGACCAACTAAGACTAATTGAGATGTGACACACCGACCATTGAAGAGACAATGTGGAACCTACAAGAAATCTTGTTAAATTCTTTGAACAACAGTCCCAGCACCAACAATTTTACTTTGGAACCCACAATGCCTTTGATTGGTTTTGCCAATGCAAGTCACCTAGTTCTTGTAGCCCTACCTTGAGACTATTTGGGGCATAACTCTGCAAACTTCCAAACAACAACCTAAAAATTTTGACACTTTTGAATACCCTTTTGGGAGACCTAAAAGATCACCAAGCCTCAGATCTTGATCAACCATAGAACCACCAAAACCCTTACTGTCACAATTAGGCCTAAAAGTGGAATTAGGCCTTTTACAAAGAAAGTATGTGAAAGACACTTGACACAACTCTTAAAATACATTAATAAGGTCTTCCTAAACATTAATACACCAAATCCACCATTTTTTAGGGTCCACCAATCATTATCTTACCTCTACATCAACTTTTGTAATCAAATTCGACTAGTCACATAGAGATGCCTAGCCTAGGGTTTGATCTTAAAAACCACCAACTCCATGGACCACTCAAAAAACTCTAGAATATTAATTTACATTGTCTCCCCTACCATTCCTCAAAATTTGAGCCAATTTGGTTAGAGGAAGGTGGGGTTATGGAGACATTTATTGAAAATCCCTAGTTTTGTGTGTTATCTAGACCACCCGCTAGTAAAATGTAGATATATTCATTGTTTTAAAAGATATGGTGCTCAAACAAAAGCCAAAATTACACCAGAACACCTAAATATCATAATCACCATGTTAGACAGTACATTGAATCCGTATAGAGACATGCAATGCAAGTTTGCAACAAATTTAGGGAAATTTTAGAGTTTTTAATTGCAAATGATCACCTCCAATGCATACAATCAACAACCAACCCTTCTTCTAGACCTCCAAGGATTTAAGAATTCAAAAAAACACCTTCCCAACTGACTCCAACCATCATTTGAATTATTTAGTCATTGGGAAAGGTTTACGCACAAGTTGACAACTTTTGACAACAAAAGTTGTCATACAATTTTGGCAATTTTGGCCATTTAGCCATCCATTGACCAAAATGACTTGAGGAACACATCATTACATAACTAAATACTCCTAAGAAGGTCACATATCATGGAAAGAAAACAACATATGCCAAAGATTTTCTTGGAGTCATCTTGTCACTCAAGCCCACAAGGTGACTTGGCTTACAAAATGAATGTAATACACAAAACCATGTATATGATTGACCTTCAAGACATCACACAAACATGAAACAACATGAAAAAACATGTCAAAACACACATTCCTCATACAATTCTTATTAATCCATGAAAACCCATAGGTGCTCCTGCACCAGGGGGTGAATCAGTCTTCACCGAATCAAAATAAATTAAACTTCAAAACATAAACTGATAAACTGCAACAATGAATCAGATAAGCAAATTAACAACACAACACACAACACCAATATTTTTGACGTGAAAAAACCCGATTAAGGGAAAAAACCACGGTGGGAACCTACCCACTATAAGATGATACTTTGTAGTAGTATGTGAAAATATTACAATGGGGAATGCACATGCATTCAGGCACACTGCCTAGAGCTCACTGCTCAAAAGATAAATGCCCGAAAGGCTACAACCCTCATGGAAGTATCACTTACTTACAATATAATTCAAATTACAATCCAGAATAAATGAACTGCAATGATAGGATTTAAAAATGCCTGATGATAGTTTCGGTTAAGCATAATTGCCTGCTCTGCAACTCCAACCTCACCTCAACACTACACTAAATGATAAGTCTCTTGTTCATACAATCACCTCTCTCTGATAATGCAGACACAATACTGACACCTAAATTACATAAGTATCTCACCTATAAATACAAATCATCAACCTTGATAATAAGGTTGGCTAAACCCTCAACCCTCAATTCATAATTATAAAAATTATATTACACGATACTGTAATGGTGGGAAAATGGTGAATGATAAATCAAGAAGGAAAACTACCATTTCCCTCAAAGAGAGATAAGAGTTTCACTATCGATTACCATTCAAGAACTTTTCACCATCACATTAGGAAGGGGGGGAAGACAATTCACTAGATTCAATCTCTCCACACAAAGATGGTAGGTTGTGATGCTCTGCAAAAAGGATTAGAAAATCTGTTTGATGGCAACACACACAAGAGCACAAGAAACAAACGTTAGTGTTAGCAACAAAAGATTATCCTAAACAGGCATATCAAGAGAGATATTAAGCATGAAATAGAAAGCATATAAACATAAAATGAAATAGCTAATCAAGATGCTCATAGTTGCTCCTCCCTTGTTCCTCTCCTCTCCAAGTCCCAAATGAGTGTAGCTCTCAGCAGCTTTTTGCACTATGGATGCTTATGGAGGATTGAGATTTAATACTAAGCTTCAAATATGAAATGAAAAGCTAAATACTATGCTAGAGTAGATAGTGATGCTATGAAAAAGCTCTATGCTAATGCCAGTATAACAACAATACTCTAAAATGCTTCTCCTTTTGCTTGAGGAGAAGGGTTCTATTTATAGAAGAAATGGAGAAATGAAGGGTTAAGATTGAGCAATCTTAACAAGGGTTAGGATTGAAAGTTGGGGATCCATGTGCACAATTGGCACCAATAAAATGGTGACAAGTTTCAACATAGGATTGGGTTGAGAGAAGAGGTTGGAGGCATTAAAGGCCTGAGAAGACCTCATGGTTATCTAGAAGGTAAGGGTCAAGTCTAAATTAAGATTACCCATTGGATTAAGAGTTAATCCAAGGATAAACCTTTGTGCAAATGTTTAAGAGATAATCATGGTCAAAGCATTAATGGCCTGATGAGACCTTTGGGTTGGGTAGAGGTTGAGTCAAAACAAATGTTTTAACCATGTGGGAGGGTTTGAGGTAACCATTAATGGTTATTGGAGACTTTGGGGATTAAGTGGTTGAAGGTTGAAAGCCTTCAATGGTTTTCAAAGACTTTGAGCCATTTAGTGGTTGAAGGTTGGAAGCTTTCAAAGGTTATCCAAGACTTTGAGACATTTAGTGGTTGAAGGTTGAAAGCCTTTAATGGTTATCAAAGACTTTTAGGCTTTGAGAAGTGACTCCATTTTGCTTAGGAATGTGACAATAATTAGGGGATGGATTAAGTTAATTAGGAAGGGGTTAGAAGAATCTAGAAGGGGATTAGATTTTGCAAGTGGATTTGGTGGGTGAGGGAAAATAGGATTTTATTAAAATAAAAATTCATTTATTTCAATAAATGTGTGCAAGTTGTATTTGGATAAATATTCAAATAAATATTAATTTATTTAAATGAGAAAAAGGAAGATAAAGCATTAAAATGCTTGAAGACTTTGAGGGGAACCATTAAAGGCTTGAAGACTTTAAGGAAAACCATTAAAGTCTTAAGAAGACTATAGAAGGAAGCCATCAAGTTTGAAGACTTTAAAGCCATCAAGTTTGAATACTTTAAGGGAAACCATTAAAGGTTTCAAGTGGGTGAGGATAAATAGGATTTTAAATAAATAATTTATTTAAAATAGTTGTGCAACTTGCTTTTGTAGGAAAATACAAGTGGGTGGAGGATAAAGGTGTTTTAAATAAATTATTTATTTAAAATAATTGTGCAACTTGCTTTTGTAGGAAAATGCAAGTGGGTGGAGGATAAAGGTGATTTAAATAAATTATTTATTTAAAATAATTGTGCAACTTGCATTTGTAGGAAAATGCAAGTGGGTGGAGGATAAAGGTGATTTAAATAAATGATTTATTTATTTAAATGTGAGAGGTGGGATTTTGGGGGATTTAAATAAATATTAATTTATTTAAATGTGAGAGAAGATTTAATTAAATAAATATGATTTATTTATTTAATTAATGGTCTGAATTTGGTTAAGTGAATTAAATCAAATAAATTGAATAATTTATTTAATTAATAGGAGAAGAGGGTTAAGATGAATTAATTAAATATATTAATTTAATTAATTATTAATTGATGGTTAAATAATCAAATAAATACTAAGTATTCATTTAATTAAGTGGACAGATTTATGTGACTACAGGTTGAATTCAGAATGAATTGGGAATGCTAAGTTGATCCCCTCTTCCTTGTTTAATTTAGAAAGGAATTTGATTGAATTATGCAGTGCAAAAGTGACAAAGAACTAATTATAACTTGAGATCAAAATATGGGATGGAGTTGTGCACCTGGATCTAGAAGTAAAATGTCGAGACAAAGTCACCCTGAGAATTTGAGGAAAAGTTGCTTGGACCATGGTGAGAATGTACACAATCCTTCAAAAAATCCGCAAGTCGAAAAGGGTTTTTCTACCTCTGCAAATGAAGCCCAAATCTGAAAGTACAGTTGTGCACCTGCAACCTACACATAGAAAAAAGAGGAAAATGGGTTGGGATTGGGGGTTTTCCTTTAGGTTAAACCCCAGTTTTGGAATTAACCAAGTAATGAAGGAAAGTACTTGCAAGGAGATGTAAATGAAAGATTGAATTTTAAATCACCTCAAGGGAGGTTGTAGTAGCAATGTTGATAGAAGTGCTTGTGTGGAATTGAATGTTGAAATCAATATCCTCTTCAATGGTTGAATCCTTGACTTGAATGCAACACCTAGCCTTGAAAGGAGACTTGAGAATGTTCAATGCTAGAAAAAAATGCTTGAATGCTTGATCACTTATGCAACATGAACTTATCAAAATTCCACTTATGCAAATGAGAGGACGAGTGCCCCTTAAATACATGTTGGTGGATTTGAATTTCGTTACGGGCCAACATCAAGGGAGTTTCTTGCCTAAGGCACAACCCACAATGCATTCTCTAGGAAGGGTGTTGCCCCAAAATAGGGCAAGGATAGGGGCTACCCCTTTCTCCAGGGCATAATGTGATCGAGGTGACGCAGAGACCAAGCAAGAAGCTGTTTTCGCAAGCCGAACAATCTTCGCTCTCTGATCAGGCTAGAGGATATGAGTTCGCATGCGTGAGGACCCTAATGCAGTCAAAATTTGCTAGGGTCACAATTTTATGACACTATATTTAGCCCTCACTTTAGCGGGAGTATAAGTGTATGCCAATACTGTCAGTAATGTACAAGGAAACAAGATTGAAAGACGTTTACCATGTCAAGGAGGCAAGATGCACCAAGCCCCCAGTGGACTTAGGATCTTACAACTTTGATTGACAAAGTAAAAGGGAAGATCAAGAAGGGGAGAACCATGATGATAAGTACAAAAGTTCCCTTCACTATGAGTCATGAAAGCAAGGATAAAAAGATTACAAGGAAAAACAAAGTTCGCTAAGTAATTCTAAGTATCCCAAGAAAGAAAATATCAGCAGAGTGTATGCCCCCACATTAAAGCGATTGCATGCACCTTATCAAGGGCAATTGCTTTAAGATAGGATACACCCAAGAGAGAGAAGGAAGGGAGCACATTATCGCAAGGATTTAGCCCCCAATCGAGGAATAAACCCAAGGATAATGAACACAAAACATGAGGTAGTGTCACTTTCCTCGGTGTAAATGTTATTCAAATTTATGTTCAAATCTAAGTTGTAGGAGTTTAGATATTCTTTTACTATTTTACTGATTGTTGCTTCTTATATTGCAGGTTGCTATAGACGACATTAATTGATTTCAATGATCACTACAACATTCCACATGACATATACTTATATGTGATGCCCACCGATCAAGGCATGCCTTGACCGGACATGTCTCTTGACATGCTCGATCAAGACACGTCTTGATCGTTTCACAAGCATCATTTCATTAAAGTGTTTTACTGATAACTATCGGGTCAAGTCAAATGCTATTTAATATTAACAACTGATAACAAATTGGTATGATGTGAGACTAATACGATAACTATTTATAGTTATCATATGATAACATCAATCGATGCTATCATATGATAACTATGATAGGTATCATAAATCCGGTCTGATCTATTACAACCACAACATATGAAATATGGTCATAGCATGATCGATTACATTTGATAATGATATCCAAGTGTCGAACTATACAATTTGATGTTTGGATTGTGAAATGCATATAAAGATGATTATAACAAGTTTATTCATTCAATCATGAAGTCTACCATTAGCTTGTAGTTACAGCGATAAGGTAGATGATTGAATGGGAGATAAATGAAGTCTCTTATTCAATCATTTATCTTACCGAAGCTACTTAGTTTCAATGCTCGAGGTCAGTATGTTGTATGATAACTCATGTATATCATGTATGTATATGCATATAATAATCTTCATTCCCCAAAGAAGGACACTACCTTAGAAGAAAGGGAAGAGAGGATGTCTTTTGAGTCAACATGAAAGAGACCAAGACAAGATCTCAATGCTTTGCATCATCCCCAAGTAGACATTAAGGGAACAATAGAAGAATAGGAATACACATAGAAGAATGATCACAAAAGAGAAAGAAAGAAGAGAGAGAGAGAGAGAGAGAGAGAGAGAGATCTACAGTGCTAGTATCACTAATATAGCACAACATCCACCTCTCGATCTTGTTAATCACTATTTCAGGAAGGCGAGAAACATGCCAGAGGAGCGATATCGAGCACAGAAGATGGAGCTACCACAAGATCCAAACAAGGACTATGCTTATGTTGTAAGTCACTATGTTCAATTCGAGGAGCTACAATTAGAGTTTGTGAAAAATCATCCAATAAATGTTTGTCTACATCAACATACTCATACTCACTATCAGAAGCATTGGGAGTTGTATTGCCATTATGAATAACATTTTAACCCATTTCTTCATCAAAGTTTAAAACAAGAGGAGAAAGAACACAAATAGGAGTAAAACCAACACATGTTTAATGCAACTTATGATTCAGAGATGTTGGTTGAACATCTTGCTTAGGAGAAAAGATAATCATGTCAACTGTCAGAGTCCGAGGAGATTGAGTATTTCGAGGGATAGCTTCACAAGCTCGAACACGGCAACTTCGTCAACATTATCTCACACAACGATTTTGTCAAGTCTTAGTGGAAGGCTGAGAAGGAGGAAGAACATCTGAAAATGTAGGAACATTTCTCTCCTTGATAGTGGAAGGTTTAGGTTGAGGTCTTTTTGGTTGAACAATAGGAGAGGCAGGCCTCTTCTCTCGAGAAGAGGAAGGAGGTGGAACTGTGTCATAGAAAGGAGGAATATTAGGTGTAGGAAGGAGACCAAGTCCATCATGAGGAGGAGGTATATGTCTAGCCTTAGGAGGAATATTGTTGTTCTCCTTAAGAGCAGGTAAAGTATCATCCATAGGGGTAGGTGGACAATTTTCCTTAGGAGGGAGATTAGTTTTATCCGAGAGGGGAAGAACCTCATCTTGAAGAATAATAAGAATGTTAAGTGTTGGGGATCTAGGTTGACTTAAGGATGATATCATATCGTTCTTCCATTTTTTATAAGATTGAAAAAGAGCATCGCTCCTTGATGGAAGAGATTGAAATTGTTTAGGCCAAAAGAGATCAATAGGAAAATAGGGGCTTCTTTCAGATGGACGAAATAAGATATGGTTTACAGTTATGATTTCTCTATTGTGAGGAAATTTAAGACACTCGTAGATTGGTGAAGCAATAGCCTTCATGGAAGATAGCCAAGGGTAGCCCAACTTCACACAGAATTGCTCAGAAGATGGTATGATAACAAAGTCAACATCCATGGATTTAGCATAAACTTCAACAGGAAGGCTGATAGAGCCAATGGTAGGACAAGAGAAGCCATAAAATAACTTCACAACCACATTAGAAGCATCATAGATGGGCTTATGCAATCATAAAGTGAAAAGATACTCTTTAGTTATGACATTAACCATGCAAGAAGGGTCAATAAGGGCACTATGGCAAGGGATATCCTTAACCTTTGCAGCTATGTATAAAGGGTCATCAGGTGCTCTAATGGTCTCACTAGGGTCAAATGTAATACAAGGATCCTTAGGAATATTTTGTGTTTCTACCATATTAACCAAGTTTGGAGATATAGAGGTGAATTCTTCTAAAGTGAGAGAATTAGGCACAAACTCAATAAT
Organism: Cryptomeria japonica; assembly: GCF_030272615.1. Taxonomy (NCBI): domain Eukaryota; kingdom Viridiplantae; phylum Streptophyta; class Pinopsida; order Cupressales; family Cupressaceae; genus Cryptomeria; species Cryptomeria japonica. The sequence goes on along the minus strand of NC_081412.1, from coordinate 70,210,713 downwards.
GTTACAGGTATGAGATGGCAAGGGATCAGTGAAAATCTTAAGATTTTGATTAGGAGGAGCTATTTATTTATTCCCTTTATCATTCACACCTACCACAAATATAATATTGTTATCAATTAATTCTTGAACCTTATTTTTCAATGCAAAACATTTCTCAGTATCATGACCAGGTTGATGATGAAATTGGCAAAAGGAATTGTTATCAAAATAAGGAGATGCAAGTTTGGAAGGATCAATTTGTTTAATAGGAGGAAGTTTGATAACATTTATGTGCAACAATTGAGACATAATACTATGTAAAGATTCATCCAAAGGAGTAAATTGTCTTTCTCTTTGAAAATTTTTAGAAATAGAAGGCACACCCGTTGTAGCATTCACATGGTTGTTGTTGATTGGATCATTGAACTTGATGAAGTTTTTTGTTGGTTTGAACTTCGCAAATAGTTGTTGAACACTCTCCCCTTTATCACTCAGAGCCATAGGAGTGGATTGCTCCATTTGACTCACAACCAGTTGATAATTGTGGAGTGTTGTGCACAACTGGGGAAAGGAAGTAAACTCATACAAAAGAAGCTTTTCCCTGATATATTTTTGTAAATTAGAAATGAAAATTCTTTGAATATCATTATTAGGTACATGAAAAGAAATTTGATCACACAAAAGCTTATATCTACCAATGAAATTAGTCACTTTTTCTTTAACACCTTGTTTACAATGCATTAAATCAGTCAAAGTGATTTTAGGACCAATGTTGTTTTGAAATTTTTGGATGAAAGCATTTGCTAGTTGTTGAAAGGAAGTGATAGAATAAGAAGGTAGAGAGAAATACCATTGTAAGGCCTTATCTCTTAGTGTTCTTGTAAACAATTTTGCAAGCAATCATTGATCATAAGCAAAATCAGTACACAAGGTTTGGAATGTTTTCACATGCGTAAGAGGATCACATTTTCCATTATAGAGTTCCAATTGAGGGATCTCAACATGTTTAGGTGGCACGACTTTAACAATATCAAAAGAAAGTAGGCTTGCAACATCAAAGGTGGGCACACTAAACTTGGATTGACTCATAGAAGCAATTTGTTGTTGTAAGGAAGACATGGATTGAGAAAGATTGTTAATTGTCAATTTCGTAGAAGAATTGATGTTAGAAAAAGGCGATTGAGAAGGTGGTGTGATGTTGTTGAAAGAAGGCATGGACTGAGAATAAGGTGGTGGGACATTATGATAAGTAGGCATAGGTGATGATTGGGTAGGAAAAGGGACACTTAAAGGAGGAATTGCCTCCTTGTGTCACACTGATTGGTTGAGGAATAATAGGAATACTCATAGAAGACATAGGTAACGATGGAGGATTAAATGAAGAACGGGGATTTCCCCCATGACCTATGGTTGTAGGAAGGACATTTTGAGTTGAAGTGGCCATGATGTTAGATGTGAAAGTAGGAATACTAGTCATAGAATTAGTCAAAGGAATAGAAGAATTGACTTGTGTTGAAGGTTGTGAATAACATAGGATTTTGGCACAACTCTTGATAGGCATGACATTAGAATCAACAATATCTGCAATTCCACACAATATATCAATTCCATTCTTATCACTTTGAAGCATGTGTTTAAGACCTTCAATTAATGGAAGAGCTTCACTATTAGGGTATTCTTGGGACATCCATTGTTGAAAGCTATCAAATTGATTGTCCAATGTAGAAAGTTGA